>NC_134354.1:720566088-720879421 GCF_048569485.1 Anomaloglossus baeobatrachus
TAAAAACAAGCAACTTTTATATTCTCCTCTTAAAGGGCTTGTCCACTAACTACTGGGTCAACTCCTTCCAATTGCATATGCGTCCCCCATGTAAAATAATAAAGCGTAAACTCACTTCCTGTACCAGCGTTGTTCCAGTGGTGCTGCGTTTCGAGTTCCTGGGGCACACGCGACGTTGTGACCCAAACATGAGCACCACTTAAATTCAGTACTGGCGTCTATCTCCCCGCCTTTGGCCCAAACGATCCACCCACACGTCTGCTGATAAAATCAGAAGATATGTGCGGGGATCACTGCCGGCTCACCGCAGCAGCCGGCGGCGATTACCGTGACATAACCGATGATGTACCAGAAGTCATTGGTCGTGAAAGGGCTAAGGCATAACTATCGCCCCTCCCATTAGGGGTGGGAGCCTTAAGTATCTGGTGCCTCCCAGTAATAGGCTAGGGACACCTTAACAAGGTGCGCATGCTTCTTCTAAAAGGGACAGGTAGCATGCATCCCCTAGGCTGGAGACCAAGAAATCCCACACAGCATGAACAGAATCTGGGGCCTAGGCTGGAGCTGAGAACTGACACACACATGGGCATCCGCAGAGGGGAAGATCTGTGAACCGCACTACACGTGGATGGCAATAAAGGGATGCAGAGGATCATGTGACATGTGGGCGGCCATGCAGATAAGCAGAGGACTGCACAGCACAAGGATGGCCATGCAGGAAAGAGGAGGGAGCAGGGACATGGCGTTAAGACGCCACGGAGCGCTGGCGCACTGGGGAAGCTGGCGCTACAAATGGTTAAAAAAAGCATGATCTGGGGGTGTACCTGAATTCTAAGAGTATTCAATATAATAAAGTATTACATATTTACTATTATAGAAAAATTAGTGTAGGAAAAAAAATAATATATTGATTTCAGATGTATAGGTAAGTTAGAAAAAGGTGTCTGTGGAAAAGGTAAATGTACCATAAGCGTAACAGTAATGCCTTAACATGTAATGGATGACTGGAACATAAATAAGAGCTGGATGTGTAAAAATAAAATAAATATTATACAGTACACCGGTACATGGCTCCAAGTGATTGGAGCTTCTCTGATCACAGCTGTATAACTAGTTAGATGCTGCTGTCAATCGCCATTAGTGGCATAAGGGGGATTGGACCCAGAGTGGAGGGTTCTGCTGAAGGCCTCTCTCTCTCCTCACTATCTTTATACGCCTATGAATCCCTTAACTTTAGTGTACCTCCCCGCGGCCTCGGCTGTGGTCGCTGAGCTGCTCGGATCCGTGCTCATGTACTGCGGGTGGTGGCTCGAGCCTCTCACGGACCCGGGGATCACGACGCTCTGAAAAGGAGTAGTGGCGGTGCACGCAGGGGTTAGGGTGATTGTTTGGTGGAATTGGTAAAGTTCGCGACACCATCCACGGGTTGTGGTGATTGTATGGTGGACACCACCGCTGTCGTTGACTAGGCCTCCCGGGGACGGTGTTATGCAGCTCGGTGTTAATCCCTCCGTGGGCAGGGGGTGATGGTCCCGGGGGCCCGCAGGAAGGTGAGGACCGGGGTGCAGGGCGCAGGGTCGCGGTGCAGCGCGGTGCGGTGCCTGATGGCACTGGTGTACTCACTCTGACACAAGATAACGGAGTCTCTGGTAAACCAAACGGTGTAATAGACGGGGCCCACAGCCGGCTGCGGTGTTCTCCCTGGACGGGTTGGTGGCGGCTGTCATTTCCTTTGCACCGATGTTATGTTGTGAATGACTCCTGTGCCTGGACACTGGTAGTCCGCACCCCGGCGTGTAAGTGTCGTAGGATTCCGTTTGCCCGCAGGCGCTGGCCCTTTGGATCTCTTGCCTTTGGCGGTGGCACTTATCCGGGATGGTTGGGCTGTTGCCGTCAATCGGGACTTTGGTGGGAATGAACCCCTGAGGTCCAGACCGCAATCAGTAAATTTGACTATCAGGGCAGTTTCTAGCCTAGTCGGGGTCTGAGTACCCTGCCTGGTGCTTGGCTCCAATCGGCTCCCTGGTTCGGTACCGGCAGGCTACTGCCTGCCCCCGGTCCTACGGCTCCACCGACCGTACCCCAACTCCTGCAGACGGCCACCACCGTCTGCCGACCTTGCTGGAGGTGCCTGGGCCCCGACCCAGACACCTAAACAGTCCGTGGCAGGCCTGGTCCCAGGTCTGCCCTTGACCTTCCCTCCTTACTCCTGAGCTCCACTCCACTCACTCACTGACTGTCTGACTGTTTGTGGTCTTTTCCCACCTCCAGGCCTGTGAACTCCTCGGTGGGCGGAGTCAACCACCTGGCTCCGCCGCACCTGGTGTGGACATCAGACCCTGGATTGTGGCAACAAAGATTTTAGTGTGACTGTTGTCACCTGTCCGGGGAAGGGATGTGTGTGGTGTTGTGTGTGACTACCTGGCTAGTTCAGGGCGTCACATTAGTAAAATACCAATATATTGCAATGCTAAAATATATTGCAGTGTATTTTACAAGCAAATACCGTAATTGCTTTTTAAAGTCCCTTAAGGAGTTTATAAATATTTGACATAATGGTATAGAATTTTAAATAAAAAAAAAATGAAAACTATAATCTAAGTTCAATTTACTCCTCTTTTCTCATACCTAGAATAATTTAAAAAAAACCCAATCACAACATATTTGGTATCAACATTTTCCTAAAAGCCCAATCTATGAAAATTTAAACAGTATGAAAAACGTCATTAAAAAAAAAAAAAAAAAAAAAAGTGTTAGAAATTAATTTTTATGGTCATCTTGCCCCCCCCCATAAAAAATATTTAAAATTTATATAGTTTTATGCATTCCAAAATGGTATCAGTAAAGACTCAACACAAAAAGTCAATCAAAGGAAAAATAAGGAGCTATAAATCTGCAAAAAACAAAAACCTCAGGTTATCAGGTCATTGTTACTGCGCAATAAATGTCATAAAAACAAACCCCCAAAAAGGAATGGTGGAATTGTAATTTTTACAATTTTTTTTTATTTAATACTACTACTATTTCACCTCACTTGGAATTTTAATGCAACATATTTGATAGCAGTTTGTTTTGTACACTGAGAAAGGAGAAAGCTAAGGAAGTCGCTGCGTTCTAGTATATTTATCGTCTAAAAATATCTAGGGCACATTACCAAGACCACATCCACCAGAATATGAGCAAATTTAGACATTTTCTGCACAATGGTTTATTTTAGTATAATGTACCTTTTATAAATACACTCGTGCCTGGATGGGACAGGAAATAAAAAGTAACAAACACAACAAAAAATATATTTAAAGAAATAGACCAGGTCACTGAGTACACAAGCTGCAATGCTTTTATACATTATTTAGGTCATGATTCTTATGATTTGTGTCACGAGGGTCTCCTGTCCTTGGGAGATGTGGGACAGGTGTGGGATCTAATTCTCACATTGCCTTGTAAGAATCTGGGTTTTTAAAACATTTTCTTTCTTTTGGTGCAGCAATTGTTCAGGACTCTTTCTTTGTTGGTAGTTCCTAGTTAGTTCAATCTCAGATGCTGTCGGTTTGTGACCGCTACCTTTCCCTTCAAATAGTCACATGTTCCACCACCTTATGTTGGGTATAGAATATAATCATTCTCAACTGACCCCCTTGGAGGGAGGAATCTTTTTGTAGCTGCTGGAGTCCTGTTACTGGCAACCCTGGTGCATGGCTGCAACTGTGGGAGCTCTTGTGTATCTTTTTTGTCCATGTCCCCCTGTCTGTCTGCCTTCCCCTGTGTCTTATTACAGTAGTTGTAAAGTCTAGTGCACTCACTGGTTGTGGCACTACACAAGATGAGTGGGGGGGACTAGGCACATGTTGGCGACAAGGGGAAGGACTTTTATAGGGACGTTAGGGGAGCTCAGGGTTCAGATACAGGTTAGTGTTAGGAGGTGACCTGTCCCCAGCTCCCCATCATCAAGGTCCTCCTCTATCTTTCCATCCCCATTGTAACCTCTGTGTTGTGCCATGTGCCAGACGATCCTTTGCCCATGCCTGACAGTTTGAATCAAGACTCAGGTGTATAAACGGAAAAACCTTGTGCTGAATGGTTGTAAACATGATCATTTCTGACATCTTTATTATCGGTAGAACATCTCTATATAATATAGTAAGGGGATCTGGACAACCAGCACCCTCATCCATATTTCATCTAGATTCTAGAAGATAACTTACCGTAGGTGAACTAATAGAAGCAAATTCTAGCCTAAAGTCCTCATACACATTAGAGTTGTCTAAGCTTGCCGATTATGGCGGAATTGGCTGCCCATTTGATGTGAATTGGGCTCTCCAGACTCACCACTGTCATATTATGTCAAATGAAAAAAAGATTGGACAGTTTAATCACCTGATCCTTTTGTTCACTGGGAAGATGACGCTCCTCTTGCAGCGCCTTTCTCTCCTCTCCCTATTAAATCCACATGTATACTCAACCAAGGGGAGCAGTCATGTGTTTTGGGGAGAGAGGGATGAGTAGGGAGCAGTATGAGGAGATAGTGTCCATACACATGTGGTTGCTAACTCCCAGAGCCCTAAAGAACCCCATACACATTAGATTCAAACTGGGCAATATTCAGGGGAGACTCTCTCCTTTCTCCCCATTGAAAACACATGTCCACTTGATTGAGCCAAGTGTTCATTTAGATGGGTGAGTTGGGAAAGACTGCAGACTGTTCACCCAACAGTTATCTCATGTTTATGGACAGCTTTAGGGCATGTTCACACAACATCTGGCATGCCCATCACCATGATTCTTCAGGAAATGCGGCATCTTTTTTTTTTTATTATGAAACGACTTTTCAATCAATTTTTTGCAACATCTCTGTCTGACGGCTTTTGGGTGGCTTCTGCCTGAAGAATGGGTTCTTTTTTTAACCACTTCACATCTTTGTACATCTGAAGCAGTCAAATTATGCTCGAAAACCTAAAAATATGGACAGGAAATTATTTATACACTAGCTGTAGTACTCTGGCATTGCCTGGGATGATAACTGTCTGTCTGTCTCTCTCCTAGTCTCTGTCTGTCTGTGTCTGTCTATGTCTCTTTCTATCTCTGTGTGTTTGTCTCTCTGTCTGTCTCTTTCCCAGTCTGTCTGACTCTATCCCTATGTGTCTGTGTCTCTATCCATGCCTGTCTGTGTCTATCTCCCCGTCTGACTCTGTCCCCGTCTGAATCTGTCTCTGATTGTCTGTCTCTCTTTCTGTCGGTCTCTGTCTGGCTGCCTCTTTCGCTGTCTGCCTCTTACTCTGTCTGTGCCTATATCGGTCTGTCTCTTTCTCTCTATCCGTCTCTCCACCGACATCTTATTACCTCACACATAAGCTTCTTATACTATGAATGTCTTTTGTTCCTATAGCAACCACTCACAGCTTCTATTAATAACCTATAGCTCTCAACTCCATTGACTTTAATAGAGGCAGGTTTTTTGCAGAGTAACTGTAAAGCGCGGGGTTAAATTTTCCCATCAAAACATAGTCTACGACGTTCACTGAGTCACATGAGGCGTCTGTGCAAAATTTCGTGATTGTATATGCGACGGTGCAGATTCCTTTAGCAGACACACACATACACTCAGCTTTATATATTAGATTGCATATGTTCATTCTTTTAAGCGTTTATCTAGCATTTTTCAGGAGGTTACAGAGCGGAACCACCTGAAAGAGACATTGTGTGCACATACACTCAGTAAGAACTGGTTCATATCCAGACTTGTTCCAAGTACTTCCAGTGTGTAGGCGTGTGTAAAATTAAATTTGAAGAGTAAGGGGTACTTTGCACACTATGACATCGCAGGCCGATGCTTGCGATGCCAATCGCGATAGTCCCTGCCCCCATTGCAGCAGCGATATCTTGTAATTGCTGCCGTAGCGAACATTATCGCTATGGCAGCTTCACATGCACTCACCTGCCCTGCGACGTCGCTCTGGCCGGAGAACCGCCTCCTTACTAAGGGGGCGGGTCGTGCGGAGTCACAGCGACGTCACACGGCAGGCGGCCAATAGAAGCGGAGGGTCGGAGATGAGCGGGACGTAAACATCCTGCCCACCTCCTTCCTTCCGCATAGCCGGCGTGAGCCGCGGTGACGCAGGTAGGAGATGTTTCTCGCTCCTGCGGCTTCTCACATAGTGATGTGTGCTGCCGCAGGGAAACGAGGAACAACATCGTACCGTCGTTACAGCTACATTATAGAAATGTTGGACACGACACCGATGATAAGACTACGACGCTTTTGCGCTCGTTAATTGTATCATACAGGATTTACACACTACGATATCGACAGTGATGCCGGATGTGCGTCACTTTCGATTTGACCCCACCGACATCGCAGCTGCGATATCGTAGTGTGCAAAGTACCCCTAAATGTCAAAGTACAGATAGATTGTAACTCCAATATTTCTTCAGAAAGCCACTTAGTTTCTGGAGCTTTGTTTGGATCACATTTGTGATCGTGCTTTGCCAGTATGCTGGAATAAAACAGGTTTACCTAAGCGGATCTAATAGATCACTAGGAACCAAAATAGTGTCCTCATGATTGCAGTTGGGCCAGGACACATCAATACACCACAAACAAAACTGTATGGAATAATGAGTAGACTACGCTGTTCAATTCAATCGTACACAGTAAAAAAAATAAATAAATTGGGATTATTTGGGTGACCATGTCACTGTATGACAGTGTTTGGAGACATCCATGTGCAGTACACATCAGGAGCTTTTCACTGCATATACAAATGGACATGCGAGGTGTGAATGTAGACTAATGCTTGGAACAAGCTCTGAAGAATTTAGTCCTAATGTCAGAATCTCTGGACAAGTACTTCAGAAGTAAAAAACAGTAACATATAAGTAAATGGACTGCAGAAACATTTGGGACTGGAAATATTAGGGTAGGTAGACAGTTTTCTCAGTTATTATTCACATATACAAGAAACATACTCAGACATATTGCATGTCCATGAAGAAGTGTGTAAAAAAACAAACACTCAAGGAACCAGTCTTACCAGTGCATTCATCATGAGCTGAGACCACTGTAGAAAAATTGCTAAGGGCCGATTTGAAAACGACCATAGCCATAATATACTTGAGCCAAATTAAGACTTTGCCTTGGAGTATCATTTACCTCATTTATGATTTTTGTTTTCTCCCAAACTCTGCAGTTAAAGGGAATCTGTCAACAAGTTTTGCTACCTCATCCATCCACAAAATAACGTAGGCAAGGAGATTCTGAATCCAACGATGTATCACATAGATTACTGGGTGCAGCCGTTCTTACACAATCAAAGAATTGAGTTTCAAGAATGTAGCTGAGCCCAAGGAGCTGTCCACGCCCACAACAGGCTCTCTATAGAGATTATACATTTAGGCTATGTGCCCACGGGCGCTCATACCTGCGGATGTGTCTGCTGGTACGAGCGCATATTTCCCGCAGCTGCCCACCGGCGTCCGCAGCTATTTTTAGCTGCTAGATTACAGCGGAATAGCTGCGGGAAACATGCGGAGATTCATGCGGCTTACCTGCGGACGTCACGGCCTCTTATCTCCATAGCGGAGGGCCAGGACATCCGCAGGTAATTCCACATGAATAATTGACATGCAATTATACATGCGGATGCCTACATCCCCAGCATATTGCGCAGCCGCACTTTCCGCAGCGTGGACACAGCACTCCCCATGTCCCATAGGATAACATGGGGAGTGACTGTACATGCTAAAACCTGCGGATTTATCTGGAAAATCCAGAAAAATCTGCAGAAACAAGGTCCCGTGGGCACATAGCCTTACTGTGAGGTGTCAGAGGAGGGGAGTGTCAGACTCCTGTGCATGTGCCAACAAGACATAGCTTTATTACCCTATGATTAACAATGCTTTTAGTTTAAGCAAACAACAGCACACAGCCTGATAAGAGAGGCATAGTTTGTTTTTGTTTAACCCTTACAGCATGTGATCCTAAGCTTGCATACCAAAAACCTGCTGACTGATGCCCTTTAAAAAGGCATACTAAGAAGATGCATGCTGCCTGAACAGCAAGAAGCATTAATGAGAGACCGCCTGCTATTGCAGCATGTACATTTCAGTCTGAAACTCTGCACAGTTTCAGAGAAAGCATATGTGGCGCCCCTGACCTGGTCAGGCACCACTGAGTACTGCACCCATGCTGGGGACAGTACAATACAGGTAATCCAGAAGGCTGACCGAGGTGTGACTACACAGGCGCATAGTGATCAGGTCTCACACATGTACCTATGAGAGGACCCCTGGGGATCCCAGGAGGGGGAAAAGCCTTCACCTTCACTGGAATAGTGGAGGGGGCCAAAAGCCTCCATCTCCTCTCAAGGGGTGTGGTAAGAGAATCTGGTTGCTAGGTGGCGTAGGCAGGCACAAAAGGGAAAAGAGAAGGAGGAGTAAAGAGTCTGCAGCAGAGTGTGGAGGAGTGAGGAGCAGGAAAGTGAAGCTCTGACAGGAGCAGCAGTGAAGGTCCCAGATGTGAGCCGGTTCAGAGCAGAGTCCAGGGAGCTCCGAGGAGAGCTGACCCCTTCCCCTGGGCTGCTGTAGTCTGACAGCGTCCGCGCAGTGGCTACCGACGGGGGAGAACGGTCACCTAGGAGTGCTACCCGAAACCCATCTCCAGCTAGAGAGAGAGCACAGAGTGGGAAGTAAGGAGACTGCTAGGGAGAACCAGGCCCAAACGGGCGGCAGATCCCGGAGTGGGGATAGATCCACCTTTCCCTGCTAAACCTGCCGGTGTGGGGCCCTCAAAGCCCACACCACAACACCACAAAAGCCGCAGCCACGTAGCCACAGTTAGGGCCCATAGCTCACAGGAGGCAAGCAGCTGGAGTGAGCTGGTCCAGGCCACAAGCAAACGGCAAACGAAGGGGAGTGAGGCTTCAGCAACTTCCCTGGGTGACCCCCATAGGGACTAAAAGTCGGGGTTACCCCAAACCACCAAGGGCTAAGGAAGGCGAGTTGGTAGTCACCATCAGAAGTCAGCCTGAAGGATACCTGGTTCCCGCCTGGTTCATCCCAGCTACGCCCGGGTTACTCACCCTGCCACCTGAAGTGAGTAAAAACCCTGAAAGACATTCTGCCTGTGTGGAGTTATTCTGCGCCTTGTGGTTCTACGCACCTACACAGGGCCCTGGGGCTTGCCTCACTCTCAGGAGGCTATTCCAACTAACTGCACTCACCATCAGCCCCAGGCGTCCCTCAACCTGCAGTGGCGGTCCCTACTGGCCGCAATACTGAGAGTGGCGTCACGACAAGAAGAAGATCTCCTACCTGTGACAGGATCCAGCCGAGTGGAGTCCCTGAAGGTAATGCACCGACACAACACCTGTGGGGCTTCACATCTGGCGTCACGAACAGGACGCCAGGACTAGACCTGTTCAGACAGGTGACTATGTGCCTGGGCGGTCCGCTTGAAAAATTGGAAGCGCCGCCATATTGCCACCATGAAAAGCGCGCTGAAAAACAACAGCAGCCCGCGCTGGGAGAAGTTACCACCCACGAAGAGGTGTGGCTACCCAGAGATCCCCTGCAGGGTTCTGACCTCGCTTGTGAAGAGGGCGGAAGCGTTCAGAGACGTCGGGACAGAAAGGGAGCCAGAAGCCTGCTGCTGGGAGAGGAGCTGCTGAAAGAGGCAGAGCGGAAACTGAACAGCTTGCTACTAGAGGCAACGACGAGTCCACTGCTGGGAAATCGTACAGAAGAGGGCGCAGAAGAAATGGCGTCTGACCGCAGAAACCCAGAACCGGGCTCCGCTGCCTGGTGGTATCGGGAGCTGGCCCAGTTCTGCGACCGACTGGAGACCCGGGTCGTGGAGCAGATCAGAGAAGAACGCATGGAACTTCTGGAGATGGCTGCCGCGGTTCAGGCCTATGAAGGGGGAGCCGCGCGCCGAGCGCCAGACCGAGTGGCAACGACTCAGACCCCGATGCTGCCACCGATGGGTGAGTCCAGTATTACCCCTGTCGGCCCGGATGCCCCGACCCCTGCTGCCACGCCCGCGGTCCCTGAAGAGGCGCCCGGCGCGGCGACGCTGAGCCAGGCCGCAGCCACGCCAGGTGCGGCCCGCCAAGCCCAGGCCGCCGCAGCGATGCCCTGCTCGGCCCACCAAGACCCGGTCCCTGCAGCGATGCCCTGCCCGGCCCGCAAAGAACCGGCTGCCACCGTGACCCTCATCCACGCCGCAGGTGTGACGCTGACCCAGGCCGCCGCCATGCTAGGCCCGGCCCGCCGAGACCCCACCGCAGCCGCAACGCTCGTCCGCGCCGCAAGTGAGGTGCTGAACCAGGCCGCAGCCCCGCCAGGTGCGGCCCGCCAAGCTCCGATCGAGGCAGCGACGCCCAGCCCAGCCTGCAAAGACCCCATCGCAGCTGCGACGTCGATCCAAGCTGCGCCAGAAACGCCCATCCAGGCCGCCGCCATGCCTGGCGCGGCCCGCCAAGACCAGGCCGCCGCCATGCCAGGCGCGGCCCGCCGAGACAAGATTGCATCACCATTTTCCCCGGCCTGCAAGGCCAGAGCAGACACCGCTCCCCAGTCCAAAGAGGTCCCTGCTGGAAAGCCCACGCTGGGGGAGGACCCCGCATACTGGCAGCTGAAGGCTGACATGGAGGCCAAGTTTCCACAATGGTTGGTGGACCAGTACATACTCCCTCCGCATACCCCCAAGACGACTCCTGCAGCAATCATGCCAAAAAAATCCCTGCCTGGGCCTGCTGAAGAAAGTCCATCCCCAGCACTGCCACCAAAGGAGTGCTCAGAAGAACTAAGGGGGAGGGGAGGCCAGGAAGCTGAGGAGCTGACTCAGGAGCCATCAGCAGTGGATCCATGCCCAGAGCCGGAGATGTTGCCATATTCTCGCTGGGATGAAGAGGAAGATTTATCCAGCAACCTCACCTGGGAGCCTGCCAGCAGTGAAGCAGCCACCCAGCAGAATCAAGCCCGCAAGACACGGCGCCGTAGCCGAAACCAGTTGTCACCTGCTCCGCCATCCCCAGAGCAAAGAGATGACATAACGGCCAGAGACCTAGAAGAAAAACGGTTCCTGAGAAGAGCCAAAGCACAGGTCAGAGGACCCCTTTGTAGAGGAATTGTGGAAGACTTTAGCCTGAAGTCAGGATACGGGTTCATCGTTGCACCTGGTATCAAAGAGGGCATTTTTGTCAATAGACGAGACGTCAGAGCCCACTTGCCCAGAGGACATCCTGGCAGAAACTTAAAGATGGGAGACTCCGTACAATTTACCATGCATCAAGGAGAAAGAGGGTGGTATGCGCTAGATGTAGCACCATGTTCTAAAGAAGAAGAAAGGAAAGACAGCGATAAAGAAAGAACAGACAAAGAACCCACTGATGAGACTACCACAGATGAAGAAAGAGGTCAAGGAAGCAACAGGTGCCGCAGCCCTACAGGCCCAAGCCCTGGTGAGGAGGAGTCTGCATAAAGTTCATGTAAAGTAAAGCAAGTTACCAGTTTTGAAGTTTTTGCAACGTTTTACAAGTTTAAGAATGTGCCCACATAAACTGATGTGAGAAATGAACCTTAAGGCTATGAACTGGCTATAGCCACAAACTCTCGCAGTGTAAATAGTTACACCAGAGGGCACCACCACCACCAGAGTCAGCCTGTTTAGGGGCTTGGCTCGTCTGCAACCAGGGAGCCCGTCCGTATATAGGGCCTTGGCTTACCTGCGACCAGAGAGCATGCCTGTTTATGGGGCCTGGCTCTCCACCACAAAGAGGGTACCTGGTCAGCACCAACTGTGAAGGCCGCCTCTGGATCCTGCCAGAAGTGGCTGAAGGCGCGGCTTCACCAGGCCAGGTATACCCTGAAGACCACCAGCCCATGAAAGCCGCCTCTACATCCTGCCAGAAGTGGCTGAAGGCGCGGCCAACGTGAGAGGGTTTTGGGTGGGTTAACGGACTTGTGGGTGGAGGGTGGTGATGTATGGTACCTGGTGCTTTTAAAAATGTTTTACATGTTTTAATGTTTTATGCATTTTAAAATGTTGTCTTGCAGCCCGAGGACGTGCTGGTGATAACTAAGGGGGAATGTGGCGCCCCTGACCTGGTCAGGCACCACTGAGTACTGCACCCATGCTGGGGACAGTACAATACAGGTAATCCAGAAGGCTGACCGAGGTGTGACTACACAGGCGCATAGTGATCAGGTCTCACACATGTACCTATGAGAGGACCCCTGGGGATCCCAGGAGGGGGAAAAGCCTTCACCTTCACTGGAATAGTGGAGGGGGCCAAAAGCCTCCATCTCCTCTCAAGGGGTGTGGTAAGAGAATCTGGTTGCTAGGTGGCATAGGCAGGCACAAAAGGGAAAAGAGAAGGAGGAGTAAAGAGTCTGCAGCAGAGTGTGGAGGAGTGAGGAGCAGGAAAGTGAAGCTCTGACAGGAGCAGCAGTGAAGGTCCCAGATGTGAGCCGGTTCAGAGCAGAGTCCAGGGAGCTCCGAGGAGAGCTGACCCCTTCCCCTGGGCTGCTGTAGTCTGACAGCGTCCGCGCAGTGGCTACCGACGGGGGAGAACGGTCACCTAGGAGTGCTACCCGAAACCCATCTCCAGCTAGAGAGAGAGCACAGAGTGGGAAGTAAGGAGACTGCTAGGGAGAACCAGGCCCAAACGGGCGGCAGATCCCGGAGTGGGGATAGATCCACCTTTCCCTGCTAAACCTGCCGGTGTGGGGCCCTCAAAGCCCACACCACAACACCACAAAAGCCGCAGCCACGTAGCCACAGTTAGGGCCCATAGCTCACAGGAGGCAAGCAGCTGGAGTGAGCTGGTCCAGGCCACAAGCAAACGGCAAACGAAGGGGAGTGAGGCTTCAGCAACTTCCCTGGGTGACCCCCATAGGGACTAAAAGTCGGGGTTACCCCAAACCACCAAGGGCTAAGGAAGGCGAGTTGGTAGTCACCATCAGAAGTCAGCCTGAAGGATACCTGGTTCCCGCCTGGTTCATCCCAGCTACGCCCGGGTTACTCACCCTGCCACCTGAAGTGAGTAAAAACCCTGAAAGACATTCTGCCTGTGTGGAGTTATTCTGCGCCTTGTGGTTCTACGCACCTACACAGGGCCCTGGGGCTTGCCTCACTCTCAGGAGGCTATTCCAACTAACTGCACTCACCATCAGCCCCAGGCGTCCCTCAACCTGCAGTGGCGGTCCCTACTGGCCGCAATACTGAGAGTGGCGTCACGACAAGAAGAAGATCTCCTACCTGTGACAGGATCCAGCCGAGTGGAGTCCCTGAAGGTAATGCACCGACACAACACCTGTGGGGCTTCACACATATTTCAAAATTCTGGTCGGAGAGATGAGACTATGATAACTAGTTTGAATCCAGTGACTCCCACTTATCACTTCACTAGATTGATTAGCTCTCTTCATGAGGGTGTATAGGAAAAGACCTGTTAGTCTTGAGATGTATGGTGGGAAAGAGCAGAGGATAATATATCCAGCTGAAATAACAGATCCAGTCTCTTCTATATGCCACCTGTTTTTTGGGCTACATTAATCAGCTGGCAGGCTTCTTTTAAAAGGCTTTGTGACAACTGTCACAAGGTGGCACCAGACACTACTAGTATGCAGTAAATGTAGAGGTAGTCAGACAGGCCGAGATCATAAACCAGGAGGGTACGACAGTGAACAGGGGGCAGACAGACATGAGGTCAGGGTCCCAGGAGAGTACGTACAAAATACAGGGAGCAGGCGGGGACGTGCTCAGTAGGAAGTCAGAGGTCAAAAGCCGGGAAGTCACAACAGAAAAAGGGGAGAACAGGCAGTTAACAGGAGTCCGGAGTGGAGAGACCAAGATTTGAACACTGAGCACCACAGGAACCAACAGCACAACTGTAAACAGGAAGTACAACTGGCGGCGTTCTGAGCTAGAGCAATCACCGGGAACGAGAAGCATCTGCAAGAGCACCTCCCAGGACCAGTGTGAAACCCAGTGCATGTAAAAACAAATCAGCACAGCATTCATCCTGCAAAACACTCTGCATCATAAACAACATATACAAGCTCTGCAGGAGAGCCTAGCAAAGTCCAAGCGTTCCAGTGATGTCTTGTCAGAACTATGGTCCTGACGGATCGGTGTGTTTGAGTGTGTTGCACCTATTTCTACCCCCAGTGGAACCAGCCCCCCAGGTGGCTGGCTTCATGACCGGGGAAGTCCCATGATCGTGATGGCCACCCCCCTGCCTACCCTGAGCCATCCCACCTTATGTGAAGGCTCCTAAAAACTGTATGTAGAGTGTGAATATGGAACACCAGTGATTAACCCCCCCTTACCTGAGAAGGATACCGCACCTTAACTGAGGCACAGTACCCTGTGGCTACCAGAGTCTCAGGGGCGCCAAAGACACATACTCTTACCATACAAGAACCATATACTGGTCTGAGAACTTAGAGCCTCAGAGGTTATGTGGAGCCATATGACTTCTGAAGTCCAAAAATTGTAGATAAAGCCAATAACTGAACTAATCATTCATTTACTGCTTGTTTCCCAGGTTCTGAGATGTGCGGCCATTCATGATATGACAAGCTGGTCATTACAATCTTAATTAAAACTCAAAGCCACATAAATAATGGGAAAGTTTTTAATATAGCTGAGCATTACAGGCACAAGCCTCCATGTTACCGTATGGTGAATCAGCCTTGGGTATTTTGGGTCAGGCATTAACACATGCATTGACTAGGCTGCAGTTGGGCAGCTACACACACACGGAAGAAATTAGGTCATGTAGGAGATATATAAAAGCATGACCTCCCAGATATTACTGATAGAGACAGCTATGAGTCAATCGTTTCATGGGTGGCATGTAAAGTAATGCTTAGGACTTGGGATAGACAAGCGACATTGGCCCACACAGTTGTACTTGCCGACATCATTGGCATTTACAAGACTGTCGAGTGGAATTTACCAATTTTTTTTTTATACCTAATATTCAGCATTAAAAAAAAAAAAAAAGAAAAAAAAAAAAAAAAAAATCAGACTAAATTAGTCTTTTTCTACTGGGTTTGCATCATGAACGTTTCCTGCCATTAATTGTCGGCGTTGTTTGCTTTGTGAAATTGTGCAAGACACATTGTTGTCAACTTTTAAGAGGTAGACAAAGTTTGGAAAAACTGTACTTGGGAACAGGGTGACGGAAAAGTAATAGGATACTTTAAGAAAAATGGATTTTAATTGGTCTATTTCAGAAAAATGGGACTATGGACTAGTCTGGTCTCTTATTTGGACAAGACTGCGAGTTTAAAAAAGGGACAAAGCTTGTGCGTCCATCTACAAAGAGGCCAAGCGAACGGAACTGCATACGGACACCGTCACATCCCCAATCTAAGGGCATTATGGGCTCATGAATTGAGGCAGTGGTCTCTACGTACCTACAAGGCTTCATTTATGCTTTTTTTCTTTATTTTTTGGAATGGAAGAAAAATCGGATCATTTTTCAGCAGTGTGCGGTATCTACTTCTCATATTAGTTTGGCACCTGTTTTTCTCATATGCACAAAATAAACAGTAAAAAAAATGGGTAGCATGTCGCGGGCGGAGGAGGGGACGCCGCGCTCTCCCACTGCTCGGGTCCGGCTGCCGCTGCGGCTGCTGCGGCCTGCTGCTGCGGCTGCTGCGGCCTGCTGCTGCTGCTCGGTGGCTCGAGCGATGGGCCGGATCCCGGGGACTCGAGCGGCGCTCCTCGCCCGTGAGTGAAAGGGGATTGGGTTTTGGGATAGTTTATTGTCCGTGACGCCACCCACGGTTGTGGTGATTTGTTGACACCACCGCTGCTCTGTATGGGGATCCCGGGAGTGATGGCATGGAGCAGCTAGATGTTAGTCCTCCCCTCCGTGGGTAGGGGGTTGGTTGTCCCGGGGCCCAGTGATGAGGAGGGTGATGCAGGGCTTGGTGAGGTGCAGGGACGCGGGGGCAGCGCTGTACCTTGCGGCACTGTGGTACTCACTCAGCCTGAGACGATGACACAGTTCTCGGTAAAACACACGGCTGGAAAGACTGTTCCCACGGACGGCTGCACTTGCTTTCCCCAGTAGTTAACGGTGACGGTCCCTTTTCCTGCACCTAAGATGATGATGGTTTCGATGGGTTCCCACCGGTAACCCGCTCCCCGGCTTGGATATGGGCCGGAGGAGCCCTACTTTGCCCGCAGGCGCTGGCCCTGAGAAACTGGTGCCCTGGCGGTGGCGGTGTCTCTCTGTAACGGTTGGACTGTTGCCTTCAATCGGGACTTGCTTGTTGGGAGACCCAGAGGTCCCCTTCACTAACGGATTTGGCAAATTCACGGCGACTCCTAGCCTTGCCGGGATCCGAAAGGCCCCTGCCACTGGTGCTGAATGTTCTTCGTATACTGCTCCGGTACCGCCGGGTCACCACCCGTCCGCGGTCCTTTCGGCAACCTCCAAACAGCCACCCCTGCAGACAGTCACCGCCGTCTGCTGACCTTGCTGTCTCTGTCCGGGGCACACACCCGGACCAGCTTCAGGCTTTACAAACTGTTCCTTTTCACTATCTCTACTCTTACTGTCCTCCTTTACCACTTCCTTCTACTTCACTCCCCTGGCTTGAACTGCCTGGTTCTCCCGCCTCCAGGGCTGTGAACTCCTCGGTGGGCGGAGCCAACCGCCTGGCCCACCCCCTGGTGTGGACATCAGCCCCTGGAGGAAGGCAACAAGGATTTTAGGTTAGCCTTGGTGTTCCTAACTGGGGTGTAGGGTGTGGTGGTGTTGTGACCTGTGACCCCTGGCTTGCCCAGGGCGTCACAAGCACACTGATGTCACTGAATGCTGCACATTTGTTTCATGTGCTCATCTACTAGAATGGTAACATTTGATCCACAAATCACAAAAAAGTGGACAGTCTGCAAAAAAAAAATAAAGACACGAAAAAGTCCATAGACTATAATGGTAAGTGTTTATCTGTCAAATACGCAGAGCTCATAACTGAAACAGGAATGTCTTACTGAATATTTAAAAACTACTTAGGTTGTTCATAGCACAAAACATTCAAATATCCTGCATTATTCATATATCCTTCAGACCTGTGGCGCCATCTTGTGACAGTAACTTCTGACTGGATGAAAATCAGAAGTTATGTCATTAAGCTCCCAATTTAAGTCTATGAAATCCAAAACGAGGCTCTCATAGACTTGTATTGAGTTGTAACCTACAGTGCGCTCCATGAAACACTGGAGCTGCCAGCAGGTGACAAAGACAAATCCCAGGAGATTTACCAGAGCGGTAGCGATAAAAGATGAATCCACTAGAAGGGCAGTAGAAGACAGGGAGCAGAGGGACTTAAAATTAAAGCACCACTTCAACAGTGCAATAAAAAAATAATTACCATAATATATCTTTTATATATACATACATACATACATACACACACACACACACACACACACACACACACACACACACATACATACACAGAGTACAGACCAAAAGTTTGGACACCTTCTCATTCAAAGTGTTATCTTTATTTTCATGACTCTGAAAATTGTAGATTCACATTCAAGGCATCAAAGCTATGAATTAACACATGTGGAATTAAATACTTAACAAAAAAGGGTGAAACAACTGAAAATATATCTTATATTCTTCAAAGTAGCCACCTTTTGCTTTGCACACTCTTTGCATTCTCTTGATGAGTTTCAAGAGGTAGTCAACGGAAATGGTTTTCACTTCACAAGTGTGCCCTGTCACGTTTAATAAGTGGAATTTCTTGCCTTATAAATGGGGTTGGGTTCATCAGTTGTGTCGTGCAGAAGTTTGGTGGATACACAGCTGATAGTCCTACTGAATAGACTGTTAGAATTTGTATTATGGCAAGAAAAAAAACAGCTAAGTAAAGAAAAACGAGTGGCCATCATTACTTTAAGAAATGAAGGTCAGTCAGTCCGAAAAATTGGCAAAACTTTGAAAGTGTCCCCAAGCACAGTGGCAAAAACCATCAAACGCTACAAAGAAACTGGCTCACATGAGGACCGCCCCAGGAAAGGAAGACCAAGAGTCACCTCTGCTGCGGAGGATAAGTTTATCCGAGTCACCAGCATCAGAAATTGCAGGTTAAACAGCAGCTCAGATTAGAGACCAGGTCAATGCCACACAGAGTTCTAGCAGAAGACACATCTCTAGAACAACTGTTAGGCTGGGGCCAAACGGGGCACTACTGTGATGCTCGCATGAGACTCGGCTCGCGCTGGCAGCACAGCAGGAGCCAAGGGAGACCTCAGCTGCGAGGGGCGGGCCGGCACGGAGGAGGGGCAGGAGGGATTTCTCTCCCTCTCTCCTCTGTAGCCGGCTATTGCCATTCTCGCACTGCACTGGCAGTCCACCAGTGTACCGTGAGTGCAGTGCGATTTTTCTCTCGCCCCATTCACTTGAATGGGTGCGAGAGAAAGAGTCTCAGCTTACAATCGCAGCATGCTGCGATTGGTTTCTCGGTCCAATTAGGGCTGAGAAAATAATCGCTCATGTGTGCTGACACACAGGCTAGAATTGGTCCGAGGGGAATGCGATGTTTTATCGCACTCCACTCGCACCGATTTTCTCGCCGTGTGGCTTAGGCCTTCAGAGGAGACTTTGTGCAGCAGGCCTTCATGGTAAAATAGCTGCTAGGAAACCACTGCTAAGGACATGCAACAAGCAGAAGAGACTTGTTTGGGCTAAGGAACACAAGGAATGGACATTAGACCAGTGGAAATCTGTGCTTTGGTCTGATGAATCCAAATTTGAGATCTTTGAATCCAACCTCCGTGTCTTTGTGTGACGCAGAAAAGGTGAATGGATGGACTCTACATGGCCTGGTTCCCACCGTGAAGCATGGAGGAGGAGGTGTGATGGTGTGGGGGTGCTTTGCTGGTGACACTGTTGGGTATTTATTAAAAATTGAAGGCATTCTAAACCAGCATGGCTACCACAGCATCTTGCAGCAGCATGCTATTGCATCCGGTTTGCGTTTAGTTGGACATTCATTTATTTTTCAACAGGACAATGACCCCAAACACACCTCCAGGCTGTGTAAGGGCTATTTGACTAAGAAGGAGAGTGATGGGGTGCTACGCCAGATGACCTGGCCTCCACAGTCACCAGACCTGAACCCAATCGAGATGGTTCGGGTGAGCTGGACCGCAGAGTGAAGGCAAAAGGGCCAACAAGTGCTAAGCATCCCTGGGAATTCCTTCAAGACTGTTGGAAGACCATTTCCGGTGACTACCTCACTGTTTCACACTTTTTTGTTAAGTATTCCATTCCACATTTTGGTCTGTACTGCTTAATTTTTCATTATATATATATATATATATATATATATATATATATATATATATATATATATATATATATATATATATATATATATATATCACCCTGGACTAGCCAGGTCGTCACAGGTACTGCAACACACACCCCCACCCCGAGACAGGCACATCAGCCAGACACAAAATCCTTGTTGCCTCCCTCCAGGGGCTGATGTCCACACCCGGTGGGATGGAGCCAGGCAGTTGGCCCCACCCACGGAGGAGTTCACAGTCCTGGAGACGGGAAAAGGAAGGGAGTTCAGTGAGGGAAGTGCAAGGGAGAGGAGTGAGGAGTAAACTGACCGTGTCCGGGTGTGTGGCCCGGGCACTCAGAGCAATGTTGGCAGACGGTGGTGGCCGTCTGCAGGAGAGGCGAATCAACGCGGAACCGTAGGACCGGGGTCAGGCGGTGGCCCGCCGGTACCGAACCGGGGAGCGAAGTGAAGCCAGCACACACCGGCAGGGCCTGCGGACCCCGACCAGGCTTGGAGTCGCCGTTAAGAGGTCAAATCCGTTAGTGACCGGAACCCCAGGGGTTTCCTAACAGCCAAGACCCGATAGAAGGCAACGGTCTGACCAGTAGAAGGAAATACAGCTACCGCCACAGATAGAGTTCCAAGGGCCAGAGCCTGCGGGCAAAAGGGCTCCTCCGGCACATATACACGCTGGGGAGCGGGTTACCGTTGGGAAGCCATCGGGACCGAACATACACAAAAGGTGCAGGGAAAGGCAGCCACCACCAACCGTCCGGGAGAAACCACAGCAGCCGGCTGCGGGACCCGTCCATCCAGTCGTTTGGTTTACCAGAGACTTTGCGTACATTTGTGACTGAGTGAGTACAACCGTGCCATCCGGCACCGTGCTGCGCAGTCCAGGCGACCCTGCACCTTGCCAACCCTGCCTCCCCGTCACCTCACCGGGCCCCGGGACCACCAACCCCTACCCACGGAGGGGGGAAAACAACATCCCAGCTGCTCCCTACCATCGCTCCCGGGATCCCCGTCATCAGCAGCGGTGGTGCCCACCTTCACCACAACCCGTGGGTGGCGTCACGGACTAAATTCCCAAACCAAACCACCCCTTTCACTCACGGGCGAGGAGTGCCACTCGAGTCCCCGGATCCGGCCCACCGCTCGAGCCGAGCAGCCATCGCAGCAACGCCGGACCCGAGCGTTAGCGAGCACAGCTACATATACATATACATACATACATACATACATAACATACATACATACACACACACACACACACACACACACACACACAGGAGTGGTGCTTTAACCTGAAAAATGGCTCACAGAAGATCAAATTTTAAATTACCCATATAGACAAGGCATATGTAAGACAAACAGGATTCCTTTTTTTATCATTACTTGACAAGAGCGGATGACCTGAAGTGACTATTACAGACAGTAGGGCTTGTCTGCCAACACACATATTTACCAGGTCAAATTAATTTCAATCACTACTGCAGCAATTATCACTTGGCAACAATGGCTATGGGTCATCAGAATTGCGCAAAAAAAAAAAATTATATATGAAAATAAATCATGGTAAACAAGAGGTTCCCAGTCTCTGGCTCTTCAACTGTTTCAAATCTATAAGGACGCGAGGACATGTTGGGAGTTGTAGTTTTGTTGCAGAGCTACAGGTTGCAAATCACTCGTAATTCAAGGCCACGTGCACACGCTGAGTATTTCATGATTTCTTTTACCTCAGTATTTGTAAGACAAAACCAGGAGTGGGTGATAAATACAGCATTGGTGCACAGATAAAGCATATGGCTACAGGCTGCAGCCCCCAGCCGTGCGCTTATCTTGGCTGTGTATCAAACTAAGAATTATTTATTTAAATAATAAAAAAAAAAAAAACAGTTGCACGTGATTCCTCTTATTTTGATGCACAGCCAAAATAAGTGCACAGCTGGGGGCTGCAGCCTGTAGCCGTATGCTTTATCTGTGCTGGGTATCATAACATGGGGAAACCCTACACCAATTATTTTTGTTTTAATCAATTTTTGCACCATAATAGAGACCCACAGACAGGGTCTGTGATTGGCTGCAGTCAGACGCTAATGTGTCGCCCAGGGAAGGGGGTACTCTGTCCCGGGCGGTTGCAAATGGGAATGTCACTTTGGTGGCTGTTGCCTGGTCCCGTGCCCTGGGGACGCTTAATAAAAGGGGAGTATTTACAGGGCATAATAGAGTTAATGTTTGTGACACCACCTGTGGGTTACAGTTAAGAATGGAGAACCGCCGCTGCCCAACGTGGGTATTCCCAGGGATGGTGGTAGTGGCAGCTATGGTGGTAGGCCCTCCGTAGATTGAGTCCCCGTAGCGTGGAGCGTTTGGAAACCCCGACTGTCCCTTTTGGGGTACAGTCTGCTTCTCCGTACAGCGGGCAGTACGTACCCTGCGGGGAGGAAAGTGTCCGAAACCCGATCATAGTTTACTGCTGATGCCCCCGGATTATTTAGTTCGATGAAGTCCTCACCATGCAGGTATTTATCAAACCGTTTGAAACTTGACATTTGACCTAGGGCCCTGTGCCCCGTGCGTGCTCCGGTCCCAGCGGTATCTCGGTACCCGTTCTGGCGACCTGTCTCCTGTGCCCCCGAGGTCACCATTACACGGAGCCAGCTCAGGCATGTCCGTACAACTCTCCTGTGTGCTCCCTTCTCTCCTCACTACCGACTGACTGACCTCTCCAACCAGGCTGGCTATACCCAGGGACTCGTTCCCATGGCGACCATCCCCTTACATGGTTAACCCTCCATGCCCAGTGTGGAGAGGAGAACTAGGATTTTAGATGTGTCTTGGTAGAATCGGCACTGGTACTCCAGGTCCCAGGGGGTAGGTCCTGCATCCCCAAGAGGATGCAGTTGCTTGTAGTGCCCTGAGGCTCTCAGGGGTGCTATACTAACACGCAGGCTGGGGTTGCATCTGACTGCAACCAATCAGACGCCAGGATGGCCAAGGGAAGCAGTGCATCTGGATTAGCGATAAATGAGCAGCCCCAGAAGAAGAATGAGTGACCTGGAAGCAGTTACAGCCATGCCGGAGACTCGGTAAGTAAAAAGCTCTTGCTTCATTTTTATTTTCTTTATTTTTCTCAATTTCCAGAGTGCTGGACCCAGATCATCAGCCAGAGTTTCCTGATTACTCTGGGCCCGGGTTCGGCACTTGGGTAAGTTTGAATCTGCGCAGATCCAGACTTTTACAGTCCGGGTCTACTCATCACTAGTCTTGACGTGACATCCTACGTGTTGGTGTGTATTTGGCTTGCAGGCCAAAAGGTGGTAAATGTTTATTTTGTTATTTACAAGAATGGTAAGGTACTTTCCAGGTTTCAAATTGTGACAGTTTTTCAGAATGTCCTAGAAAGGCTTGGTCTTAACCAGAGAGAACTTTCATCTCACTTTTTTTCGAATTGTGGCAACCACCGAAGCCGAGAGATTGTGTTTAAACTGGTTGAGTTATTTGTTTTGCATGTTTCTAATTGTTTTCCCTCTCCATCCCGCAGACCTAGATGTGTTTGATTTGGATTCTGGGTCATTCATTTGTTTATTTGGGGGCTTAAAGAGCTGATGCCATTACAGGAGGTAAACTATTGGCCTTGACGGGAATGAGGGGAGAGTACATTGGATTGGCATACGGTGACAGTTAAGGGACAAGAAAGGGGATATTTTCCCAGATTGGACCGTTCTCGTGTCGGAGGGAACAGTGAGAATCAAGTTGTCTAGAGACCTGATTAGAAACATGAAGTTTGATTTGATTTGCATTTTATCCTTTTTTCCAGGGTCATTATCGTATGGTTGGAGATTGATGGTGTAACGCTCGATCAGTGGAAAGAATGAATAAAGTCAGGGAGTACGTTAATAAGATGGTGTCTAATTTTGTTAAATTGAATGGTGGCCTGGTGGTAAGGCTCGTAAATGGGATGTATTTTAATAATGTGGGTTTGGACTTGGGGGAAGGAGTAGATAAAGCAGTCAAGGTGTGGCAAGACTCAAGGGATCACCCCTGAACGTTGTGGAAGTGAGGAGGTCAGGGATGGCCTTGGTTAAATGGGGTAGGAGTCACTTCAACAGTTAGGGGAGCCTTCATTACTAATGGTGGTTAATTCCCACTGGGACAGGACATTATTATATGGGCAGTATCATGACAGTTTACCAACCCCGAGTTGAAGCAGTGCAACTGAGGATTGTTGTATCCGACACTGTCCAGTGTTAATGGGCCATCCAGGATCTCCACAGGAAACTAATGGTGTACTTTGTATACTTAATAAAGGCTGCTGTGGCCATATATATTATCACTCAGTGTTAGGTCTTTATTCATTAAAGGGAATGTATCACCAGGTTTTTGCTCCCTCATCTTAGAGCAGTAGAATGTAGAGCCAGAGACCCTGATTCCAGCGATGTGTCACTTACTGAGCTGCTTAGTGTCATTTTTTATAAAATCAATGTTTTCTCTGCTGCAAATATAGCAGTTATACAGATCTCATTAATATACTGGACTACCTGTTAGCATGCCAAGTAGTCCTCTAATGATAATCTATTGCTGATTAATGAGTGACATCGCTGGAATTAGGGTCTGTGCCCCTACATTACGCTCCTCTCAGATTAGGTGGCAAAAACATGTTGACCGATTTCCTTCAATGCCGTGGACACTCTCCATTACCCTAGTAATGTCAGACTATAAGAGGAGGTTCACCCCTTTTCATTACTAGTCACATGGATATTATGTTGATACCTTGTGTTGCCAATAGTGCCTGTGAGCGGCGCTGTGATCACTGATGTAATGTCAACTTCCTGTTGACCTGACATCATCGTGGCCGGCCCCAGTCTCCGTGAGTCCCTGGGCTGTGGTTCAGAGTTTCACAGCTCGTCACAGCCCAACATTTCCCTGCAGTGAAGGCGAGAGTAGGAAGATGCAGGGCTGTGATGAGTGGTGAAACGCCAACCACAGCCCAGTCACTCAGGAAGACTGGGGTCCGCCTCAGTTGACGTGACATCACTGGACATCACAGGTCACGTAAAGGGGTGAGCGGACCGCAATAGCACGAATTAGAGGCACTATTGGCAACACAAGGTATTTGAGAGAAACCTTGTTTCTCAACATAAATTATCAATGTGGCCAGTATTGAAAATGGGTGAACCACCCCTTTTAAGTAATGGAATGCAGGGGCCCATATACTGTCCTGAAACAGGGCCTGTCTGTGTCCGCCATTGGCACCATATTAGGGTACATTCACGAGGGCAACAACTGTAATTTACCTCAGATTTCCTCTTTACATTGAAAATTTATGCTGTATACATTCTCCACGGCACGTGAATGAGGTTTTGTAAAGTTGTACAACATTGGAGGATCGGTTTGTAAGATGCAGAAGAAAATCCACTTCATATTCAGTCAGTGTGAACAAATTCTTAGGAATCACTCAGATATCAATGTCTCACAGACCCATTACACTGCGTTCAAAACACTGCGATGTACAGTACAAGCACAGTGGATGAGATTTCTAGAAATCCTGTGCCCACTGTGCTTGTTTTTCCCGCAGCAAAATCTGATCTCCGATGCGGCTTTCCAAGCCGCAGCATGTCAATTGTTTGATGCCGAGACACGAGTGTTCTCCACAGGGAAAACAGAAGAGAGACCACAACTGCCCGAGCCCAGATCGTGGGCACAAGTAGCTGTGGTCTCCTGCGGAGGAGACTCGCGGCCCTACAGGTCAGGACCTGCGGCGTCCAGGACTCAACAGGTTCAGATTGTTGGCACGTACCCTTATAGTCTGAAACTGTTCAAACATCCATTTTTTTTGTAATATGGACAAAACCGAGACTTTTCTGTGGCATCCTAGTTCCATTTCTCATGAAGATGCTTCAGAAACCTGACTATAAAATGGTAAAACCTGACAAAACACCGATGAAGATCTGACTCAGCAAAGCGATGGATTTTTATTTCCGAAAAAAAGAAATCTGGGTTCTGTTCGAGACCTATGTAAGATTATACTCAACAGGTCACTATTCTTCTGAAATCATGGCAAAATGCCAGACCTTTGTAGCATAATTAGAAGGATCACAACAATGGAGACGTGAAGATCCCCTAATACATTTCCAGCTGAGGGGACATGGTCTCCGAGGAGAAATAGATCACACCAGATAGATTTCTGGCCATACAGAGCTTCGCCACCTGTCATCTTACCTGGGATAATAGTAGGTCTTTTCTTGGTTCTTCTTATAGGATCCAAAACTTTCATGTTTTTCGGAATCTTTACCTTAAAATCAACCCCCGAGAGCAGCTCTGGAGGAAGGCTGCTCCGTCTTGAAAGTCCATTGTCACTTGCATTAAACCAAAGCTTATTCCTAGTCCTGGCATAGAGACTGCTGTCATCCAGGGCCATGGTGGCCTGTTTATCCATCGGCCAGCATTAGTTACAGTAGAAATGAAGGCATTTTTTCTGGAGTGCCGCCTGCATTTTCACATTTGCCCATACACTTGTTTTGGGAAGTTTAGCACAGTGATGGGCGTTCCCATCTACAGGTGTAGGATTACTAAGCAGCACCTCCCTGCACCAGGTAAGAGGAGGAGGGGAGGACAATGAAAACTATTAGATCAACACAAAGATTTGCACCGACTTCAAAAGACGCAGATGATCTTCCACCCGGCTGTACAAACACACATAAATGATGGTTTCTCCCCAGGTGTTGCATGGTATGTCATACCACTTCCTTGGAGGCTTTTTTTTAGTTAATCACGCCTGACATTCATGATGAATGAATACACACACCTGACTGCAGAAACAGAAAAATTTACACCAGGACAAAAAATAAAATTCCAACATTCACTTTTGCTTTTGTTCTTTTTGGGTACCCTTTATTAATATTTTTTAATTGGCTTTCCCAGAATTGTGAGCACGAAAAAGGATGTGAGTCGCGCAGAAAGTTATGCTGCAACTTTGATATTATTGTTATGCTTGTTCAGAATTTGTCCAGGTAAGCAAATTACAGGCAGGTACGCTGCAGTGACATCACACATTACAGGCAGGTAAGCTGCAGTGACATCACACATTACAGGCAGGTAAGCTGCAGTGACATCACACATTACAGGCAGGTAACCTGCAGTGACATCACACATTACAGGCAGGTAAGCTGCAGTGACATCACAAATTACAGGCAGGTAAGCTGCAGTGACATCACAAATTACAGGCGGGAAAGCTGCAGTGACATTACAAATTACAGGCAGGTAAGCTGCAGTGACATTACAAATTACAGGCGCGTAAGCTGCAGTGACATCACACATTACAGGCAGGTAAGCTGCAGTGACATCACGAATTACAGGCAGGTAAGCTGCAGTGACATCACACATTACAGGCCGGTAAGCTGCAGTGACATCACAAATTACAGGCCGGTAAGCTGCAGTGACATCACAAATTACAGGCCGGTAAGCTGCAGTGACATCACAAATTACAGGCAGGTAAGCTGCAGTGACATCACGAATTACAGGCCGGTAAGCTGCAGTGACATCACAAATTACAGGCCGGTAAGCTGCAGTGACATCACAAATTACAGGCCGGTAAGCTGCAGTGACATCACAAATTACAGGCCGGTAAGCTGCAGTGACATCACGAATTACAGGCAGGTAAGCTGCAGTGACATCACACATTACAGGCAGGTAAGCTGCAGTGACATCACGAATTACAGGCAAGTAAGCTGCAGTGACATCACGAATTACAGGCAGGTAAGCTGCAGTGACATCACGAATTACAGGCAGGTAAGCTGCAGTGATATCACAAATTACAAGCAGGTAAGCTTCAGTGATATCACAAATTACAGGCCGGTAAGCTGCAGTGACATCACGAATTACAGGCAGGTAAGCTCCAGTGACATCACGAATTACAGGCAGGTAAGCTGCAGTGGCATCACACATTACAGGCATGTAAGCTGCAGTGACATCACACATTACAGGCAGGTAAGCTGCAGTGACATCACGAATTACAGGCAAGTAAGCTGCAGTGACATCACGAATTACAGGCAGGTAAGCTGCAGTGACATCACGAATTACAGGCAGGTAAGCTGCAGTGACATTACAAATTACAGGCCGGTAAGCTGCAGTGACATCACAAATTACAGGCAGGTAAGCTGCAGTGACATCACAAATTACAGGCAGGTAAGCTGCAGTGACATCACGAATTACAGGCAGGTAAACTGCAGTGACATCACACATTACAGGCCGGTAAGCTGCAGTGACATCACAAATTACAGGCCGGTAAGCTGCAGTGACATCACAAATTACAGGCCGGTAAGCTGCAGTGACATCACAAATTACAGGCCGGTAAGCTGCAGTGACATCACAAATTACAGGCCGGTAAGCTGCAGTGACATCACAAATTACAGGCAGGTAAGCTGCAGTGACATCACGAATTACAGGCAGGTAAGCTGCAGTGACATCACACATTACAGGCATGTAAGCTGCAGTGACATCACACATTACAGGCAGGTAAGCTGCAGTGACATCACGAATTACAGGCAAGTAAGCTGCAGTGACATCACGAATTACAGGCAGGTAAGCTGCAGTGATATCACAAATTACAAGCAGGTAAGCTGCAGTGATATCACAAATTACAGGCCGGTAAGCTGCAGTGACATCACGAATTACAGGCAGGTAAGCTCCAGTGACATCACGAATTACAGGCAGGTAAGCTGCAGTGACATCACACATTACAGGCATGTAAGCTGCAGTGACATCACACATTACAGGCAGGTAAGCTGCAGTGACATCACGAATTACAGGCAAGTAAGCTGCAGTGACATCACGAATTACAGGCAGGTAAGCTGCAGTGACATCACGAATTACAGGCAGGTAAGCTGCAGTGACATCACGAATTACAGGCAGGTAAGCTGCAGTGACATCACACATTACAGGCAGGTAAGCTGCAGTGACATCACGAATTACAGGCAGGTAAGCTGCAGTGATATCACAAATTACAGGCCGGTAAGCTGCAGTGACATCACGAATTACAGGCAGGTAAGCTGCAGTGACATCACACATTACAGGCAGGTAAGCTGCAGTGACATCACGAATTACAGGCAGGTAAGCTGCAGTGACATCACACATTACAGGCAGGTAAGCTGCAGTGACATCACGAATTACAGGCAGGTAAGCTGCAGTGACATCACGAATTACAGGCAGGTAAGCTGCAGTGACATCACGAATTACAGGCAGGTAAGCTGCAGTGACATCACAAATTACTGGCAGGTAAGCTGCAGTGACATCACGAATTACAGGCAGGTAAGCTGCAGTGACATCACGAATTACAGGCAGGTAAGCTGCAGTGACATCACGAATTACAGGCAGGTAAGTTCCAGTGACATCACATGTGTACAGTCAGGTAAGCTGCAGTGACATCACGAATTACAGGCAGGTAAGTTCCAGTGACATCACATGTGTACAGTCAGGTAAGTTCCAGTGACATCACGTGTGTAGTCAGGTAAGCTGCAGTGACTTCACGTGTGTACAGTCAGGTAAGTTCCAGTGACATCACCTGTGTACAGTCAGGTATGCTCCAATGACATCACGTGTCTACAGTCAGGTAAGCTCCAGTGACATCACATGCATGCAGTCAGGTAAGCTCCAGTGACATCACATGCGTGTGTGACGCCCCTGGACTATCAGGTCGTCACAGCGTACTGCACAAGCTGCCCTTCCGTGCAGTATTCCGCCTCCCTCTTGGTTCTGGGTCCCTACTTAAGTGGTGTTGCCTCCAACAGCACATCAAAACCATAGAGGCACCCTGTACCACACCCACCTGACGCACCAGTGGACGGCTTGAGTGGAATAGAGTCGCCCATCTTGGGGGTCAGGGAGGGAAGGTGAGGAGTGTAGAGCGTCGAGTCTGTCTGTGAGTGGAGAAGGAGTTGGAAGTAGCCTTGAGCTGAGAGGAGCTAAGAGGAAGTCAGGAATGGTGACTCCTGAAGTAACTGCCTAGGTTGCAGACGGTGGTCTGGGCCTAGAGGAGTCGGACCCCGGGTCGCAGGGGATTGTGGCGAGGTGCTCAGACCTGTCGAGGAGGACGGCAGTCAGCCTAGCCCTATCACTGGCCCGGGACCGAAGACACGATAGGGTACATGGACCCTAGGTCAGGGAGTAGCTTCTGGCAACCTGACAATTCACCTGAGGAGAACGGAGCCTTTATGATCCGTTCCCACCCGCTACAGAATTGGGACATTAGCGCAATGAGGGGCATAGGACTTTACAACCAAAACAGTCCTAAAAATACCAAGCGTGAGCCCTGAGAACAAGCTCCCATACTTAGTCATAGTAGGGAGCAGGGCCCGGCTAGTTTCATGCTACTGGGTCATCAAGTTGAAGTCAAACTAAGTGCCAGGAGGCAGGTCATGGATCACCAGGTAGCACCACTTGGGGACGGGACACGGACGAACTACTCTCAGCGGCACCCAGAGACTTGGTTTACCCGGTTGTCGGTGTCTGCCTATGAACTGAGTGAGTACGAGAGTGACCCCTGTATCCCCACAGCAAACCCCTCACCGAGTCCCGGGGCACCCCCTTCAAGTGGAGGGTTACAAAGTTGAAAAGAGAGACTGAACCTTGAACAGAGTGCCTCAGACAACAGGAGCCGGACGACCGGACTCTAGTGGCTGTTACAATGTGTTCTGCAACACTGGACTGGGTTGTGCTGGGACTCAAAGGATCATGTAGATCGGAAGCAACCCAATGGGGACTTAGGCTATGTGCCCACGGGACTCTGTATCTGCGGATTTTTCTGCATCAAAATCCGCAGATTTCCCCCGGAATCCGCACCTTTTCATAGGTGCGGATTTGACGCGGATTTGACACGGATTTTGTTGCGGATTTTGCGATTTTTTTTTTTTTTTTAATTCAATTGAATAGGCAAAATCCGCACGAAAATCCGCAACAATAATTGACATGCTGCAGATTTTTCCGCACGAAAATCCGCACGATTTCCGCTGCGGAAAAATCCGCAGCGTGGGCACAGCATTTCCCAAATGCCATAGAAATGGCTGGGGAGTAGCTGTGCTGCACATTTCTGGAAAATCAGCGGCTTTTCCGTGAGAAATCCGCGGCAAAATCCGCGCATTTTCCGCAGCGTGGGCACATAGCCTTAGACTGAGTCTGAACATGGCCTATAAAATAAAATGTACTGGAAGATATGTGTCCGCTATCTGGAGTGTGAAGTTGTTGCAAAGAATGAACCACTAAGTAAAGTGTTGTTGTTTGAAAAGAACTGATGTTGCAGAATTCCTGCACATATTATGTAAACTAGGTGACTTGCATTTTTTCTTTTTTTTTATTATTGCATGTGTTTTTATTTTATTTTTGATGTTGCATTTTTTTGTTTCTCCTTGGTATGCCATGTTTTACAGAAAGGTGCTTTGTTTTTTTTACACTTCCTAGTATTTGGCATGGACAAAATGTTATTGATATAATTATGTGTGCATTACATGCTTTTATGATCAGTTTCCACTGCAGAAGTGCACAAAAAAAAACGTGTGTGCGTTTTTTTACCTCAGGAAATATACATGACATGTCTGTCAGGGCAAGTAAAAATGTCAATAACGTTTTTTTTAAAGTTAATTCAACCATATCCAAGAGTGAGTGTCCACATCAATTATATCTAAATTCTTGAAAACATCCCAACTGCTTCCCTTGTTTTTAAGGGTACTTTCACACTTGCGTTGTTTTCCTTCAGTTGCAATCCGCCGTTTTGGAAAACAGCGGAATCCGTTAACGGATTCCGCTGTTTGACATAGACTTCTATATATGACGGATTATGCCAAAAGTACCTGCGTTGCTGCCGCTGGCCGACGCTGCGTTGCTTCCGCCGAGCGGAAGGAACGCAGCATGTAACGTTAATTGCTTGCGTTGAAATGACGCCGAGCGGCGTATTCTGTTACATCCGTCAATAGTTATAATGGATCCCTATGGTGGCAGATTCCGTTGCAAAGTGCTTTACAACGGAATCCGCCGCTGGATTCCGCTAATTTCTACTGAGCATGCCCAGAATGACAAAAACGTCAAAACGACGCAGCAATGGACCTAGCGGATTCAACCCAACGCAAGTGTGAAACTAGCCTAAGTAACTGACCTTACTGCTATATTCAATTACCAAAGCACTTTTTAGGCCCCTTTCACACATCAGTTTTTTGCCATCAGTCACAATCCGTCGAATTTGGAGAAAAACGGATCCAACGACTGATGCCGTTAGATCCGATTTTTTTTCTCATTGACTTGTATTGGCGACGGATGTCCGCACGTTTCATCCGTTGAAAAATGTTTGGCCGTCGGACGGAGACAACATCCATATTAACATTTTTTGTGTTTGGCGAAAAAACGGTCAGCGGCGGATCCATCGCCGTCCGTTGTTTGATATGTCGTCATCTGTCAAATGACGGAATCTGGCGCCGGATTCCGTTTTTTTTAACTGAGCATGCTCCAAGTATTATTTAGCCCCCAGCTAGTCAGATCTGTCGAAAAACGGATCCGGTCGAATTAGTTTTGCCACAATCTGCGACGGATCCATCGATCCGTCGCAAAAACGGATTGTGACTGATGGCAAAAAACTAAAAGTGTGAAAGGGGCCTTACTGATCCTTTCAATAATTAAACTGTTTCACAATTATCTCGCACTGTAAACATGCCGCTAATTAGGATTAAAAATTATCCTTCACAGCAGCGAATCGTTTTGCTGCCGAGAACAGTGACGACTGCACACTGAACGATCCGTCATACTCTCCATGTGTAAACAGGCTTTTAAATGACCGCCTATCTATAAATATTTACCGATCCTCAGTTGTATACACACACCAACCGGTGGCACTAAACAGACCTTTACCCTAAACGGTCTAAAAATAACGTTTTGAACTTTTTTCCAATGATATTAGACGGTGCGCCCTCTGAGTTTTTGAGGTTGTGTACTTTCACTGTGTCAAAAACACAGCATTCCTCCAGCAAAGTGGATGGGATTTATAGAAATCTTCTGCCCGCTGTGCTTATTTTTAATGTAAACTGCCCTGCGGTGCGTCTTTCAAATCTGCAACAGGTCCATTTCTCTTGCGGGAACGCTGGGTTTTATGTGCAGATTTTCCCCATAGAATTGCATCACCTGCACATGCGTTTTTGACGTGTTTTTGCAAAGATGCATGTAATCCGCAGATAAGAATTCAATAATGTTTTGTCAAATCCAAATACCATGAATTATAAAAAGCAGCTTCTTTATTTAAAACATGACATAGCAAAAAAAGACCAAAATTGAAGCCTCAAAAATGCAACAAAAATGCTCACAAAAATTCAATGCTAAAAACGCACCAAATACTCATCACAGGAACATAGCCTTAAGACTTGTTTTGGACGAGATAAATCATAGTTTGAATGTCATTATTCACCCAACTATAAAATGCACTTAAAAGTGGAAAAAAGTACAGTGAAGTTGTGGTGAAAAATGCAATGTATAAATGTCACACCAGAGCATACCGACGATCAACGTGCGGTACAATACAGGGTAACCATGGGGGTTTTATAGAAGGAAGACCCTGGTGATAGGGAGAGGAGACACCTCCTCACTTGTGTCTGTACCCTAATATCCGTATACGGGTCCTTGCCCCCGTCAATGTCACGTGCCTAGGCCCTAGCTTGCCCTGAACACACCATAGCTAGTGAGAAGGCCAGCGAGAGCACTAGTCTCACCACTGCAATAATACAACACAAGGGAAGGAAGACGGACAGAGGGAAAATAGACACAAAAAGGAAAATACTCCAAGCTCCAATAATGCAGCTAAACACCACAGCTGCATCTGTGATGACTGTTCAGCTTCTTCCAGAGAGTGGCTCCTTCCTAAGTGGACAGCATAAGAATGAGATTCTATAACTGGTATCCGATAAGATGGTAAGACGAAGGGGAGTGGTCACAAAGAGCTGCACCTGATATTTAGGCTACAAAGGATAACCAGATAGGAAAGAGTCCTTATCCCCTTCAGCACCCAAAGAAAGTAGATGCACTCAAACACAAGCTGCAGGTCCCAGATTCGCCAGAGGTCTTCCTACAGTGGGACACACCTATGACAGTAGCAGCCTAAATGTATTTTTTTTGCACCAAAATATTGGTACTTCTTTCAGAATAACCATCATTTTAATTTTTACTTCATAAATTATTATTTATTATTATAGCGCCATTTATTCCATGGCGCTTTACAAGTGAAAGAGGGTATACGTACAACAATCATTAACAGTACAAAACAGACTGGTATAGGAGGAGAGAGGACCCTGCCCGCGAGGGCTCACAGTCTATAGGGAATGGGTGATGGTACAATAGGTGAGGACAGAGCTGGTTGCGCAGTGGTGTACTGGACTGAGGGCTATTGTAGGTTGTAGGCCTGTTGAAAGAGGTGGGTCTTGAGGTTCCTCTTGAAGCTTTCCACGGTAGGGAGTGTCTGATATGCTGAGGTAGAGCGTTCCAGAGTATGGGGGAGGCACAGGAGAAATCTTGTATGCGATTGTGGGAAGAGGAGATAAGAGGGGAGCAGAGAAGGAGATAAATGTACATGAAAACAAGTATCTATGTAATATATCTTATCAGACAAATCTGCTTCTTTCTCCTTCTGGACTGATCTTTCCTTATGAATTCATGGGTAAAATCCATGATATCTGTATTCAGTGAAGACAGATTTTCCAATTGCTGAGCTAAAATAAAACCTAAAAACATTCAAAAAGCATTAGCAGTCTGGGTTTAGGAAACGGGCATTGAAGGATACAATGACTGTAATGGGTGCAATGTAAGCTCAGGAGAACCTTGATGATGCATAGTTTGGCGTTGATAGACTTCGATTGGGTCATAGTGTGCCTTTGGTTTCATATAGAGGCTTTATGCCCCAGGGGATGCGGTGCCCAACCGTGGCTCGCAGGGTGGAGGGACTTTCTGTGACTCAATATACTGTAGATACTTCCAAGTGCCCAAAACTTTCCAACAATCCCGGTGCCTTTTGCTCTACATTTTTTTATAACGTGCTCTAACATTTTTCCTCATACCATCTTAGCCCATAACGAGTGTAAACAACCAAATATTATTTTTGCTTTCAGTTAGGTGTTATTCCACGTCTGATCGGTTACATGTTACAAGTCAGGCCAGCATCGAAGCGTGGAAATTCCTCAGTAACATTAGCATATCTGAGAGGAGCCACTGGTCTACATGGCTGTTACAAGACCAGTTTGAGCTGGTGAACTTGTTTTAATTATAGCTTTTCGCTGCCGTCTAACCAGATTTTGCACTTAGGGTTTCAAATGCTGTTTGCCAAGTGCAAGATATCATTAGTTGCAGTAGTATTAACACTAAGCACAACCACGAGTACACGAGAACCGACGCCGGATACTGGCGACAGGACTCAGCAGGACAAAACGTGTTTCTAGTTGCATAAAGCAACCTCCGTGTCGGCTCATTATGACCTTGAACAAGGATTTCTACCCACGAGACAACAGTAATTATTACATTGTTGGTGCATTATACCTGGGAAATTCTGTTAGACAGGACGGTGTCATCTATGAATCATTACAAATATTTCTGTATCATCGCTACTAAGACTTTACATAGTAATGAATGAGTAAAGGGAACCTGACAGCTGATACATTCTTCCCTTGGGTCAGGCATTGGCTGCATGATTTCACCCACATATATTTCACTCTGACACAAGGCGATGTTTCAGGGAAAACAATACATAAAACCACTCAGGTGAATACGCGAAAAGGCAGGTTCTCGGTGGCTTCTCCTTTTGAATGACAAGTCTCTCCCTGAGTGTGCATGTAGGCAGAGACCAGGGGAACAGGCAGAGAGAAGGTAACCGACCTGCCCGAGAGACCACTGGCTTTTAAAGGGAACCTGTCACCAGATTTGTCCCATATAAGCTGCAGCCGCCACCAGTGAGCCCTTATATATAGCGTTCTAGAATACTGTATATAATTCCCCAGGCCCATCTGTATAACATAAAAAAGACCTTTTTATTATACTCACCTGCTGGGCGGTCCAATCTGATGGGCGTCACTGATCTTGATCCTTTGCCTCCTCTCTGCTTGCGATCGCCATCCTCCTTGTTTCGTGTGGATGACGTGGTTCTTCTTATTTTGATACATAGCCAAGATAACACACACGGTTGGGGACTACAGCCTGTAGCCATGGGCTTTTTCTGTGCAGGGTATCATAATATGGGGGGACCCTACACCAATTTAGGAGCAAGCGCTGTACTTACCCACTTCAGGGGCCGCTTATTACCTTCAATGTATATGCACTGCTTTCCCCGCCTACCAGCTATCCTAGCATCTGTGATTGGTAGCAGTCAGACCCAGGTATGCCCTCCAGTAAACTGAGTGACGTCATTGCTGTCAGCCAGGTCCCCCTTGTGTTTCCTGGAGCCTGGAGAAATTGGACTTGTTTTTGGTTTCTCCAGGCTCGGCTGTAGCAGAGGCAGGACCGTCGTGAGACATCGTGTGGATTACGGCGGAACTTCAAGGGTCTTTTTGGAGTTAATAAAGAGGGGAAAGAGAGTGCTATATTTTATTTCAAATAAAGGATTTTTTGCAATGTTTTGTCTTTTTTATTTCTTTTAGTGACGGGTAGGGTCCCATAGATCCCTACCCATCACTAATTTTGGAATTGATGACAGTTGTGCACTGTAATTAAGCCCTTATTGCCCCAATTGCCATCGCACCAGGGCAATCAGGAAGAGCCAGGAAAATCGATGGGCTTGTCGAAACTAATGGGTGCGACAATTTCAGGGCAGCTGCAGGCTGCTATTTTTATGCTGGGGGGCTCCCAATAAAAATGGGTCTCCCCAGCCTGAGAAAATCAGCCCCGCAGCTGTTAGAATTTATCATGGCTAGGTATTAAAATTGGGGGGACTGCACGCTATTTTCTTTAATTATTGTCGCAAACGGTTCTTCCTATTTTAATACACATAGGTGGGACCCTACACCAAATGTTTTATTTATTTCTACTGTACAATATAGACCCGCAGACAGTGCCTGAGAGTGGTTGCAGGCAGACACTGTCACACAGGCTGGGGGCAACCAATTACAGATGATAGGACAGCCGTTGGGTGGTGAAAGCAGTGCATATGCAATGAAGGTAATGAGCAGCCCCGAAAGTGAAGGACAGGCCGCGGGAGCAGTGTACAGCTGCGCCGGAGCGTCGGTAATTATGAAGCGCTTGCTTCATTCTTATTTTCTTTCTTTATTTTTTTTATTCCCCGAATTGCCGGATCCGGATCAAACACCCAGGTAGGTTTGAAACCACGCAGAGCCGGACTTTACAGTCTGGGTCTGCCCATCACTATTCATTGCCATATTTTCATAGATCCCAATCATGTTAACTCGGGTTATAAAACCCAAGCTCCAACTAAGAAATAACTGAAATACAGCTGCTGTGATGCCCTGGACTATCCAGGTCGTCCCAGGTAGTCACACACAACACCACCCCCCCTCCTGGTTAGGTAACACCAACCAAACTAAAACCCTTGTCACCACCCTCCAGTTTTGATGTCCACACCAGGTGGGGTGGAGCCAGGTGGTTGACTCCGCCCACCGAGGAGTTCACAGGCCTGGAGGCGGAAAAACAGTTAGTCGAGTTCAGAGTCTAGAAGAGTCAAGTTCAAGTGCGAGTAGAGAGCAGTCAAGTGAACGGGCAGTCCTGTATCCAGGCTGCCAACAGACTACCAGGTGGCTGGGTCGCAGCCCAGTCACCATTGGCAAGGAGACAGACGGTGGTGACCGCCTGCAGGAGACCGGGAATACGACCGGCGGAACCGTAAGGGACCGGGACAGGGTAGTGGCCCGCCGGAACCGAACCGGGGAGCCAACTGGATACCGGAGCACCAGGCAGGGTACTCAGACCCCATACAAAGCCCTGAACCGACAGGGCCGAGTTGAATCAGCTGATTGCGGGCTGGACTCAAGGACCTACCCCACACAAGTCCCTTTAGAAGACAACAGCCCAACCATACTGGGTAGCGCCACCGCCAAGGCATAGAGACCCAAAGGGCCAGCGTCTGTGGATAAACGGGCTCCTCCGGCAAATACCAGTCGGGGAGCGGACTACCGGTGTTTAGGCACCGGAGTCAGAACATTTACACAAAGGTGCAGGAGAAAGGTGGAGACCACCAACTTAATCGGGAAGAAGCTGCAGCCAGCTGCGGGCCCCATTCATCACTCCGCTTGGTTTACCAGTGACTCCACAGTCTTGTGTCAGAGTGAATACACCAGTGCCATCAGGCACTGCACCGCACTGCACCGCAACACCCTGCACCCTGGCCCTCGCCTACCGGGCCCCGGGACCAACACCCCCTACCCACGGAGGGGTCAACACCTAGCTGCGCCATTACACCGCTCCCGGGATCCCCGTACCTTCACCGCAGTGGTGGTGTCCACAATCACCACAACCCGTGGGTGGCGTCACGAACTGTCATTCCAAATCAAACACCCATATCCCCGCGTATAGCGCCAACTCCCTTGCAGAGCGACGTGATCCCCAGGTCCGTGAGAGGCTCGAGCCACCACCCGCAGTACGAGCACGGATCCGAGCGGCGCGGCGGTCGCAGCCGAGCCCGCGGGGCGGTACACATCGACTCTTCTGGCGTCTGCGAACATGATACAACCGTCCACTTACCTGTGGAAGTGCGCCTTCAGATCATCGCCAGCGGCGTCCCGCTGAAAAATTAGAGAATCCGCCATCTTGGGCGCGAAAAGTTCCCGCCACAGCCGTCTTCCCTGAACAGAAAGGGCGCGAAGACGAAGCCCCGCCCCCCGAGAGCAAAGCGGAGAATCGGCCTCATGTGACTGAGGAGATAAAAGGCAGGGACGCCAGGACTCTGCTACCCGTCTGGTTCCTAGACATCCACTGAGCAGCATGTCCATCCCGTCCGACAAACCTGAGATCCCGGAGCCCACGCCAGGAACAGCGGCGTGGGTGGAAGCCCGGACGCCGCAGATGTGTTGTCTACAGGCCCAAGTCCGGTTCCTTATGGAAAGGTGGGTGGCCGAAATGGAGGAAGTAGATGCGGCCGTGCGGAAACGCGAGGTGGAGGCAGTGTTGGAGGAGCGGGTAGGCGACCCAGGTCCCTGTGTCCCCGAGGGAACGGCCGCTGCGGCTGAGGGGCCTGGTCTGCCCCCGCTCACCCTGCTGCTTCCCCCACTGCCCGTATCGGTTGCTGCTGCACCGCCAATCGGTCCGCTGCCCCCGACACCGGCCGCGGAGTCCATCCTACTCGCCCGTGAGGGCAAGCCTGTAGACGCTGCCCGTGGATGTCCCTTCGTACAGCCTGCACCGATCCCGTTACCGTGGAAGGTTCCCCGGGAGGTGCCCGTCCACGAGGTGAAGCCGCCGGTCCCAAATGTGACCGTACCCAAAGAGGTCCCGGCCCCGGCAGTCCGCCTGGCCAGGGAGAAGGTGTAAGCTGTCCGGAAGAAGGCCCGGCAGGTAAGGCCCGTCGCTCCCGAACCCCAGGCCTCGGCTGAGGCAGCGCAGGGTTGCCGTTGCAGAGCAGCAACACAGGCCACGTCACTGCGGGGCTCCCCAACCTCAAAGATACCAGTCGTAGATGGTGCGGGGGAGCTGCGGCATGGCCCGACCCTCGCGCAGTGGGAGCATGCGGATGCCCCGTACTGGGAGCGGCAGCCGAGTCAGCTGGGCCAGGAAATTGCAGCCCGGGAACGGCAGAGAGCAGAGGTGCTGGCCCGCACCATCCGCGAGAAGGAAAATCTGTGGAGTGCCACCTTCAGGGTGCGGGGCCAGACCTATGAAGGCCAAGTCCGCCGGTTTGACCCCCAGCGTGGATGGGGGTTCATCTTTGAACTGGGCCTGGAGGCCGAAATCTTTGTATCCCGTCGGGATGTTAACTCCCACCTCCCGATGGGTCACTCGGACCGTGACCTGTTACCCGGAGATCTGGTGTCATACATACGACACTGCGGGGAGAGGGGCTGGTTTGCCCTCAATGTGAAGAGGAAGGAGAGCCGGGATGTTCCAAGGCGGCCCCAGTCCCCTCCCCCACCATACAGCTCTGAGGTCCTGGTCGAGGAGGAATACGCAGAAAGTTAAAGTGCGGTAGCAGTTCCAGGCCACCATGTTAAAGTCCCCGTTGGGACCCTGACTGCCCATCCCTGTTGGGACTTTTGTTGCCCCCGTTTTACAAAGACAAGGCCGAGAATTTGCAGGCCAACCCAAAAACTTTTGGGTATGTAAATAATCCCCCCCTTTAACCGGCCGTCCAGCTTCACCGCCTCCGGAGAGGCAGACTGGAGGATGGCCCTGCGGGAAGCTGCTGGCCGAGGTCCGCCACCACTACAACCGGAGGCAATCCTCCGAGTCAGGGGTCCCCTGGACGTGGGGCCTCTGAAAGGACTGTAAAACCAGCACCCGTCCCGTTGAGCACACCTGGGCCCGTTCCTGGACTGGGTAAAAGGGGTGCTGCCCACTTCTTAGGGGCAGTATCAAGGTCTAGGTTGTTTGGGTGGGTGATTAAGGACCCGGTTCCCGCGTTATTAAAATGTTATCATAACGTTTAAGTATGTGCCTCCCGTATGGGAAGATTCAAACAGATAAAAATGTTAAAATGTTAGTATACTTGTATTGTTGTCTAGTTTTTCTATTTTTCAGAAACAAAAATAAACCGGTGATGGACGGGCAGCCCGCGGACGGTCTGCATTTAACCAAGGGGGAATGTGACGCCCTGGACTATCCAGGTCGTCCCAGGTAGTCACACACAACACCACACCCCCCTCTCCCGGTTAGGTAACACCAGCCAAACTAAAACCCTTGTCACCACCCTCTAGGTTTGATGTCCACACCAGGTGGGGTGGAGCCAGGCGGTTGACTCCGCCCACCGAGGAGTTCACAGCCCTGGAGGCGGGAAAACAGTTAGTCGAGTTCAGAGTCTAGAAGAGTCAAGTTCAAGTGCGAGTAGAGAGCAGTCAAGTGAACGGGCAGTCCTGTATCCAGGCTGCCAACAGACACCATTGGCAAGGAGGCAGACGGTGGTGACCGCCTGTAGGAGACCGGGAATACGACCGGCGGAACCGTAAGGGACCGGGACAGGGTAGTGGCCCGCCAGAACCAACTGGATACCGGAGCACCAGGCAGGGTACTCAGACCCCGTACAAAGCCATGAACCGACAGGGCTGAGTCGAATCAACTGATTGCGGGCTGGACTCAAGGACCTACCCCACACAAGTCCCTTTAGAAGACAACAGCCCAACCATATCGGGTAGCGCCACCGCCAAGGCATAGAGACCCAAAGGGCCAGCATCTGCGGGCAAACGGGCTCCTTCGGCAAATACCAGTCGGGGAGCGGACTACCGGTGTCTAAGGCACCAGAGTCAGAACATTTACATAGAGGTGCAGGAGAAAGGTGGACACCATCAACCTAATCTGGAAGAAGCTGCAGCCGGCTGCGGGCCCCGTTCACCACTCCTTTTGGTTTACCAGTGACTCCAGTGTCTTGGCACTGGTGTACTCACTCTGACACATCAGGCACCGCACCGCACTGCACCGCAACACTTCAAACTGCACTCCGACCCTCGCCTACCGGGCCCCGGGACCAACACCCCCTACCCACGGAGGGGTCAACACCTAGCTGCACCATTACACCGCTCCTGGGATCCCCGTACCTTCACCGCAGCGGTGGTGTCCACAGTCACCACAACCCGTGGGTGGTGTCACGAACTGTCATTCCAAATCAAACACCCAAATCCCCGCGTGTAGCGCCAACTCCCTTGAAGAGCGACGTGACCCCTGGGTCCGTGAGAGGCTCGAGCCACCACCCGCAGCACGAGCATGGATCCGAGCGGCTTGGCGGTCGCAGCTGAGCTCGCGGGGCGGTACACTGCTAACATCTACCAGCATTACAGGATTTTAGTATATTTGTGCCTCCTGTAGGCTCGTAAACAGTGTAGGATTTCAGCAGTCAGTGAGCTGGCATTCTTTACCTTGTTTTGCTTGTTTATATCATCCAATCAGCTAGTAAGGAAATCACACCATAAATTATAGGTTACCAGCATCTTGGCGAGTAGTAATATATAATAGAATAGGTGAGAATAAATCAAATATCGGCAGTTGATTCCAATTCTAATAATAATAAAAATGTGAGTTGTACCACAACTTTTACACATTTTCGGCTGTGTATTCTGCAGCTCCGGTCACCTCCATGCAGCAGCGCTGGATGCGACGCTGGACCATCCTGGATTACGCCGGACATGGAGGGCTTTTTCGGGCTGATTAAATTGTTGAACCAGGGTATATGTGTGTGTTTTTTATTTCTAATAAAGGATTTTTTCTGGTGTGTGTGTTTATTTACTGTAATTTACAGATTAATCATGGAAGGTTTCTCGGGGAGACGCCTGACATGATTAATCTAGGATTTAGTGGCAGCTATGGGCTGCCATTAACTCTTTATTACCCCGATTTGCCAAAGCACCAGGGCAAATCGGGAAGAGCCGGGTACAGCCCCAAAACTGTCGCATATAATGTATGTGGCAATTCTGGGCGGCTGCTGACTGATATTGTTAGGGTGGGGGGCTCCCCATAACGTGGAGCTCCCCATCCTGAGAATACCAGCCTTCAGCCGTATGGCTTTATCTGGCTGGCATTAAAATTGGGGGGGACCGCACGCTGTTTTTTTTTAATTATTTATTTATTTATTTTACTGCACAGTATAGACACGCCCACCGGCTGCTGTGATTGGGTGCAGTGAGGCACCTGTCACTCAGCGTGGGGGCGTGTCTCACTGCAACCAATCATAGGCGCCTGTGGGCGGGGAAAGCAGGGAATAGGAGATTGTTTAATGAGCGGCCGGCTTTTTCAAAATAGTAAAAGCCGCCGCAGCAGTGTGAACGCCGTGCAGCGCCGCGCCGGTGATCGGGGAACGGTAAGTATGAGAGAGGGGGGAAACTTCAGTCACTCGGGGGATTAGCGGTCACCGGTGAATCCTTCACAGGTGACCGCTAATCAGTACTCGACACAGACAGAGCCGCGGTATGAGGATGAAGTCGGGTGAAGTTCACCCGAGTTCATTCTCATCGCGCAACTCTGTCTGCTGTCAGCCGACATTTATAAATGACATTGTGCATCACACACACGGACATTACACATGAACATTACACGTACACATACACGTTAATTCCACACGCACACACGGACGTTCTACACACAAACACGGCTAGCATACGCAATTCACACAGGTGCCACACGGACCATAAAAACGGACACAAAAATGGGACACGGACCCGAAAAACGGCCCGTAACACACGTGCGTGTTTTTCACGGACGTGTGAAGGGGGCCTAACAGACTGTTTGGATAACCCAGTTACTCAGTATTGTGTCCCCGCCATTCTCCTGGCATCAACATACGGCAGGGGTGTCACATAACCCAAAGAAGCCAACTTGGATGCAATATGAAGGTTGTAGCAGTCACATGATACTGCCGACCAGATACTGATGCCAGTGTGCTAATGAGGGACACAGTACCATGCACGGAGATCGGCACTTTTTTGGTAGCTTCATTTATTTATTTTTTTTTGTCTCTCCACTTTGGGCACATAATGAAAACATTTGAAAATCAAGGGCAACCTCTTTAAAACATGTTTTAAAAAACAAAAAAATTATTTGACAAGCGTTTTATATGAGGCAAGGAAGGGTATTTTCCCAAGCTGAAGTGTCTCCCAGGTGCCGGGTGGCATCCTCCCCCGCACTCCCCCGGCTATTCACGTATGCTGCTGCCTCCTTGCCCGCCCAGGCCCTGTACATGCTGCACAGGATCCCTGGAAGTGCACCTAAAATGTGCGCATGCACACTAGCCCTCCTTGTAAAGGGCAACTGTGCTATTTCCAGCAAATGCCTCTCTGCCGATGGCTGAGAGCCACAGTGTATTTAAGGCATACTCCAATTAGGGGAAGCGCCTGCGCAACACGTTCAGTTAGTTAGTCAGTCAGTCTGCTACCTAGCTAGTTGTCAGGTCCTGAGCACCTGTCTTGTTATCCGTGTCTGTCTCTAGTACCTGCCTTCCCATATATATCTATCCCTGCCATGCCCACCATTCCAGTCCATACCCAATTGTCCAACTAGTCTCAGTCACCCTGCCGGTACCCGTTTATTGCTGAGTCCGTCACCAGCCCTTGGGGGTCACCTGCCACAGTCCCGGTCGCTACCCTGTGAGTGATACATGGCGTCCACCTTGTGGTTGGCGCTTAGTTAAGCCACTTCCACTAAAGGGTAAGCCTGGATCCCCCTGTGGTCCAGTTGGTCCACTAATCCCGCATGCAGCCACTACACCGTGAGCGTTACATGATATTTTGTCCCCTGGGAGTGGGATTTGGCTGAACTCCGAACCTGTTATCAAACTGACGGCTGACTCAGAGAGTATGAAAAATGGCTGCCCTCACGTCTTTCAGGCACATGTACAAATGAAGCACTGACTACCATCATTTTTGGAGTCAGGAACCCATCACCAGTGTGATCAGGTGGCATAATCACCTCATCACGCTGCTAAGGTCAATCCTGAGCCACAGAGTAATATGGTCGGTGATAAAATAAGTGCTTAAATGAACCAGAAGATACAGAGGAATTTTATTGGGGGAGGATAGTGTAAGGGGACAGTATGGGGTGATTGTGGGCAGTATAAAGAGGAGACGGCATGGGAAGGAAGTGTGTGGGCACAGCAAGTAGGGGAAAGTGTGCCAAGGGGAGGGAGTCTGAGGAAAGGACAAAGTACAGAAACTGGGCAGTATAGTGGGGAAACAATGTGAGAGGACAGTGTGCGGAGAGGGTCTAGCATGGAAAGGGGACTGCGTGGTGAGGGACACTGACAGTAATGACATTGTTTTGGTTATAGCTAATAATGAGTGGCATAGCTAACAAGGACAGACAGTAGTGGTTATAGTTCATAAGGCCGAACAGTATGGAGGCAACGTTGTATAGGAGAGGGAAGTACGGAGGCTATGTACCATAATAGGGACATTTTTAGGGTCATATTTTGTGCAGGGAACCCAGAGAAGGGCAATTATTCATTACAGGGCACAATGTAGGGCAGATATGTTTTTTCAGGAGCATTATTATCACTCTGTTATTTTTTAAGGGCACAATTTCGGCATGTGATGCAAAAGACTGGAGTAGATAGAAATGTACAGAAACAAGCTGTGCTTGTGAAAAGTCACCATCGGACCAGATGGAGAAGAAAAGAAACGGAACAATTTCAATCAGAGATGTCATTTGTAAGGAACTTGGATGGAAATTGTTTGTGATACTGATTTAAAGGGCCTCTTTCAGGCCAGAATGACTGTTCAAACCAAGTACAGGTGCTCGGTGCATCATGGCGTAGCCAAACAGTTGAATACACATTCCCACCTGTTTTGTTTTCTATCCATCTACTCCCTTCTCTGGCTATTTGAAGCCAGAGCTGTCAATCTAAGAAGAGGGGGTGTACACAGTTGGAAAACTAGAAGGTGCACTGAACTGGCCCCACCATGATGCACTAAACATCTGTACTTGGTTTGAATAGTAATTCTGTGCTGACAGAGTCACTTTAATCCTCTAAATACTGTGGTTCGTATGATGATGTATGTTAACAAGTCCCAGTATTTACTTACCATTGTTATGGAAATACTGGGAGTTGTATGTTCATGCGATATAATTATAAATGGCAGTGACCTTACACTGCAGTTGATCAATGTATTAAGCTTGGTGATGTATTTCTATACTAGTCATGGTTCTTGTAATGTATACTTGTATTGAGGGTGGTTCTGGTGCTGTATTTCTGTACTGTAGATAGTTACACATGTACAGGATCAGAACTATCCTTAACTTGTCAGATAAGATGATGTGTTGCTATTCTGTTAAAGGGAACCTGTCACCACTTTTTTGCCCTATAAGCTGCGGCCACCACCCCCGGGCTCTTATATACAGCATTTTAACATGCTGTATATAAGACCCCAGGCCGCTGTGAGAACATAAAAAACACTTTATAATACTTACCTAATGGTCGCGCGGTCGGCCATACGGGCGTCTCCGTTGCCCGGTGTCGGCGTCGCCTCTTTCGGCCATCTTCGTCCTCCATCTTCTGTAGCCACAGTGCATGACGCGTCCGACGTCATACACACTTGCTGGCATTCAGGTCCTGAGCAGGCGCACTTTGATCTGCCCTGAGCAGGGAAGATCATGTAGTGCGCCTGCGCAGGATCGGCGAGTGAGTATGATGTAGACGCGTCATGCACACAGGCTTCAGAAAGAGGACGAAGATGGCCGAAAGAGGAGGCGCCGGCACTAGAGAACAGAGAAGCCCATATGGCCAACTGCGCGACCGTTAGGTAAGTATTATAAAGTGATTTTTATGTTCTCACAGCACCTGGACTCTTTTATACAGCATGTTAGAATGCTGTATATAAGAGCCTGGTGGTGGTGGCCGCAGCTTATAGGCGAAAAAAGTGGTGACAGGATCCCTTTAAAGTATTGTACTGTCTGACAAGTTAAAGATGAACACATATATATTTATATTAGGAGTATTAAATTCAACATTAAGCATTGTAGCATGCCAAATCCTAACAGCATGTAACATACTCACTGTAAGGATTCACTCTGCTTGCCAGTGCCAGCGGTTATCTTATGACCACTTGTATGCAATTTTCATATCTGCTGACTAGCTTCTCTCAATGAAGCAGAGGTAGTAGTTTTTCGCTGAACATGGAGAGAATTAGGAAGAGCACCTAGTCGGGACGTAACTGTTGTATGAAAATTGCAACTCAGACGACACATTACGACTAGTCAAATAATTTAAGCTATGTATAGGACAGGGCGCCAAATTTAATTGTTGCCCCAAGTACAGAAAAACCTAGATTCCCCTCTATTATGCTAGAGTGGTCCTCATAAGATGTCCGTTGTCCTTTCCATTATTTGTAGACATTTCTGTTTTGCAAACTCTTTTCTCGAGACCATTATTAATAGCTCTGTAGAAAGGTAATATCTTGAAATGTAACCCTGCAGCTGCACAAACAAGGCAGATTTCCATATAACCCACTTACACGGCAGTGCTCTATATATCACATATATATGCTGCCCTGAATAATTAGATTGCGCTTTGACGTCACAGCAGAAACATAAAGTAGATGATTAACTTTGCAGCTGCCTGTGTTATTATGTACTCTTAGGCTATGTGCACACATTGAGTATCTGCAGAAGATTTTTCAGCACCCAAAAAACACCAGAGTGTCGGAAAAATGCTGTGTAAAATCTGCATTTTTCTTTTTTACACTTATTTGAATAGGTGAAAAACTATATAAAAACCCTGAACAAATTGAGATACTGCAGATTTGAAAATCAACAATTTAATAGAAAGCAAAGTTCCGAGGTCCGACATAGTCCACCAGTTGCCACGACCTTCCTCAATTACGTAGACCAGGAATGTCACCACTAATCACTCTGATACCTGGCGACTGTCATACTGACTGATCACAGTCACCAGGTATAACAGTGATGAGTGGTGACGTTCCTGACGTCCACGGTCATCACAGTCACCAGGTCTCGCGGAGCGCAGCATGAGCCAGGAATGGCTGCTGCTCAAAGTCTATGGAGCCTCATTCTGAAGCCTCATTCTGACTCTCCAGTGCCTTTGAACTACATAATTGAGAGACATCATGGGAATCGCTGGACTGCATCAGACCTAGGAACTTTGCTTTCTAATAAATTGGTGAAAAAGGGACAGTCTACTTTTGTTTCTCTCTTTTTTTATGTCTTTCAGGTTTCCATTTGTGGACTACATCAGCATCCCTGTGCTGCGTCAGACCTGAATGGCTTTCTTTTTTCTAATAAATTGGGGAACCAAGGAAAGAGTTGGGGAGTTTTTTAGTTTTTTTTTCCAAATATACAATTTTTGTGTGTGTTTATTTATTTTTCTTACTGGGTCAGTAATGGGGGTGATTGATAGACACATAGTTGATATTAACCCCAATTACCATTACTCAGATTGCCAATGCACTAGGGCAATTGGGAAGAGCTAAGGCAAAGCGCCAGAACTGGAGCAGCTAAAATGCTGCGCTCATTCTGGGGTGGCTGCAGGCTAATATTTTTAGGCTGGGAAAGACCCAATAAGCATGGACCTCCCCAGCCTGATAATTATCTCACAGTGATCTGCTTTACCTTTGCTGGTTATCAAAAATAGGGGGTACCCCAAGCCATTTTTGTTTATTTATGCACCATCACATTATGGGTGTCAGGTCTGAGCATTCCTACATGAACAGTGTCCTGGAAAGTGGATTGGTCATCGTGGGCCAGTTGAATAGCCACCAAGGTCTCCCGATCTGATCCCCTTGGACTTTTATCTTTGGGGTCATCTGAAGGCAATTGTCTATGCTGTGAAGATACAAGATATGCAGGATCTGAAACAACGGATACTGGAAGCCTGTGCTAGCATTTCTTCTGTTGTGTTTGTGACGCCCTGGACTAGCCAGGTAGTCACAAATAGCGCCCCGCACAACACCAGTCCCACACAGGTAACACCAGCCAAACATATAAACCCTAGTCACCTACCTCAGTGCTTAATGGACACACCAGGGGGGCGGAGCCAGGTGGTTGGCACGCCCACCGAGGAGTTCAGAGGGCCTGAGGCAGGAAGTGCAAGTGAGTTGACAGTCAAGTTCAGTCAGTGGTCAGTCAAGTTTGAGGAGTAGTGGAAGCAGGCCTGTGTGACAGGTCTGCAACTGACAGGTGCCAGGTACCTCGGCTAGGAGGCATACGGTGGCCTTAGCCTGCAGGAGCTGGGAAGACGGCCAGGTGGAACCGTGGTGGATCGGGAGAGGGTAGTGGCCTGCCGGTACCGACCCGGGGAACCAACTGGAAACCGGAGCACACAGGGGGTACTCAGACCCTGAAATGAGGTCCAGAAGCCACTGGACTGAGTTAATTTACTGATTAAGGTCTGGACTATAGGTCCTTTCCCACCCAAGTCCCGACTGAAGACAACAGCCCACCGAGGGGGATAGAAAGCCACCGCACAGGCAGAGAGATCCCACGGGCCAGCGTCTGCGGGCAAATGGGCTTTCCTGACACACATATCGCCGGGGAGCGGACTCCCATCGCTGAAGCGAAGGCAGTCTACATACACACTACACGGTGCAGGAGAAAGGCACCGACCACCATCAACTTTGTTTAGCAGAGACTTGTGTGTGTCAATAACAGTGAGTACCACAGTGCCCTCCGGCCGCGCATCGCCCTGCACCGCCCTACTTCTCCCCAACGGGTCCCGGGGCCATCATCCCTGCCCACGGAGGGGTTAACATCTTGCTGCATAACCATCTCCCCCGGGTGCCCCGTAACTGCAGCGGTGGTGTCTACACCTTCACCACATCCCGTGGGTGGCGTCACAAATTCAAACACGGCTCCGGCCGTACACCTACCTACCAAGCCCCTACGTAGCACCAGCATGCTTTCAGAGCGAAGTGACCCCGGGTCCGGAGGCGCTGGAGCCACCCACCAACGAGCTTGGATCCGAGCGGCTTGGCTGCAGCCGAGCGCGGGGCGGTACATGTTGCTATCAGTGTGTCAAGAGTGGGAGAAGAGGGTTGAATTGACAATGCAACACAATGGCAGCGTGGTCATAAAATTGTAAATAACTAATGAACAAATAAAGTTACGTTAAAACCAAGCACACCATTGTTTTTCTTGTGATATTCTCAATAAGTCTGATGTGTTACATGACCTTCTTCCCATTGGAAAAAATAAAGTTGGATCCAAAATGTCCGCCTTCAAAATGGCCGCTATGGTCACCACCCATCTTGAAAAGTTTCCCCCCTCCCATATACTAATTAGACACAAACAGGAAGTTGATATCACCAACCATTCCCACTTTATTTAGGTGTATCCATATAAATGGCCCACCCTGTATTTTACTGACTACCGTATTTTTCGGACTATAAGACGCACTTTTTACCCCCCAAATATTGGGGGAAAGTGGGGCTTGCATCTTATAGTCTGAATGTAGGGCATGCCTGCGGGGAATGAGGGTGCTGCGGTGGCGCGGGTCATCAGGGGCACGAGTAGGCTGTAGCAGGCAGCGCCTGCCGTGACCACGTGGGCCCGCTCATTTAATATCCATCATTCCGTCCATCATCTCTCAGCACTGAAGTCATCGCTGACAGGTAGGCGGGATGATGGGTGGGGGATGCGCGCATACTAAACAGCCGGCCCGCATGATCACCCCTGGCAACTACAGCCTGGAGTGATCATGTGTGGCTATATTCACTGCTCCCCGCGTATCATTATCAGCGCAGGGTGCAGTGAATCAGTATACTCACCGGCCACGATCCCTGCAGCATCGCTCATCCTCCTGTCTGCCGGCCGCGGCTGTGTGTGGACAGCATGCGGTGCGCACAGCAATGACGTCATCACTGTGCTCACGTGTCCACACACAGCCGCGGCCGACACAGACAGGGGGACATCGCGATGCTGCAGGGATCGTGGCCGGCTCCACACAGGTCAGCGAGGCTGCTGCTGACACAGACTGGAGGAGGAGCGATGCTGCGTGGAGCGAGGAAAGGTGAGAATAAACGTTTATTTTTTTGTGTGCCACAGGATGCAGGCCAAATAGCAGGATGGGGGTATATAACAGGATTCAGCCATACACCAGGATGGGGTATATTATGAGCAGGATGAGGGCATATAGCAGGATGGGGTATAAAGCAGGATGGGGGTATATGAGCAGGATGGGGAATATAGCAGGATGATGGCATATAGCAGGATGGGGGTATATAGCAGGATGCGGCCATATATCAGGATGGGGGTATATAGCAGGATGCGGCCATATACCAGGATGGGTGTATATAGCAGGATGCGGCCATATGCTAGGAAGGGGTATATAGCAGGATGGGAGCACATTCCAGTATGGCAGTATATAGCAGGATGGGCGCTATACCAGGATGAGGGTTATATACTGTATATACAAGCATGGGGATCATATACAAGGCAGGAGGATCATTACCAGGATGGGTACCTTAGTAGAGAATTTGGCGACATTACCCTCATAACAGTGTCAGCAGCAGATCCTCGCCCCGTAACAGTGTGTCATGACCACATTTTTGCCTAAAATTTTATTTTCCTATTTTCCTCCTCTAAAACAAGGGTGCGTCTTATAGTCCGAAAAATACGGTACTGGATGTATTCACACTATGTTTATATACACAGGCCATCCCTGGCTTCTCAGAGAGACCTGGGCATTTATCACTTACCGGATTATATTTGTGTTACTGGATTAATTTAACCCTCTGTTTTGTGGATTATGTTATGGACCATTTGATTTGCTTGGAATAAATGCTCTTTGGATTGTACAGCCATCTCTCGCTCTGTTGATGTGTGATATGGGAGAAGGACCCCGTCACCGGTGTTTTATACTCAACTGGAATAATCCAAGAAATGAAGGGCAAGAAATACTCATGGGTTCAGAGAAATAGCAACATTAGGGGTTTGAGGCACCCGCAAAACTTAGAAGATGAGATACACATAAGTATTTCTCCATCTGTATAACTGTATTTACTGAGTATTTAGAGGGGGAGGTGTCTGACCACTGTTTGACTTGTGAAGACTAATGAAGTACCAAGGTATACAAATGAGAGAGTCACACACTAAGTTTACCTTGGCACTTTTCATAAATTAGGAATTCATGCCCGAGGCCAATCACTGAGCCCTGCACACTTCCTCCACTGTGCTAAACCACAAATTTCGCTCATTTCTACAGAAGCCGTCTTTACCATCAGCAAAGTAGATTCTCACTCAACTTTTTGTACAGGCTAAAAAAAATATGCAACGTCCAAATTCAACAGAGCTTGGATGAATTTTGTGGAAGCGTTTATAAAGAAGTAACACAGTTCAGCATCAATATGGGCTTTATTCATTGATGGCAGGAGCCAATAATTACGCCTGTCTCTGTATAAGAAACAATTTGTCCCAAATGGATGAAACCAGCCCGCTAATATTAAATAGTATTCTGACAGTGGCGGGGTTGGAAGGGGTTGGAGGGGGTTTCTACAAGGTCTTAAAATCTTGGGATTTTTTTTCAAGTTTGCAGAAATAAAATATGATTCGAAACAAGAAAAATCCAATTCGTCATATAGCATTGGAGTCCAGTCCGGAGCACGGAGAGTGTCTCTGCCAAGACACTATCACTACCTATGGCACAAAATGAGGCTCGGCTCACATAACTTTTTGGGCATGATCATTAATGTATACTTGTCAATTAAATGCATGCTAACAGAGATGTTCTTTTGACATGTTTATCTGCTGTATGCCAGAATACTTTACTTCCATTGCATTGGAAGGCTCAGTTGACTATAATGCGCAATACAGCTGTATACAATAAAAGGATTCCAAATGTTATACATATATTCCATATTTTATAAAGACAAATTTAATGAATAAACATACAGGTTCCTACGTTTCATATGTTTCTAGTGAATATTACGTATCTGATAATGACTATATCTGTAGTAAAATTAACGACTGTTTCCAGTGGCAGAAGTTTCCTCTAGTGGTTGGTTTACTTAAAGGGAGTCTTTAAAGGAAACCTGTCAGATGAGATAACACTATTATCCTGCAGATATAAGTTTAATCAGCAGGTTAATGGTGTTATAGGTAGCTAGCCGCAGTACTGAAATTGGTGCTCCTGGGAGAAAATGAACTTTATTCCTCCTGGGAGTTCTTCCCTGCAACCGCTTTCAGTCATACAGTTGTGCCGGCGCAACTTCAGTCACTTCTCACAGCACTTTGACTCATGGCATTCCCCAGCTCTTTCAGTGACAGCTAGTGGTGCAGTGCAACAGAGCAGAGTCGGCTGTCAAAGTACCGAAGCAACAGAGCAGAGGTGGATGTCAAAGTAGTGGAGTAACAGAGCAGAGGCGCATGACAAAGTACTGGAGCAACATGGCAGAGGTGGCTGACAAAATGCTGGAGCACTTTTCCAGCTGCCTCTCCTAGTGCTGTGAACAATGAAAGAGCTGTGCTGGCATACCTGTGTGACTGAAAGCCGGCGGCTCCCAGAAAGAATACACTTACTTTTCTTCACTGTGCTGCTCACAGTGAAGTACAGTGGCCAGACACCTTCCTATCACCATTAACTTGCGAACAACTCTATAGCTGCAGGTTAATAGCATTATCCAAACTGACAGGTTCCGTTTAAGTCTATAGATAAGCATATTGCATTGTAGAGGATGTAACCCCTATAAATATTGTGCGTTTAGTTTTCTTATTGATGTCTCTGTGACGCCCTGGCCTATCAGGTCGTCACAGGACATTGTGCAATCTGCCCTTCTGCATGATGTCCATCTCCTCCTTGATTACGGGTCCCTGGCCTTTGGTGCTGCTAAGAACAAGCCAATCAAAAATCCTAGAAACACTCTGCACCACACCCACCAGACACACCAATGGGTAGCCTGAAGGGAATAGGGCCGCCCACTTGGGGGGGTTGGTTAGGGAGGGTCAGGAGTGTCAGGAATAGTCAGTTGTGAGGTGACTCTCGTGAGGAGAGGTCACAAGTCAGTTGGAGGAGGTTAAGAGCTGGGCTCCTCAGTTACTAGGTGGCAGACGTTGGTCTGGGCCTGGTCACAGGGGATCGTGTCAAGGGGCACGGAACTGCCGAGGAGGGCAGCCGGCGGCCTTGAGCCATCTCCAGGCAGGGGCCAGGACACGGAGGGGTACGTAGACCCTAGGCCGGGAAGTAGTTTCAAGCGTCCTGGTAATTTACCTGACGAGGGCGAAGTCTTCACGATTCGTCCTCCACCCGCTCCAAAATCAGGGTACTAGCGCAACGAGGGGGATAGGACTTTCCCAATACACAGTCCAGAAAGTCCCAAGCGTGAACCCTGAGAGCAAAATCACTTGTTAGCCATACAGGTGAGCGGGACCCAACTAGTTCTATACTACAGGGGCCAACTAGTGAAGAAAGTGCCAAGGGAAAGTCACAGGCTAACAAGCAACACCATCGGGCACAGGATTCAAGCGTGCTCCCTCCTTGCTGCAGCGGTGCTCAGAATTTTGGTTTACAAGTTGTCGGTGTCAGCGTTATTGGACTGAGTGAGTACGCAGTGACCCTTTCCTCTCCAACGGTGTTCCCTTCTCACCATCACCAAGCCCTGGGGCATCCCCCCTACCCACGGAGGGGTTAAACACCTGGATGCCATCCCATCGCCACCGGGCGCTTCCAACAGCAGCGGTGGTACTCCATCTTAACACACGAACTCTAAACACAAAATCCCCTGTAAATACCCCCCTTTTATTTCGAGTGTTCGCGCAACCCCTCCCGGGTCCGGAGACCCCTCGAGCCACCGCGGATGTGGATCCCAGCAGCAACCCAGCCCAGGATGAATCAAACATGCTATTTTGTGTGCTCTGTGCACCCTTAGTGTGGCCAAGAGGCTCATGCACCGTTTAACCACTGGCATATCTCCTTCACCCTCACTGGTGAGTAAGAGCACTGGCCTGAGCATTATCTGCACAATGCTGGCTCAATGCAGGCCAGGATTGTGCATCACCAGAAAGAGAGGCCGGGGCTGCGCTTACACCACCTTTAAATCAGACGAGTGCTATTAGATTTCTTTTATCGGATAACATTCAGACCAATGTTATTCTATGAGGCAGAGATGATGACTGTTTTTTTTTTCACTGACAGACCGCATTCTGCAATTTCACTCTAAAATTGAATGGGTACAAGAAAAAAAAAAATCACATGCCATATGTAGCTACAGTATGGCATCCGATTCTTACTAATTGCGAGGAGTTGGCTGTGGACTAAAGACTATTGGACTAATGGATGTAGAGCACAGACCACAGCTCTAAAAAAAAAAAAAAAAATCAAACGTACAAGGAGTGTGCCGCAAAATTTTCTTGATTTGGACACAACTCTAAGGCATGCAGACTTTTCTCAGTGCCTGTTATGTCGATTTCATTGTTGTCATTGTTCTGTTTTACTAGATATTTTTTTCCTTGTCAGTTTAAGGTGCACAGCAGGCCAGGCACAAGATTGGTAATGAGAGTAAAGCAACCATTCAATTACTCTTGCTAGTGTCTCAGGGGGCCCAATTAAGCCATTGTTCTATCAGCCACGACTCCCACAGTGGGGTCTCACATGCATTCCTAGGTGAAGGGCGAAGCCTCAAGAAAATACCTCCACCAATGCACAGATAGCATTGGGGAGGGGTGTTTCCCAGGGCCGGAATTGAATCAGGGGGTAGCTCGGGGTAGAGATGAGTGAGCCTCAAGCTCGAGACTCAGGGTTCGGGCTTGAAAAAAAAAATACCTAAAAATACCCGTGGTGAGTATCGTGCTGTGCCTGAGTGATTATCTGCATTGTCAGTGCTGCTGGAACTATTTGTTCGCTGCATATTAGGCTTTCATTCAGCATACTGAGCTGTTTTGCTCATGGAGAATGTAAAAAAAATGTCCACCTTGCTCCGGAAATGTTTCGCTATGGCCTAAAGCAAAACATTTCTGAAGGTGGATGTGCGGTGTTTTGTTTTTTTTTTAATTAATTCTCCATGAACAAAACACGGCTGAGCCTGAGGTTCGCTCAACTCTAGCTTGAGGTACTTAGAATACTGACGAGAGGATGGGGTTGTTGATGGCTGGAGCTGAATATTCGTGCTAAGGCTGTGTTATCCATCGTCTGGAGGAATATAGACTGTGACTGCAGACTATACTGGTAGGAAATACAAAAGCTGTGGGCCAATTAATTGTTGGGAGACAGTGGGTATCACCTGGTATGTGGGCAGTGGAACTATCAGTCCTGGTTAGGGAACTCATGGACTGGAAACATCTAATTTTTGCCATCTACCTTGAGCTGCTGTAGAGGGAACAAATAAAAATAATTGAATTGTTAACCTGTCTAGGTGATTAATACAGCCCACAATCTCATAGAGAACTATGTATGATCACTTGCTTTTTTCAGAAATTATATAATCAACATTGATGAACATTTGAAGGAAGGTTTTTTGTGTTTCACCATGCCCTAGAACAGTGTTTTACAAAAGATCCAAAGTTTATCAACATTAAACATTTATTTTGCCCAAAACGTGATTATCATAATTAGAGAACAGCAATGACTGTAGCAAAGAGAAAGATTATAAGTACATTTTCTGAAGGTAACAACAGTTAACAATCAGTAGGACATGTACAGGCCATTGCTGTGAATGACTTCAGCACATCTGTGGCCACAGGACATCACTAGTCTCTCACACTGCTCTTGTGTGATTTTGGTCCACTCTTCATCCAGTGTCTTCCACAGTTCTTTGACTATTGTGGATTTCTTGGCCATAACTTTGTCACCAAGGATTTTCCAGAGGTTTTCTATTGGGTTTAGATCAGGACCCTGTTCTGGCCATTTCATTGTTTCAATGTTTTCTGCGTCAATGAATTGCTTTACTCGTTTTACTGTGTGACAGGGAGCATTGTCCTGCATGAAAATTGCTGTCTGATTGAGTGATGAACGCACGTAAGAAACCACATGTTGTTGAAGAAGGCTCTGCTACACACTTGCTTTCACTCTCCCAGGTAGCTGTATGAGAGGTCCAACTCCTTCTGCAGAAAACATTCCCCCGACCATGACACTTCCTCCACCAGATTTCTCTGACTTCTTAACACACTTTGTGTTCAGTCTTTCCCCAGTTTGTTGATGAATATAATGTTTCCCATCAGACCGATCACTAAAATGAATTGTCGAGCACTTCTCCTCTGTCCACACAAGATGTTCCTCATCAAAAGTGAGTCTAGCCTTCTGATTCTCTCTGCTAATGAGAGGTTTGGTCACTGCAGAGTGGGCTTTCAGTTTAAATGCTCTTAAGCGTCGTGACAGTGTATGATGAGACAGATCCTTACCATGTTCAGTGCTGAAACTATTACCCATGGAGATTACCTGCATTATCCTGTACTCTCTTGCATTTGTCTTTTGAGGGCGACTAGCCTTCTTGGGTAACTTGAAAGAATTTCTGATGTGGTAAAGATGTAATTTTCTCAAAATCACAGACTTGGAACAACCAATTTCTCTTTCTATGTCTGATAGGGCCACCCCTTTGGCCTTCATCTGGATAACCTGCTGCCGGAGGGTTTCAGTCACTTTGGAATGGCACACCATTTTTGAAAAGTCAGTGCAAACTGGAAAGTTATGCTGCCAGTTACATAGGTTTCTCAGATAATTAAGAAAATTAGCATCAGGTGCCAGATTAACAGCAACATCTTGCAGGGATCTGAAAGTGTTCTCTAATTTTGATCAGTGTTCTTTTTCATGTACCTCATTTACCTTTTTATTATGTGCTTAAGAATAAATTCAATTTATGAACTAAGTGGAAAATACTGCGAGTTTACTCATGTTAGGATATAATCACATAGCACTACACAATGACCGCAACATTTAGGAAATAGTGTGTTGTTATCTAATTTTGATCTTCAGTGTATAGGGTTAATCGGCAGTTAAATAGTGTTAAAATGCTGCTTTACCTCCTAACTGCAGCAGTGGCTACAGGGAGAAAATTATTTTATATCCACCACTCCAGTGTTATTTTTTTTTTCAGTGGTGCTTTCAACTTTTACTTACCCTTCAGCGTTTTCATCTTTTTTTTGGAGTTGCTTCGGTCCCACAGTGCCATCTTATGACCGTAACATCTTCATCACAAACTCTTAAAGGGAACCTGTCAGGTGAAATATGCACCCAGGACCACGAGCAGTTCTGGGTACATATTGCTAATCACTGTCTAACTTTCCCTGCAAAAAGCATTTCTAAAGATCTTTTATCATATGCTAATAACTGTCCCTTATCTAGTAGCATAGATAAAGAGATCTACAGAAAAAAGTATTTCTAAAGATTCTTTATGATATGCTAATGAGGCCAGGGACTAGTCACAAGGGCGTTATATCCCCCGACTAGTCCGCCCACTTAACATGTTAGACATGTTACACTAAAGGTCCAGTCACACTAAGCAACTTACCAGCGATCCCAACAACGATAGGGATCGCTGGTAAGTTGCTAGGAGGTTGCTGGTGAGCTGTCACACTGCGACGCTCCAGCGATCCCACCAGCAACCTGACCTGGCAGGGATCGCTGGAGCGTGGCTACACGAGTTGCTGGTGAGCTCACCAGCAACCAGTGACCAGCCCCCAGTCTCCTAGTTACAGCACACATCAGGTTAATTAACCCGATGTGTGCTGCAGCTAAATGTGCACAGAGCAGGGAGCAGCGCACACTGAGCGCTGGCTCCTTGCTCTCCTAGTTACAGCACACATCGGGTTAATTACCTGATGTGTGCTGCAGCTACATGTGCACAGAGCAGGAGCCGGCAGCACAGGCAGTGAGAGCGGAGGAGGCTGGTATCAAAGGTAAATATCGGGTAACCAAGGACAGGGCTTCTTGGTTACCCGATGTTTACATTGGTTACCAGCCTCCGCAGAAGCCGACTCCTGCTGCCTGCACATTTAGTTGTTGCTGTCTCGCTGTCACACACAGCGATCTGTGCTTCACAGCGGGACAGCAACAACTAAAAAATGGCCCAGGACATTCAGCAACAACCAACGACCTCACAGCAGGGGCCAGGTTGTTGCTGGATGTCACACACAGCAACATCGCTAGCAACGTCACAAAAGTTGTTCGTTAGCAGCGATGTTGCTAGCGATGTTGCTTAGTGTGACGGGGCCTTAACAGTGGCGTGCTAACCTGCTATTCAATGCAGCATCACCAGTGGTGACCACACTCCTGAATGCGCAGTAGACCTCTATAAAGCTGTAACGTGTACACCCGGCTTCATACTGCGCATGACAGGAAGTGCATGACATTCAGAAGTGCGGTCACATGTATGCGCGTCACCACTGGTGATGTTGCATTGAATAGCATGTTAGCTTGCCCCTGTAGGTGTATGAACATGCTAAGGGTGTGGACTAGTCGGGGGATATAACGCCCTTGCGACTAGTCCCTGCACTCATTAGCATATCATAAAGAATCTTTAGAAATACTTTTTTCTGTAGATCTCTTTATCTATGCTACTACATAAGGGACAGTTAGGCAGGGATTAGCAATAAAAACCCAGAACTGCTCATGGTTCTGGGTGCATATTGCACCTGACAGGTTCACTTTAATACAACTCTATGAGAGCAAGAATGAGGCTCTCATAGACTTGTAATGAGTTGTGACCTCCAGCATGCTCCATGAAACCCTGCAGCACCCAGCAGGTCACAAACTGACGAAGACTGACAGGAGTGAAGCTGATAACAGATGAAGATGCCAGAGGGTGAATATAGCACTAGGGGCAGGGGACTTAGATTTGAAGCACCGCTCCAGCGGTGAAATAAAAAAATGTAGTACACAAAAGACATGTACAGAAACTGTTAGCAAATTAATGTACTGTAAATTACCTTATATTTAACTTAAATGAAACTTGAACAAAAGAGAATGTTGCTTTCCCAGCACCAGCAATTGAAAGTACATTAGTTTTAATTACTTTTATACATAAGTGAGAGTTTACAATGAAGCGGTAAAATCAATTCAATGTTTAGATGTTTTTTCCTTCTATTCAAGGGTCGACAGTTTACATTTCTTAGGTCGGATTTGCATTTCCACTGAACTAAAGTATATTCTTTTCCCTAAAAGGGGGTTCAATCCGCCAATGTCTCTTTGAGAATATCACAAAGAGGTCTCTGCGGTGTCCAAAACCACAAAAAGCGTGCAGAAACCATTTTACTTGCAGCTTGCGGATTTAAGTGCGCCCTGTGGTGACTTTAAAGGTGCAGATAGATAAAAGCATAAACACAACTCGGTGGGAAGGTCGTCGTTCATTTTTATTTTGTCATTTGTTTTCCGAGCTTCAAATGGAGCAATTAACAAGAAAAAAATTCTATTTGTAAATTTGCGCTTTAGCATACTGTATTTCTTTCATAAAATTTCTATGAAAATAAATTTCTGTGTACCTGCTTGTGAAAAAAAACATAATGGTACATAGTGGTGCAATATGTGATGAAGCTAGGTTAAGGCGCTGGCCGGCAAACTGGCTGATCATCAATCTGCGCCAGCCCTGTACAATTGGTAAAGAAAAACTGTGCAACCATCGGTTGGCACAAATTCTATCAGTTGTCTATCCGTAATGTGTCGCCCCCGTTAGAATGTGTTCATATGCAGGGGCTAAATGAAAAGCCGCAGTCAGGTGCTGCAGTCTTTTTACTGCTACTCTGCACAATTGGCCAGAAAACAGAGCTAGACGATATTCCCTATATGCAAAAAACATTGTTTTTTTTCTGCTGTGTTTTTTCTTTTGGTGTCAGAACTAAAATACGCAAAAGTAATTTGCTTTGGTAATTAAATATTTGTATATTTTGTTTTTTAATGCATTCTAGCTTTTATTTTGTGCAGTTTTGGTCAGAGTAGAAGCAATTTTTATGCATTTTTAGTACTGAAACACTAGGAGTCTGCACCTAAAACCTACATTTTTTTTACATGCTTTTTGTTCAGACTACGGTCATATCTCATTCCTATCTGGGACTCTAGATATAAATGTTTCATTTCTCTTGATATTTAAACAATTATTGTCAGTTTTGCTGTCAGCATCTTCCCAGCAGTGCAGGTCAGCAGCAGCTACTTTGTAGTCACACCTCTTTGTTTTTAAGTAGCTAGGTTTCCAGCAATTCTTGCTGATTATACAAAACCATTTGTATTCTGGCCGCCTTGGTGGAAGGAGCTGCTGAAGATTTGTCCTGAAGTCGTATATTCTCCATTTGGGTAGTTATTCCCTTGTTAGTCTCTCCTACCCTTGTCTTGTATTACTACAGCGGTGGGTCTAGTAAGCCTTGCCTTCCCACTCACTAGCCAGGACTATTGTTGGGCCTTTTCGGGGCTTCGGGTTCGTGCTCGGCGACAAGTGCTGCTCAAAGCCAATGGAGCCTTGTTCTAAGCCTTGTCACCATAGACCTTGATGCAGATAATCGAGGAATGGCATGGGAATCACTGGATTACATTGGACATGACCACTTTTACGTTCTAATAAATAAATGAATGTGGGAGTCTCTTCTTTTTATTTCTATAACTCTCTCTTTTTATGTCTTTTTAGGTTTTCATTGTGGACTGCGTCGGATTCCGTGGACTACTTCAGGCCTATATATTTTTATTTTATTTTAAATAAATTGGTGAACCAGGGAGAGAGTTGGGGAGGGATTTTTTTGTTTTTAACCCTAGAACGCATACCTGGGGCCTCGGAGTCTTGCTAGGTTACTTGTTTTCCATTGTAGATTTCTATGGTTTCGCGTTCTAGGGTTAATAAAATATTTTTGTGTGTTTTTTAAACTTACTGGGTTAGTAATGGGGGTGTCTTATCAAGCCCTCTACATTACTAACCCCTGGGATGATGTCACCTTACATTACACAGCTGACATAGATCTCAATTATCATTACCCAGATTGCCACCACACCAGCTAATCGGGAATAGCCGAGGTGAAGAGCCTGAATTGGCACATCTTATGTGATGCGCAACTACTGGGGTGGCTACGGGCTGGTATTGTTAGGCTGGGAAGGGCCAAATAACCATGGACCTTCCCAGGCTAATAAAATCAGCCAGCAGCTGTTTGCTTTACCTTTGCTGGTTGTCAAAAATCTATCAATCTATCTTTGCAAATCTTTAACACATAAAAAAACAAAACATTTTAGTGTCATGCGTTTTTTCCTGGTACGTGTCACATGGATGTCACTTGCATGTTATCCGTTTGATGTACATGTCCTTACTGACGGTAAAAAACAAACGTCTCCTTATGGATCACATGGGCACGCATGTGGTTCACATGGACACACAGTCCTTGTGAAAATACAGAAGTGAGAAGATCACCATTGATATTAAATAGTGTGCATGTTAATGTGTCATTAGTACGTGTAAAACGGACAGCACACATATTGGAAACAGAGACGTGTGAAGGGTCCTCATACTGGTCACTGGATATTCAACATGGCACCTCATGGCAAAGAATTCTCTGAGGATAGGGAAAAAAATTGCTCATATAAAGATTGCCTCAGGTGAACTTATTGAACTCAATGATGTCACCTCAGGTGAATTGAGTTCAATAAGACCTGCATCTCCTTGTAGAAAACTGTATTTTGTTTTGCCAACAAATACCGTTTTGGTGCTGGAATGTATATACCATATTCCTGCACCGATATTGCAACGCCTGGTAAAAAAAAAAAGCATCAAAATGCGATATTGATGTGATTTTTTTTTGCCAGGAGATGCAGATTTGGTGCAGGAATTTGGTGTATAAATTTCAGCACCAAATTTGTATCTCCTGGCAGAAAATCTCACAAAAACGGTTTTGACGCTGTTCTGGTGCTGTTTTCTGCCAGAAGATGCAAATTTAGTACTGAAATGTTTGCAAACCATAACCACTATATAATTGTTCATGGTTGATTTCCAGAAAACAGTAGCAGTTTAATGCGGGTGTCACACGGTACGATCTATCGTGCGATCCCACAAGCGATCGTACCCGCCCCCGTCGTTTGTGCGTCACGGGCAATTAGTTGCCCGTGTCGCACAAAGTCGTTAAACCGCCGTCACACGTACTTACCTGCTGAGCGACCTCGCTGTGGGCGGTGAACATCCTCTTCCTGAAGGGGGAGGGACGTTCGGCGTCACAGCGACGACACACAGCTAGAAGATAGAAGCGTAGGGGCGGAGATGAGCGGGACGTAAACATCCCGCCCACCTCCTTCCTTCCGCATAGCCGGTGAGTGCCGCGGGACGCAGGTAAGCTGTGTTCATCGTTCCCAGGGTGTCACACGGAGCGATGTGTGCTGCCCCGGGTACGATAAACAACCGGCGCCATGAAAAATAACCGATTTTTTAAAAATAAGCGACGTGTACATGACTCACGATTTGTGACCGATTCAGCGTCGCTCGGAGGTGTCACACGAAACGACGTCGCAAACGATGCCGGATGTGCGTCACGAAAACCGTGATCCTGACGATGCATCGCACGATAGCTCGTCTCATGTGACGCCCGCATTAGGGTGATCACTTTTTTGATAAAGAAGGCAGACTGATTTTAGCATGTTTTGCTATTGGTCTTAAGCAGGACACATTTAGACAATTTCATGAAAATTGTGGTAAAATATCAAGTTTCACAACATTGTGTATTGTGTAAATGAACTCTTAGGTGTAGGAATGGAATTAGGTGTTATCATTTTACAAATTTCCGACCTTCTCTCTTTATGGCTGGAAGTATCAGCATTTCACCTCTCGCAGTGTAAAATGCGTAACTGAATGCAAACAGCGCCCTCTGCAGACAAGCAGAAAACATTTCACCTCTTCAAACACTAAATCTGTTGTCAATTTATATCCAAAATAAGTATCTACATAAATAATTAGTTTTTGGGGATTTTTTTTTTGTATCTTGCAATTTTAACACTAAAATATTTTTTTCAGGTATTAATGTATGAAAAAACTCTAAAAACATGAAAATTAAAGGATACAACGGAAAGTATATAAAAGGGTCAGAAGCAGAATTGGACCATTGTTTTACACTCACAAGTGACTATTGCTCTCTCTTTACACCGGACTCCCTTCCCTCCTTATGTTACTTGTTTTTTTTCATGTTCCGCCATGTTGGCATTAGTCTCCATTGGGCGTATCACATAATGTCCTACCTGAATACATTTGTTACTCATTGTAATGCACTAACACGTTGTGTGAGTTGTTTCTGGGAACATATATGAGGAAGTGGGTTGAGTGAGTAGCGATGGCATGTAGCTTGTAGCCCTTGGTGGCATTCCTTTGTGAGTGGACAATCCTGAGGGTAGATATGTGAGCTGTTGTAGTATACGGTGTCTAGACGGCATGACAATGCATTGGGGCAGACAGGACAGACGAGTCTGGCAGGTGTATTTAGACCGAGGCTACCCTCTATTCAGCGTCAGTCATGAAAGGCACGAAATAGGTGGAAGATACGCATTGAGAAATACCCTGTGAAAGGCAGCGAGAGATGGGCACACACAAAGGTTCGGTGGAAGCCACAGAAGAATGGTTACGAGCAGAAAAGTGGGACCAGGGAAAATCTTTGACACATGAAGGAAGAGACCAGTTTCGTGCTGCAGATACTAAAAGTGGGCTTGAGAATAAAAACCAAAGGTGTGAAGAGCCATTGTGGATCAGTCTGTGTCACCCATCCAGAAATAGGTGCAACAAGGTGCATAAAGTGGGTGTAGCACCACGACTGCTGGAAACTGTAGAAGCACAGAGGAAGACTGGAGATACTGATGGCTAGGCCTTAAAGGGGTGTTTTGAAACACAATTAATTGTCATCTATTTAATGCTGTAATCTAATCTAGTTTATAATACACAGTACTTTTATAAGTCCCTACCATCCCCACACTATCTGACTGCTTTATTTTTTGCTTATGACGCTTCATTTGAGAATCCCAGTGCATGCTGGGATAGTCAAACAAAGCGCCATCAAGGGGCAGAGGCTGTGGTCATTGCCGGAGCCTCTGCCCACTCCCTGAAACAAACCGTCATCAGTGACGCCCATTTCAGGTACTGGGCGAATCCCTGCTCTACTAAGCGTGCATCGGTTGTGAATTCTAATGATTGCTCAGTATAATCTTGTTACTGTGCAATATGCATGGTATGCTCTCTCACCGGCTCTGAGCAGAGGTTGCAAGCCAGCAGGAGAGCGCATTGCTTGGGCGGCGTCATCTGTGGAGGCACCACTAATCTCTATAATGGTTGGGTATTCTTATAATACTTACTGTCAGTTCGCTTTCCTCTCGACTTGGTATATTTGATTAGAGCCTGTGAGGGAGTGCACTGTGCACATTGTACAGTGACTAGAATATACTGAGAATCAGTCAAAATTGACAACTGAAACATTTTCAGTACTAGCACAACCCCTGAAATGGACGTCACTGATGAAACTTCCTTTTAGGGAGGGGGCAGAGACTACGGCCTCTTCCCCCTGATGACGCTTTGTTTGAGTATCCCAGCATGGACTCAAATTCTCAAATAAAGCGTTATCAAAAATGGAAGTAGTGAAACAAAAAGATATAGTAATGAGGGAATGGTAGGGACTTTTTGAAAATTAAAGTATATTAGAAAATATATTTGATTATGGCATTAAATAGATATGCATTAAGGATGAAAATTACGGTAATTAATTTGTGTTTCAGACCAAACCTTTGATGGGAGAATGAAATAACTATGCTGGAGAGTGTATTTATGTGTCTGGTTGATAGGAAAAGAAAAAAACATTGGAGTCACTTTAAAAAAAATGTGACACTTATATCTACTTACAGGGCAAATTAAAAAAAATACGATTGAAAAATTATATTTTGTCTGATGGAACAGTGATGTAATATGTGAGCCAGAAACAACACCTTTAAGGCCACGTGCACACATTAGGTATTTGGTGAGTTTTTTACCTTAGTATTTGGAAGCCAAATGTGGGAACCGTTTCAGTGGTCCCCGCACTCTGAATGCCAATCTGACTGACCGATCACAACATGATCATGCTGGTGGTGCTGAAACATCAGTACCTCTCGTGGTAACAGTCATGGACAGTGTCAGCACTGCCTCTTAGTAATTAACTCTCTAGATGCCTTGATAGATAGCGTTTGCGGCATTTAGAGGATATGTGGGAGGGGGCTCCCTCTCTCACCTCCATTGGCACCTCCGCAATGAAATCACGGGGAGCTGATGATGGCATGGTACCTGGAGACCAAAAAATGACCTCCTGGTGTGCCAGGTATGCTGGCCTGTTAGACCCAGCCATAGGCAGTGTCTAACAGGTATTCTGACAGTGTTATCTGAAAGGTCTCATGTATTGCAATACATGTCTATTACAATGAATTAGATCAATGATCCGAATAATAAAAGTTATATTCCCATAGAGACACTAAGTAAAAAATTTTAAGAAAAAATTTACAATTTTTTTTTAACCCAGCCCCCCAAAAAATTAAAAACAAAAAATATTACACCAATAAATTTGAAAATATTTATGTAAAACAAAAATAAACTAATAAAGTACACATACAATATTTGGTATCGCTGCCTTCATAGTTACTCGATCTATAAAACTAAATACATTAGTTAACCTCCTACAGTGAACACCATAAAAAAATAAAAAAAAGTGGCAAGAAATTATACTTTTTCATCATACCTCAAAAATAGAACATAATAAAAAAGATGATGCTAAATAAAAATGGTATAACTGAAAACGTCATCTTGTCCCACAAAAAAACTTGCCACACACATCTTCATCAGTGGAAAAATAAAAAAGCTATAGCTCTCAGAATACAGCGATGAAAAAACAATATTTTTTCTATAAAATTGCTTTTATAAATGTGCCGTCACTGTAACTCTACTGATCAGAGGAATAAGATGTCTTATCACTTTTACCCCACGGTGAATGGCATAAAGAAACAAACAAAAACAAGACTACCTGAATTGCTGTTTTTTGTACATGCTGCATCCGAAAAATTAGAATAGAAAATGTTAAAAACAAAATGCCCGAAAATGGTATCAACTCATCTTTTTTTTAGTGTGTGATAGTAGCCAAACATAAAAAAGTGATATAAATCTGGTATCGCTGCAATCGCACTGACCCGAAGAATAAAGCCGTCTCATCACTTAAATTGTTGACCTGCTGTTGATTTGTTCATTCTGTCTCCCAAAAATCTCAGTAAAGGCCCTGTTACACGCAACGACATCGCTAACGAGATATCGCTGGGGTCACGGAATTCGCACGTCGTTGCGTGTGACACCTACGAGTGACCGCTAACGATCCGAAATCAGGGCTAAATCTTGATTGTTGACACGTCGTTCATTTTAAAAAGTCGTTAATCTTTTAGGACGCAGGTTGTTCGTCGTTCCTAAGGCAGCACACATCGCTACGTGTGACACCCCGGGAACGACGCGTTCCTGCGTCCTCCGGCAACGAGGTTGGAGTGACGATAATGCGGCTGCTCTCCGCCCATCCACTTCTATTGGTGGCTTGCTGTGTGACGCCGCTGTGACGCCGCACAAACCTCCCCCTTAAAAAAGAGTTTGTTCGGCGGCCACAGCAACGTCGTTGGGAAGGTATGTGCTGTGATGCTCCTCTCACCTCCACGCAGCAACTGAGGTGAGTAGCGCGATCAGCTGAGCTGTCACTGAGGTTACCCGCGGCCACCGCTGCATCCACCGCTGGATCCAGTGACAGCGGGTAACCTCAGTGACAGCTCAGCCGATCGCGCTGCTGTCTTCATTTGCTGTGTGGAGGTGACCGGAGCGGCTGTGTCTGCTGCAGCTCCGGTCACCTCCATGCAGCAGCGCTGGAAGCGACGCTGGATCATCCTGGATTATGCCGGACATGGAGGGCTTTTTGGGGCTGATTAAAGTGGTTAACCAGGGTATATGTTTGTGTTTTTTATTTCTAATAAAGGATTTTTTCGGGCGTGTGTGTGTTTATTTACTGTAATTTACAGATTAATCATGGAAGGTATCTCGGGGAGACGCCTGACATGATTAATCTAGGACTTATTGGCAGCTATGGGCTGCCAATAACTCCTTATTACCCCGATTTGCCAACGCACCAGGGCAAATCGGGAAGAGCCGGGTACAGTCCCAGAACTGTCGCATCTAATGTATGCGGCAATTCTGGGCGGCTGTTGGCTGATATTGTTAGGCTGGGGGGCTACCCATAACGTGGAGCTCCCCATCCTGAGAATACCAGCCTTCAGCCGTATGGCTTTATCTCGCTGGTTTTAAAATTGGGGGGGACCGCACGCCGTTTTTTTTAATTATTTAATTATTTATTTCACTACACAGTATAGACACGCCCACCGGCTGCTGTGATTGGGTGCAGTGTGACACCTGTCACTCAGCGTGGGGGGCGTGTCTCACTGTAACCAATCATAGGCGCCGGTGGGCGGGGTAAGCAGGGAATACGAGATTGTTTAATGGGCGGCCGGCTTTTTCAAAACAGTAAAAGCCGCCGGAGCAGTGTGAATGCCGTGCAGAGCCGGGCCGGGGATCGGAGATCGGTGAGTATGAGAGAGGGGGTAAGAGGGATAGACTGATATGGACAGAGAGAGAGGACAGAGATAGTGACGGACTGACAGAGATTAGTGAATGACAGACATTGTCAGGCGCTTCAGAACGCAGCTTTTCAGCTGCGCTCTGAAGCAGACCTTTTTTAAGCTGCGGTGCAGAGCGCACACCTGCGCACATAGCATCAGACACCAAAATCGTATGAGGGATGTCACACGTTTCATTTGACTAGGTTCATACAACAAAACGTCCAATGTATGAGGAATAAACGACGTGTATGCGATCACCGTATTTTCGTTCAATCTTGATTGCACGTAGGTGTCACACGCAAATACGTCACGAACGATGCAGGATGTGCGTCACTTACAACTTGACCCCGACGACGGATTGAAAGATTTATTGAAGCGTGTAAAGCAGGCATAAGGAGCTTTCATATTACTGGTAGCACAAAGACTGAGGAAACATGCTGTGGCTCCTCACTCTCCATAAAAAATCCAGCAAAATCTGTGCTCCCAAATCCAAATGCCCCCCCCCTCCCTTCTGAGCCTCACAATGTGCCTAAGGGTATGTGCACCCGTGTGTGTATTACATGCAGTTACGCTGCGTTCTGCACCGCAGCGTAACTGCATGCATCCTGCGTCCCCTGCACAATCTATGGAGATTGTGCAGGGGCCGTGCGCACGTGGCATGTTAGAACGCAGCGATTCGGCTGCTTGCCGAATCACTGCATTCTAAGAAGTGACATGTCACTTCTTTCGTGCGTTCTGCATGCTGTCTATAGGGAGAGGCAGTATGCAGAGCGCACGAATCTGCAGGCACCATGCGCTTCAGAACGCAGCTTTTCAGCTGCGCTCTGAAGCGCACATTTTCGGTGCGGTGCAGAGCGCACACGTGCGCACATAGCCTTAACCTCATTTAGCATCCACATGTTTGGCACTTCTAGTGAATGCATTTCTAGTGTTCTTCTCTCATTTGTAGGGAGGAGAGCCCACTTAAATTAAGGGGTGCAGGTCTCCAGAAGCTCAAGCTGGGCACAATGTACTTTTGTAGAAATGAAAAATTTGAAATTTGGGGTTAAAACAACATTTTTGTTGGAAAAAAAAAATGTTTTTAATTTTCATGGTGCAATGTTTTAAAACTTTGTGAAGCACATGTGAGTTGAAAGTGCTCACCACACGTCTAGATAAATTCCTTGAGTGGTGTAGATTTCAAAATGGTGTAACTTATGGGGGGGTTTCCCCTGTTTAGGTACATTAGGGCTTTGCAAACGCGACATGGCGTCCGTTATCAATTCCAGACAATTTGGCGTTCCAAATGGTGCTCCTTCCTTTCTGAGCCCTGTCTTCAGATATGGAAAATGAGGCTTGGTCATTAATGTACAAAGTGGCTTGGTTATTAACGATTAATCTACAAATATCCAAACTACCGCATACAGAGAAGGCAGAAAGAACATAAGTAGCTGTATTATACACTAAAGGGGGCTTTACACGTTAGCGATAACGCTAGCAATTTCTAGCGATATCGAGCGTGTAAGTACCCGCCCCCGTCGCGCATGCGATTGTTTGTGATCGCTGCCGTAGCGAACATTATCGCTACGGCAGCGTCACACATACTTACCTGGTCGGCGGCGTCGCTGTGACTGCCGAACAATCCCTCCTTCAAGGGGGAGGGACAAACGGCATCACAGCAACGTCACCGCAACGTCACTAAGCGTCCGGCCAATCAAAGCGGAGGGGCAGAGATGAGCAGGACGTAACATCCCGCCCACCTCCTTCCTTCCGCATTGTGGCCGGCGGCAGGTAAGGAGACGTTCCTCGCTCCTGCGGTGTCACACATAGCGATGTGTGCTGCCGCAGGAGCGACGAACCACCTGGATAAACAACCCTTACCGATTTTTGAGTTTGGGACGACCTCTCCATGGTGAACGATTTTCACCATTTTTGAGGTCGCTTAAGGTCGCTGGTCAGGGTCACACGCTGCGATATCGTTAATGACGCCGGATGTGCGTCACTAATAACTTGACCCCGACGACAAAACATTAACGATATCGTAGCGTGTAAAGCCCCCTTTATTCCTTTACTTTCTTTTTGGCCTCCTTTTCCTATTTCTACTAAATTATTTTTTCAACCATTTTCCTTCACATCATTTCTCTCCTCACAGTCTTCTTTTACGCTTTTTATTACTTTATTAACAGCTGCATTCTTTTTTGTCTTTATCAACTAACGCCATGTAACTTCCGTGCTGTCCTGCCACCCTTCACCGGTGGGGACGTCGGTTCTCTTACCTGCCTGACCATTATGCGGTGTCCACCACATCCTCAGATCATGCTGCTGTCTCCCGTGGCCTGCACACTCCTGCACACACCTCACAGGCCTCCTGGGAATATCTGTAGGGTGCGCACGAGGCCACACTTATTTTCTTAAAGGACCACTGCTCCCTCACCCGGAAGTGCCTCTCAGGTCAGCTGAGAAGCTTCAGGTATTTAAGGCACCTTTCCCTTTAGGGAGGTGCCTGGGCAACGAGTTAGTTACATTGCTAGTTCTCAGGTTCTTATTGCTACTGTTGCTGCTACTATTATTGTGCTACAGTCTGCTGCTGATTCATGTCTGTGTTTCATAGCATTCCTAATCTGCTGCTACTACCATCTATACTAGCCATCTACTATGATACCCGCTGCCACAAGTATACTCATAGGCCGCTGCCATCTCTCCATCCATCCATACCGGACGAATCCATGATTCCGCCTGCTGCTGTCACTACAACCAGGGACTGCGTTGTATCAGTGGCGTCAGCTGCCGAGGTACCGCAGATTCCCTGGGGCTGTTCTCTGCTGACTTCTTACCAGCATGTGTACCTGCTGCCACCGGTGGCAGTAGTGAAGACTCGGCGCCCGGTCCAGTTCGCTCCTCCAGGCAAGTGAGCGGTACCGTCGGTCCACTTGACTCACTAATACCGTGCTCGTCCAGTGAGCTTAACACAAATCCTCCTCTGCTCATTTTTTTCTCATCTTGGAAACTCTCCATAGGGTGCTTTTGGTGCCTATTTTTCAGACATTCAAAACCCATTTATACTGTGTTTTATGCATATTTGTTCCTTGAGAAAGGTTCCGGTCCAGCGCTGAAACAAAAAATGTAAAAACCTTTTCCTGATTCGTTTGTAGACACTTTTTTGCGCTTTAACTGTCGTTCTTCCATTTCTACAATATTCATCCTCTACTGTGAGCCACTTTGATATTTAACGCAGTTGGTGCCAATTTACACAATGGAAGGTCACTGTTCCTTTTTATAACACTATTGATGAATGTGCCTAAAGTTGGTAAAATTGGACTGGATTCTACACTTTCTTCAGGATGTAAATGACCTTTTCAATTTCCACTTGTGCTGGATTAGAAAACATCTCCCAGTCTATCACGTGTGTACAGGGGTGGAAAAATCAAACCTCTATATCTGCGGCTGTGTCTGAAAGCTTCTATTTATTGCAGCTTAACTTTCAGAACGTGGAGCGTGGAAATACCAAAGTCTATTATATTCTCATACGAACAAAGGAAGGCGGCCGGGTTATTATTTACTCCTGACAGCTGCTTCCTACAACTGCAGAGGTGACATGACAGCGTCAGCACTCAGCAATTTCAGTAGCACTTTGTAAATGGTATTAATTCACTATCCGCCGTCCTGTGAAGCCGCTGACATATTATACAATATCTACTATCTAAATATCTATGCAGGGTGAGGGAGTCAGTAAAATTGCCCTGCTTCTTAAAAAAAACTAAAAAACAGACTCCACTTTGGAGCTACCTTAAAGGGAACCTGTCACCAGGTTTGGGGCCTATAAGCTGCGGCCACCACCATTGGGCTCTTATCTACAACAGTCTAACATGCTGTATATAAGAGCCCAAACCATTATGTAGAACGTAAAAATCACTTTATAATACTTACCTAAATGGTCGCTGCAGTGGAGTTGGGTTATATGGGAGTCTCCGTTCTCCGGTGCCGGCGCCTCCTCTTTTGGCCATCTTTGTCGTCCTTCTTCTGAAGCCGGGGTGCATGACACATCCTACGTCATCCACACTTGCCGGCATTGAGGTCCTGAGCAGGCACACTTTGATCTGCCCTGAGTAGGGCAGATTAAAGTATTGTAGTGCGCCTGCGCGGGACCGGCGAGTGTGTATGACGTAGGACGCGTCATGCACACAGGCTTCAGAAGAAAGACAACAAAGATGGCCGAAAGAGGAGGCGCCGGCACCCGAGAACGAAGACTCCCATATGGTCCAACTCCACCGCACCGCCTGTTTATGTAAGTATATAACGTGGATTTTACTTTCTACACAGCGACCTAGGCTCTTATATACAGCATGTTAAAATTCTGTATATAAGATCCCGTTGGTGGTGGCTGTAGTACCCGTGCGTTGCCCAGGATAGTAACTGTCACTGTCTCTCTCCCAGTCTCTGTCTGTGTGTCTCTGTCTGTGTGTCTCTCTGTCTATCTCTTTCCTTGTCTGTCAGTGTTTATGTCTCTGTCTGTCTGTTTCTAGCTCTCTGTCTGTCTCTGTATCTGTCTCTGTTTCTGTCTGTCTCTCTATCTCTGTGTCTGTCTCTCTCTTTCCCCGTCTGTCTCTTTCTCTGTCTCTTTCCCCATCTGTCTCTTTCCCCATCTGTCTGTCTCTGTCTGTCTGTCTCTTTCCCCATCTATCTCAATCTCTCTGTTTCTTTCCCCATCTGTCTCTTTCCAGGTCTGTCTCTTTCCCAGGTCTGTCTTTGTCCATCTCTTTGTGTCTTTTGCTGTCTGTCTCTTTCCCTGTCGTCCTGTCTCTGTCTGTCTCTTTCCTTGTCTGTCTCTATCCAGGTCTGTCTCTTTCCCCATCTGTCTTTGTCTGTTTCACATCTATTTTCCTGTCTCTGTCCCTGTCTGCCTGTTTCTGTCCCTGTCTGCCTGTCTCTGTCCCTGTCTGTCTGTCTCTTTCCCATCCGTCTCTGTCTGTCTCTTTCCCCATCTGTCTCTTTCCCCGTCTGTCTCTTTCCCCGTCTGTCTCTTTCCCCGTCTGTCTCTTTCCCCGTCTGTCTCTTTCCCCGTCTGTCTCTTTCCCCGTCTGTCTCTTTCCCCGTCTGTCTCTTTCCTCGTCTGTCTCTGTCTGTCTCTTTCCTCATCTGTCTCTGTCTGTCTCTTTCCCCATCTGTCTCTTTCCCCGTCTGTCACTTTCTCCATTTGTCTCTTTCCCCATCTGCCTCTTACCCCATCTGTCTCTTTCCCCATCTGTCTCGTTCCCCATCTGTCTCGTTCCCCATCTGTCTCGTTCCAGGTCTGTCTCATTCCCCGTCTGTCTCATTCCAGGTCTATCTCGTTCCCTGTCTGTCTCGTTCCCCGTCTGTCTCGTTCCCCGTCTGTCTCTCTCCCTGTCTGTCTCTCTCCCCGTCTGTCTCTCTCCCCGTCTGTCTCTGTATCTTTCCCTGTCTCTTTACTTGTCTCTGTATCTTTCCCTGTCTGTCTCTTTCCCTGTATGTCTCGGTCTGTCTCTCTGTCTGTCTCTTTCCCTGTCTGCCTGTCTCTTTCCCTGTCTGTCTGTGTCTTTGACCGTCTGTCTCTCTTTCTCTGTCTCTTTCCCTGTCTGTCTGTCTGTCTCTTACTGTCTCTCCCTATCCGTCTCCCCACCGACATCTTATTACCTCACACATAGTATAAGACTATGTGCACACGTTGCTTTTTTTTCAGCGCGGAAAAAAACGCACCCTCTGGCAGAGGGGAGAATTGTAAACAATGCTTTTTGAGAAAAACGCATCGAAAACGCATATGTTTTTCATGCGTTTTTCATGCATTTTTCATGCGTTTTTCATGCGTTTTTCATGCGTTTTTTTAGGTGCGTTTTTTTAAGACTTGTCAGTGTTAATAAAGTTGGTTGAACACAGACCTTTGGAAAAAAAACCTGTGATGTCATTTCCTTCTCCACATTCTGTTTTGATAAATGGGAGGGCTTGGAATGGAAGGAGCACCATTTGAATTTTGGAAAAGTTGAAATAAACTTCGCGCACCATGTCACATTAGCAGGGCCCCTTGGGTACCTATACGTCAGAAAACCCCCACAAGTGACCCCATTTTGGAATCTGCACCCCTCAAGGATTTTATTCAGGAGTATATTAATCATTTTGAATCTACAGCTACTTCACCCAAAATGTTGCTGTAGCAACAATATTCTCACTTTTAGGCCCGTTTCACACGTCAGTGAAAAACACTGACGTTTTTCACTGGCGTGTAACACATGCACATGTCCCACCGTGTGCCGTGAATCACGGCACACGTGGGTTGTCTAAGTGCAATCCGGGCTCCGTTCTCCGTGGCCCGTGATTGCACTCAGTAATCATCTTACCTGTGCCCGCTCCCGCTCTCCATGGTGCTGATCGCTCCCGTTGTGCAGCATCCGGCCGGCGCTGACCCCTGCAGCAGCTGCTTCCGGGTCGGCTGTGTCGTGCATCATGAATATGCGCGACAGTAATGAGCCGGCTCAGAAGCAGCAAGCTGCACGGGCTGCAGAGGACATCGCTGGACGCCGGGTGAGTTAAAATGATTTTTATTTTAAAAGCACGTTTTATTCTGGCATGTGTTTCATGGACCACACCACTGCGTTGTCCGTGGAACATCAGTGATGCCAGAAAAAAATGGACATGTCTCCGTGCGGCAATCATGCACACGCGGGTACGCCGCACGGAGACACGTGCAGTGAAAAATCACTGACGTGTGAGCAGACCCATTCATTATAATGGGTCTGCGTATGTCAGTGATTCTGGTACGTTTAAAAAAAAGCACAAACGTACCAGAATCACTGACGTGTGAAAGAGGCCTAAGGCTATGTGGACATGATCCAGCGACACGGCGTCTAGTACACAGTGCCAGCCTTCCTGCAGCTGCCCATGCCCACGATTTGCATTCAGGCTGCTGTGGACTTTAGCTCTATTCCTACCTGCAGAGAACACTCTCATCTCCGCAGCATAAACTGACATGCTGAGGCTCGGGAAGCTGCGCCACCGGTCAGTTTATGCTGCGGAGAAAAGAAGCACAGTGGGCATGGGATCTCCAAAAATCCTTCCACTGTGCTTCTACTGCACAACGCAGCGCTATGGACGCAGGGAAAACACTCAGCGCCCATAACGCTGCAAACCCTGATTGTGGACACACAGCCTAAAAAGCGTAAATGGATGAATGGATGTCAAATATATATAACGTCCCACCCCCGCCTGCATATTCTAAGCTGGCACCTTTAGTACCTTTCATGTGGCACTAAAGGGTGCCTAGCTTAGTATTTATCCCAAAAAAAAAAAAAAATGAAAAAAATGGCGTGGGGTCCCCCCTATTTTTGATAGCCAGTCAGGGTAAAGCAGACAGCTGTAGCCTGCAAACCACAGCTGGCAGCTTCATCTTGGCTGGTGATCAATTTGGAGGGCTCCCCAGGCTTTTTTTTTTTATTTCTAAATAAAGAATTAAAAAAAAAATAACGTGGGGTCCCCCCAAATTAGATCACCAGCCAAGGTGAAGCTGACAGCTGGGGTCTGGTATTCTCAGGGTGGGAAGAGCCATGGTTATTGGACTCTTCCCAGCCTAAAAATAGCAGGCCGCAGCCGCCCCAGAAGTGGCGCATCCATTAGATGCGCCAATCCTGGCGCTTCGCCCCAACTCATCCCGCGCCCTGGTGCGTTGGCAAATGGGGTAATAAATGGGGTTGATACCAGATGTGTAATGTCACCTGGCATCAAGCCCAGCAATTAGTGATGTCACGGCGTCTATCAGATACCAGACATAACTAATTGACTGTAAACAAAAGCAAAAAAAATGACAAAAAATGTTTTATTAGAAAAAACACTCCCCAAATCATTCCCTTGTTCTCCAATTTAATCAAAAAATTTGAAAAAAAATGGGTCCGCAGAAATCCATTTGGACGTCCCACGTCGCCTCTGGACCTTCTAGAATATGGGGGCACGTTCAGGGAACGTATCCCCCATTTTCTAGGAGGGCAGACCCTCCATTTGAGGAGAGTGGGTGCAAAGAATCTGCACCCACTCTCCCTGGGTCACAGCTGTAGAGTGCGAGCAGCCAGCACAGCTCTCTGAACACAGTGCTGGCTGTCAGCTGCTCTGCTCATGTGACCGGCCAGCGTGCACTGTGAAGGAGGAGGGGGCCGCGGGGGATCAGCGCTGCGACCGGACAGGTAAGGGGGAATACCGGGGGGAATAGGGGGTGACCGGGCAGGGCCTGGGGGGCATTTTTCTGTCGCATGTCTCAAGGCACATGCGACAGAAATCATAGGAGCAGGGCGGCCGGTGCGCTACTGTGCGCGCGGCCATGTTGGATTTTCGGGAGGGGGGTCGGGGGTTGGGGCGGGCACTTTGGCGACACCGGGGGCTTTCCAGAACTTTGCCAGGAAGTGAGGTCAACAAGAAACCTCTTGACCTCACTTCCAGGTAAATGCCTGCGTTCTGGCATGCAGACAAAGCCCGCGGACCGCAACAAAAAAGCAGCTCACCGCGGTGTAGCTGCGTTCTGACCCACATCATTGATTCAATGGGGGAGAGAATGCAGCCACACCGCACAAAAGAAGTGACATGCTGCTTTTCTTTCCGCACCGATTTTTGGCATCCAAAACGCTGCGTTTAGAAACGCAGCGTGTGCACTGATTTTTCGGCTTTCTCATACACTTTGCTGGGAAAGCTGAACGCATGCAATTTGCCACTGAAACGCTGCGGTTCTAAACGCAGCGTTTCCGCGGTAAAAAAACGCAACGTGTGCACACAGCCTAAGAAGCTTAACAGTTTATTTTGTTCCTATAGCAACCAATCACAGCTGCTACTAATAACCTAATAGCTCGCAGCTCCATTGACTTTAATGGATGCAGATTTTTGGAGAGTAACTGTAAAGCGGGGGGTTAAATGTTCCTGTCAAAACATAGTCTACGACACTCCCTGCGTCAGATGGGGCGTCTGTGCAAAATTTTGTGATTTAAATGCGACGGTGTGGATTTCTTTAGCGGACATACACACACACACACACACACACACACACACACATACACTCATCGTTATATATTTTATGTATATATATATATATATATATATATATTTCTTATCAGTCATAATTCCTTTATTTGAAAAAGAGCTATGAAAAATGTATACACAGAAATTTAAAACATTGCATTTTCTCATCCTGAAGTCATCACTAGGGGGAGCTGATGTGTTATTTCCCATTATGGAATTCTATGTTCATCAGTATAAAGACAGCTCCCTTGCGCCCTCTAGTGGTAGAGGAGGTTTACTAAATCTAACATCACATCTATGTTAGGCCCCTTTCACGCATCAGTTTTTTGCCATCAGTCATAATATGTCGAATTTTGAAAAAAACGGATCTGGCGACTGATACTGCTGGATCCGTTTTTTTCTCATTGACTTGTATTAGTGATGGATGGCCTCACGTTTTATTCGATGGATCTGTCAAAAAATGTTTGTCCGTCGAATGGAGACAACGTCCACAGTAATGTTTTTTGTCTATGTCGAAAAAACGGACAGCGACAGATCCGACGTCTTCCATCGTTTGGTAGAATGGAAGCCTATGGGCGCCGGATCCGTTGTCATCCGTCAGATGACGGAATCCAGGGACGGATTCCGTTATTTTTAACTGAGCATGCTCCAATTATTATTTAGCCCCCAGCTAGTCTGATCCATCGAAAAATGGATCATTTTAGCCACAATCTGCGACGGATCCATTGATCCGTTGAGCAAACGGATTGTGACTGATGGCAAAAAACTGATGTGTGAAAGGGGCCTTAGAGGCTTTATTCTGAGCCTCTGTCCAAGATGTGGACTAAAATGCTTAATAAAATAGAGCAGCATGCTAACTAATGGATTTCATTGACAAATGGTGGTCTGCCCTCTTATAAGTTATCCTTACCCACATTTCTAATAACTTTTCAAAAGTAGTGAGAAAAGTGAAATCACATTTTGCATCAATTTGGTGTGCTCCAAATCTGTAGCGTTTTATTATACAAAATTGTTAAAAATGGCTGAATAAGTTTCCCCTTTGACTGTCAGGTATTCTGAGCACTGTATTAGACAAATAAAGCTTTGACCACAATATAAATAAGTATAAATATTTTAGGATTAGACATAATATTCTCACAACACATTAAGAGAAATGAAATGTGTGTGTATGTATGTGTAGTAAATATATATATATATATATATATATATGCGCAGCATATATGTATAAATATATAAATAAATATATAATATACAGTATATATATATATATGCGCAGTATATATGTATAAATATATAAATAAATATATAATATACAGTATATATATATATATTATATATATATATATATATATATATATATATATATATATATATATATATATATATATATATATATAAATATATATTTTGTGATGGGCTTATTCGCTTTCCATTTAAGAGTCCAGCAGGTTTATTTAACATATTTAACATCACAAACTTCTCCAGGAAAATAGCAGAAGCCCTCTACCGGCTTCAAAGGAACATCAGCACAGTATACAGTCCTTTTCACTTGCGGTACACCCGCGCAGGTTACCAATTCTCCACAGAAGTATTCCAGTGGCAGTATCTCAGCATCCACTTACTGACCACATTCAGTACATACAACTCCTCTCTTAGGGGTACTTTGCACGTTGCAACATCGCTACTGCGATCTCGTAGGGGTCAAATCGAAAGTGACGCACATCCGTCGCCGGTAACAACGTTGCAACATGTAAAGCCTAGAAGCACCGATAAACAATCGCAAAAGCGTTGAAAATCGGTGATCTGTGTAGTGTCGGTCATTTGCATAATTTTGCTCGAGCGACAGGTACGATGTTGTTCCTCGTTCCTGCGGCAGCACACATCTCTGTGTATGAAGCCGCAGGAGCGAGGAACATCTCCTACCTGCGTCCCGCCTGCAATGAGGAAGGAAGGAGGTGGGCGGGATGTTTACGTCCCGCTCATCTCCGTCCCTCCGCTTCTATTGACCGCCTGCCGTGTGACGTCGCTATGACGCCGCACAACCTGCCCCCTTAGGAAGGAGGCGGGTCGCCGGCCAGAGCGACGTCGCAGGGCAGGTAAGTGCGGGTGAAGCTGCCGTAGCGTTAATGTTCGCTACGGAAGCTATCACAAGAGATCGCATCTGCGACGGGGGCGGGGACTATCGCGCTCGGCATCGCTACAATCGGCTAGCAATGTCGCAGCGTGCAAAATACCCCTTAGAGTTTCTATCCTGGAGGTGTAACAACCTCCACACACCGGTCATGTGTCAAACAAACAGGCACCATTTTAAAAATGTGAGACACACCCATGGGCAGAGATAGGTTTATAGCCACACCCGCTCGTCTCGCCGGCTCTCTGTAAGGCCTGCGACACACATCCATGCCGCCGGCACGTGTTTGTCATTTTTTACACATACCGGCGGCACGGAGACACGTTAAACAATGCTACCCTATTGTAGCAGGCACACACACGTAAAACCACACGGAACGTGTGTCCGTGTGCGTTTGTACGTGTGTGCGTTTTTCAAAGCGCTGACATGTCAGTTTTTTCTCCGGCAGCACGGGTGTCACACGGCCCGCACCCGTACCACACGGGTGTAGTGTGGATGCGGTCCCGTGTGACACGCGCCGGAGAAAACACACGTGTCAGTGAAAAAAAAAAAAACATTTACTCACCTTCTCCAGCCCTCCTGTCTCTGCCGCTGCTGCCTCTTGCTGCCGACCGCCGCTCATTATTCTCATTGAATATTCACTTCACTGCCTGGCAGCAGCAGCAGCGGGGAGACGGGAGGGCTGGAGACCGAAGATCAGCACCACGGACAGCAGCGTGGACAGCAGGAAGGACCAGGTGAGCATGTAAATTACCGGTTCTATGTGTGCTATCGCGGATAGCACACGTAGAACACACGTGTCCCGCACGTACCAGAGACACGTACTTACCTGCACGCAACACGCAGGGCAAATACGTGTCTCTCGGCACGTGCGTGATTTTCACGTGAATGTGGCAGAGGCCTAAACCTGAGCCTGGAACGCCCTAATAAGACTCATGGCACAACACATACCAGAGCAGACATCCAGGTTTACACCACCTCTGTGATACATACCGGCCGCCATCTTACAATATATACATAAAACACCACATCGGTCCTGTACTTCCCTTCTTTCTGACTGGTATTTAGATAAAACAAACCTATGCACACATTCAAAATGTTTGTGTTCATGCATGGATACAATGTCCTTGTGTGTCTTCCCTTTGTATCTTCACATAGTCAGTAGGAAAGACACCACTTACAATGAATTTCCCAGCTATTTCCTCTCCAGAGACAAAACAAGAAATTGGTGGAGATTCTGGGGAAGGTTGTATATCAGTTCTGTGCAGTCACTCCTTTTCTATTTATACATTAGATCACAAGGTTTAAGTGTCGTGTTGCCATAGAAAACTTAATTTAGAATATACGTAACGCAGGAAAATAACTTAGAATTTCCTCCACTGACTTATAACACATTAAATTCACACAAAATATATTAGAGAAGAAATGCAGACAACAGAGACTGTCCAGACCAGAAAGAACTGAGGACGTGATTCTGAGGGCCCACCCTCTAAGAAGAACGCGAGCATGTCAACCTTTAATTTAATTGTCATCTTTGTTATTATTATAGAGATTAAAGCTGTGTGCTGTAGTTTCATACAATCAGGATTTTATCAGCAGGAGATTAAAGGGGGCTTTACACACTGCGATATCGCTAACGATTTATCATTGGGGTCACGGTGTTTGTTGACGCACATCCGGCGCCGTTAGCGGCATCACAGCGTGTAACACGTACGAGCGACCTTAAACGATCGCAAAAGAGACAAAAATCGTTGGTTTTGGAGAGGTCGTCCAAAAACCAAAAATCGTTGTCTGGTAGGTAGCGATGTTGTTCCTCGTTCCTGCGGCAGCATACATCGTTATGTGTGACACCGCAGGAGCGACGAACATCTCCTTACCTGCGTCCACCGGCAATGAGGAAGGAAGGAGGTGGGCGGGATGTTACGTCCCACTCATCTCCGCCCCTCCGCTTCAATTGGCCGCCCGCTTAGTGACGCCGCAGTGACGTCGCTATGATGCTAGTGATAATGTAGTGATAATGTTCGCTAGTGCAGCGAGCACCAAATGTCGCACGTACGACGGGGGTGGGTGCTATCGCTAGCGATGTCGCAGCGTGTAAAGCACCCTTAAGGCCACGTGCACACATTGAGTATTTGGTAAGATTTTTACCTCAGTATTTGTAGCCGAAACCAGGAGAGGAACGTTCAGAGGAAAAGTATCTACTTCAGGATTTTTTTACCTACTACTGGTTTTGGCTTCAAATACTGAGCTGAAAAACTCACCAAATATTCAACATCTGAACATGACCTAACACTGGAGGACTACATCTCACATGCCAGGCAGTCAAGCTAATCTGTTTTAGGCTATGTTCGCACGTTGCGTTTTTTTCCGCGTTTCTGCAGCGTTTTTAGCTGCAGCGTTTTTGTGCCAAAACGCATGCGTTTTTGTTTTCCAGCAAAGTCTATGGGAAAAGCTGAAATCCTGTCTGCACTTTGCTTTTTTTTCAGCAGCGTTTAATTTGCATATTTGTGGTCAAAAACCATGCTGAAAAAGAAGCAGCATGTCAGTTGTTTTTGCCATTTCTGCAGCGTTTCATTAACATTGGAGTCAATGAGAAATGGCAAAAAGCAACCAAAATCACAATTCCTGCGTTTTTCATGCTTTTTACCTGCTTTTCCACTGCGTTTTTGGCTCCAAAAACGCATGCTTTTCTGGCCAAAAATTAATGGATTCTAATGTTCCTTTATACACACACAATAACCGAAAATTTAAATGCTAAAAAATAATAAACTTTACCTATTTTTCTGTTATAATGTGCATAACCGCTATTATTTCATTATAATTGATATTTTCCATATAGTTTTATTAAAAGTTAATTTTATCCTTTTTTCTCTCTTTTTTCATTCTTTTTGACTAGTCCAACTTTATTTCTCAGTGTCTTGATCTACAAAACGCATCTGCAGAAACGCAGGTGAAAACGCAGGTATAAAGTGCAGAAAACGCACTAAAAAGGCAGTAAAAACGCATGCGTTTTTAGCGCTAAAAAATCCAAAAGCCATTTGGTCAAAAACCAAGGGAAGGAAAACGTGCAGAATAAACTGCAGGTACTCCGACGCAACATGCGCACATAGCCTAACTCTGCCCCCAAGACTGATGGGCAGCTTGTTGACAATTCACAATGTACTGTTACGCTAGGTAGGGGGAAGTAGCAAGTGAATGGCGAAAGGGAAAGGAAAAGGAAGATGGTGACCCCTGACCAAGCCTACCGCTGGGCCCAGGCTTTCCTCACCACCCTAGATAGGTTGTGCACTTATTCACCGAGCCGGACACCTGACCCTAGCTGACCCTAAAGTAGGCCTAGGTAGGGAGCGGATGGGATGAGCACTTAGTCAACCCCACTATGCTCTAAAGAAGACACAGAAATAACAAACAAGGGGAAAGTGAACGAACAACTTATCGCCAGATGACTGAGGGAAAGGAACTACAACAACAACAAAGATACTCCAGATGTATGCAAGCCAACTGTTTGCACTGAAGACTTGTTAAAGGTATAAGAACTATCACCAGCACTGAGTAATAGGAAGTTAAGGTATATAAAGACACCAAGGGAAATGCTGATGAAAAGCAGCTGAAAGGCTAAGGAATTCAGCAGGGTCCTACATGGAAAGGGATGAAAACTAAGCAGAAATAATTAGAGCAGGGAGTAGTATTCACAGCCAAACGATGTGTCCTTCTACAACCAGACACCACAGCACTGTCTGTCACTCGTGACACACCCGAGACATATACAGAGGAAGCTGCCAGTCAGGGTTGTGGGTTGGATTATATACAGACTCAGAAGTCTTAGTTCTGCTAGGTCTACATCAAATAAAACAGGGATTATATCAAAACAGCATAAAGCATTCCATTAAGTGCTGCTCTCAGCTTATATAGTAAAAACCTGCTGACAGATTCCCTTTAAGGGTATAACTCTCCAGAAATATTCAAGAGGTTTTAAAAAAAACCAAAAAAACAAACAAAAAAAACAAACAATACAAAATGGACATCTTCGATGCCCTGCAAAATAGCCTGAAAGCTCTTGTAATAAAGTGATTCTGGAGTTGTTTTCTTGTATAATGGCACCCAATTGCACATTCAGAGGTCTGGGGCATAGAGGGGCATAATGAGTCTGAATGGGGGGTTTTCCGCTAAAATGGGCATGGGCATCACACAAAACAAAATATACCTCCTGGAATATCAAATGCAAAAGTTGGTAAGCTTGTTTGTAAATAAATGCTATAAAGAAATCCTAGTATAAAGTAATTGGCTGAAAAGTTGCATCGAGATGTGTGGCGCCCCTGAGGCTTCAGGTGTCACAGGGTACTGCACCCCCATTAGGGTATAAATTTATAGGATTGTCCAGGAAACAGGTCCAAAATTTAAAAGTAAAAAATGTTTTCTTTATTTCATCGTAGATAAAATTCCATCATGTCAAGTACACAAAACATAGAGCAGGAGGACGCGTTTCGGATATCACATCCTTATTCTGTCTCCATGGGTTCAAGGAAGATCGATGCCGTTTTCCACTCACACACATACAGTAACATTGGGTTGCCCTCCCCAATGGGGACTGGTCCAGGCTCAGATCACAGTAGGGGGTCACTACAGCGGTGGGTTCACAGGACGCCACCGCACCAGGGGCTCCCCGATCCACTGGAACCAGGGACTCAGGGTCAGGGAGTAGCAACTACCAGGGGGAGTCAGGAGGGGAGCACACAGTGGGAAGAACAGGTTGACCTAGTGAGAGTAGTGAACCAGCCAGTGGCAGCGGCTTGGGGTAACAGCTCCAAACACACAACACATTTACAACAAGAAAAGAACAGCTTCAGACAAAGAGTAGAGCGGTCGTGCCGCGAGCAGCTCTGTGGGCCAGGGCGTTCAACACGGTCGCTGGGAAGAAGCAGGCGGCTGCTTCCACAGGACCGGCGCTGTCGGGATACAGAATCCTATAACAGAAATACTTCACGTTATCTACTAACTCTGCTAGGGTCAAAGGGAACGGCTACAACAGTCATCGGACCTGTCCCAACGAGTCTACAACAATTAGCATATAGGATCTGGGGTTGAGGACTGTCCCCATAACAGAACCGCGCTATCAGCATACAGAACAGGACACTTTACTGTCACCGGGACCCTCAAGTGCTTCACGCCACGGGGTTCCGATACTTAGCGCATCAAAGGAGGAAAGGGGTCACAGGCTGACACACACACCGGACTTGACCTTGACCGGGATCAGCTGGAGCCCATCGTGGCGGAGATCGGTACTCTGGGGCAGTGCCTGAACTACCTGTGAGTAAAAGACCTGGAACAGCAGCCCCTGTCTCTGCCTCTCCTTTACCGGCGCCCTCGCCTAGTGCTCTGGAGCCAACTTGGATTACTACCACCCCTGCCATCCTCCCGGAGCCTTCTTCGCCTGTGGGGAGCGATACCATCCAAGGTGCACCCGTGCCACGGTGAGAGACCCTGATGCGGTGGCCCATCCCTGGCTGTGTACCACAGGTGGCGTTACAATCCTAAAACCCTTTCCTAACCTCCAAATACCACCTCCATCCTCCCTACCACTCTGCAAGCCTCCTTCCTGTATGCCTCGGGGTAACGGAACCGGGCCAGGCCACCCTGTGACAACGCAGAGGATCTGCACCCCTGACCCGGCAACGAGTAGGTTAAAACACCTGCCCCGTAGGGCACTACAGATGGGGTTGTTTTCCATTGTTGGATTAAAGGGGTGATACACTACTCAGCATTAGTGTCCACATTGCTGTAAAACTCATAGGGAAGGCATTTATCAAATACACATTCAGAGGTCTGGGGCATAGAGGGGCATAATGAGTCTGAATGGGGGGTTTTCCGCTAAAATGGGCATGGGCATCACACAAAACAAAATATACCTCCTGGAATATCAAATGCAAAAGTTGGTAAGCTTGTTTGTAAATAAATGCTATAAAGAAATCCTAGTATAAAGTAATTGGCTGAAAAGTTGCATCGAGATGTGTGGCGCCCCTGAGGCTTCAGGTGTCACAGGGTACTGCAACCCCATTAGGGTATAAATTTATAGGATTGTCCAGGAAACAGGTCCAAAATTTAAAAGTAAAAAATGTTTTCTTTATTTCATCGTAGATAAAATTCCATCATGTCAAGTACACAAAACATAGAGCAGGAGGACGCGTTTCGGATATCACATCCTTATTCTGTCTCCATGGGTTCAAGGAAGATCGATGCCGTTTTCCACTCACACACATACAGTAACATTGGGTTGCCCTCCCCAATGGGGACTGGTCCAGGCTCAGATCACAGTAGGGGGTCACTACAGCGGTGGGTTCACAGGACGCCACCGCACCAGGCGCTCCCCGATCCACTGGAACCAGGGACTCAGGGTCAGGGAGTAGCAACCACCAGGGGGAGTCAGGAGGGGAGCACACAGTGGGAAGAACAGGTTGACCTAGTGAGAGTAGTGAACCAGCCAGTGGCAGCGGCTTGGGGTAACAGCTCCAAACACACAACACATTTACAACAAGAAAAGAACAGCTTCAGACAAAGAGTAGAGCGGTCGTGCCGCGAGCAGCTCTGTGGGCCAGGGCGTTCAACACGGTCGCTGGGAAGAAGCAGGCGGCTGCTTCCACAGGACCGGCGCTGTCGGGATACAGAATCCTATAACAGAAATACTTCACGTTATCTACTAACTCTGCTAGGGTCAAAGGGAACGGCTACAACAGTCATCGGACCTGTCCCAACGAGTCTACAACAATTAGCATATAGGATCTGGGGTTGAGGACTGTCCCCATAACAGAACCGCGCTATCAGCATACAGAACAGGACACTTTACTGTCACCGGGACCCTCAAGTGCTTCACGCCACGGGGTTCCGATACTTAGCGCATCAAAGGAGGAAAGGGGTCACAGGCTGACACACACACCGGACTTGACCTTGACCGGGATCAGCTGGAGCCCATCGTGGCGGAGATCGGTACTCTGGGGCAGTGCCTGAACTACCTGTGAGTAAAAGACCTGGAACAGCAGCCCCTGTCTCTGCCTCTCCTTTACCGGCGCCCTCGCCTAGTGCTCTGGAGCCAACTTGGATTACTACCACCCCTGCCATCCTCCCGGAGCCTTCTTCGCCTGTGGGGAGCGATACCATCCAAGGTGCACCCGTGCCACGGTGAGAGACCCTGATGCGGTGGCCCATCCCTGGCTGTGTACCACAGGTGGCGTTACAATCCTAAAACCCTTTCCTAACCTCCAAATACCACCTCCATCCTCCCTACCACTCTGCAAGCCTCCTTCCTGTATGCCTCGGGGTAACGGAACCGGGCCAGGCCACCCTGTGACAACGCAGAGGATCTGCACCCCTGACCCGGCAACGAGTAGGTTAAAACACCTGCCCCGTAGGGCACTACAGATGGGGTTGTTTTCCATTGTTGGATTAAAGGGGTGATACACTACTCAGCATTAGTGTCCACATTGCTGTAAAACTCATAGGGAAGGCATTTATCAAATACCTTGTGTAGTACATTCTGCCTCTGAGCAGAGCTATTACGGTTCACACATTCCCCTCAAGTGACCTCCGGCTCTGTAACCTCTGAGATCCGGTGATGTCAACCCACAGCCCAGTCACTCAGGGAGAATGGGGCCTCCCTTGGTGATGTTGGGTCAACTGAAAGTTGACGTGACATCACCGTATCTCAGATTTCATGGAGCCTGGGGGTCACTTCATGGGGTTGAACGGACTGCAATAGCGCCGCTCAGAGGCAAAATGTACTACACAAGGTATTTGAGAAAAGTCTTCTCTATGAGTTTTACAGAGATGTGGTCACTTATGATGAATAGTGTGTGAACTATACCTTTAACTCCAGGACAGTCTAAATCTTGGGGCCCCTCCAGCAAATTATTTCCTAATGTTTTTAAATTTACTAACAACATTTTTAATACACCAATTACATTTTATTAAACAGAAAGAAAATTAAGATAATCAAACTATATTAAAACCCATTAAGGGTAATTAACTATCATTGCCCTCAAGTGTAGGCCGTTATATACCCGCCTGTGTTCCTAAAGCTTCTACTGAATGTTCTATTATGATCTAGAGTCAGTGAGAACTTGTGGCCATTTCTCTTTCACTCCACTTCCTTTCCTGGCCAATCACAGAGTTGTCAGGCCCGATCACATAGACACCCCTCCTCTACTACTTGTGAATACAGTTGAATCATCATTAAAGGAGTTTACCCCCCAACCAAAGTTAATTTCAAAGTTCATTTTAATCACTAGATCTTGGAATAATAATAATTTCCACAATTGGATGCATTTAAAGAATATGTCCCTGTGCTGAGATAATCTTATATATGTGTCCCTGCTGTGTACTGTGTAATGGCCGTGTCTGACTGTACAGGGATATGGTCTGATCATACCTTTATAACAATCAACACCACATAATACATTTAGTATAAAACACCTTTCGTAGTCCAGGTAGCATAAAACAGTGTAGGGACTCGACCAACGCTACAGATGTCTAGCGATTCTGTGAGTTGCACAGTGACTCAAAACGTAAAAATCACTTTATAACACTTACCTAAATGGTCGGTATGGTGCAGTTGGGTGTCTTCGTTCTCCAGGTGCGGTGCCTCCTCTTTCTCCTCCTTCTTCTGAAGCCGGGGTGCATGACGCGTCCTACGTCATGTAAACGCACCGGCATTGAGGTCCTTCACAGGCGCCCTATAATACTTTGATCTGTCCTACTCAGAGCAGATTACAGTGCACCTGCGCAGGACCTCAATGCCGGTGCATGTGGATGACGTAGGACGCGTCATGCACCCCCCAGCTTCAGAAGAAAAAGGACGAAGATGGCCGAAAGAGGAGGCGCCGCACCCGGAGAACGGAGACACCCATCTGACCAGTATGCACCCCACCGCCCCTCAGGTGAGTATTATAAAGTGATTTTTACGATTTACACCAGAGGTCTCAAACACGCGGACCACATGTGACCCCTCAGGCTGCTTCGTGCGGCCCCCAGGCCCGTTTCCCTGTTAACTATTGCGGCCGGTGCAGGGGCCGCAGCCATTGTCTGCACTTTGCTAGATGAATGTTTTGCCGGCGCTGCGCTCTCAGAGTCAAGGGCTCCATGCGCGCTGCGCCGGCAAAACAAACATCTGACAGAAATCGCTGCCAGTGGCTGCGGCCCCTGCACCGGCCGCGATAGTCACTGGGGGCAGGGGCCTGCAGACAGCAAGAAGCAGAGATGAGGCAGCCGAGGGAACGCGGGACAGGTGAGAAGAATGGTGTTTGTTTTTTTTTTTGTGTGTGTGTATGTGAAGGACAGCACATTAACCCCTTAGCGACCTATGACGTACTGGGTACGTTATGGCTCCCTGGTACTTAAGGACCCATGTCGTACCCAGTACGTCATTGCAAAATCGCGGCCCCAGAGCCTCCCGTGGCTGCGATCGCTGCAAATACCTTAGATTCGGGGAGGAGGGGACCTCTGCCTGACCTCAGGAGGGGTGGTGTCTCCTCCCCGGACCTACGGAGGCTGTGATTGGCTGACGAACGCCGCTCACCCAATCACAGCCACTGTAATATTTCAGCCATTGAAAATAGCTGAAACATTGAAATCCAGCCATGATCAGTGCAGCTATAGCACTGATCATTGGCTGGAGCTGGGTGACCTCTGTTTCACCCGCCTCCAGCCCTGATTGGAGAGATTGGCCTTGTGACCGATCTCTCCAAGCGCTGTGGATCTGGGGCCGGAGACCTTTCCCCTCAGCTTCACTCCGGCGTCTGTGGAAGCGGAGGACTGGAGAGCGATCGGTAAGTTATAGCCACTGCCCCCTTTCAGCTGCCACTGCCCCCCCCCACCCATTACTACAGGATGCGCACATTACTATAGAATAGGGACAAGGTGGGCATATGACTATAGAATAGGGACAAGGTGGGCACATTACTATAGAATAGGGACAAGGTGGGCACATGACTATAGAATAGGGACAAGGTGGGCACATTACTATAGAATAGGGACAAGGTGGGCACATTACTATAGAAGAGGGACAAGGTGGGAACATTACTATAGAATAGGGACAAGATGATCATATTACTGTAGAATAGGGACAAGATGATCACATTACTATAGAATAGGGATAAGGTGGGCACATGACTATAGAATAGGGACAAGGTGGGCACATGACTATAGAATAGGGACAAGGTGGGCACATTACTATAGGATGGGGACAAGGTGAGCACATGACTATAGAATAGGGACAAGGTGGGCACATTACTAAAGGATGGGGACATTACAAGGATGGGTATAATACATAATATTATTGGATAGGGACATTACTATAGGATGGGGACAAGGATGAGCACATTACTGTAGGATGGGGACTAGGATGGGGCACAATACTACAAGGGGCAAGGATGGACACATTGCAACAAGATGGGGAACATTACTAAAAGATGTTGGCCAAAATTTCTATATAGTGATAATTGTAACGCTATTAGTTACAAGAAAGGGATAAAATGTAAAAAAAACAACAAAATAAGGCATGACTTTTTTTTTACCATCAATTTTTTTTTTATATTTAAACAAAGAATGTACACATTTGTTATAATAAACAAGTGAAAAATGTTCAAAATCAGTGATCCCAAGGTGTGTAAAAAAATATATATATGGTACCAATAAAAATGTCACTTTGTCCTGCAAAGAATGCGGCCCCCCAAATTTTTTTTTTTCCCCTGTGCGGCCCATACACCCAGCCGAGTTTGAGACCCCTGTTCTACACAGCGGCCTGGGCTCTTATATACAGCATGTTAGAATGCTGTACATAAGAGCCCATTGGTGGTGGCCGCAGCTTATAGGCCCCAAAACTGGTGACAGGTTCCCTTTAAAAATTATGGTGTCATAACTACAGTTACACCACAATAAATGGTCACACAACTAGACTTCTAAAAAATTAGGGGCAGACAGATAGTGCTCTCAATGTAATAGTGCTACTTTTTCTAAATCTACAGTACATAGTGATACCTTTTGTGCCCCACATAGTAATACTGATCATCTCTGCGTCCATAAACAGAAATAGTTCCTTGTAGGCACCACACAGTATTAGTTCTCCTTTTAGTGCCCTGTAGAGTAATACCACCCACTTTTGCCCCTCATTCTACCACACAAAATTGAGACCTCCTTAAGGCACTGTGGAGTATACCGGTGTTATTGTACACACATTCATTCCATTAGGCAGACACTATACCTGCATAGTCCGGAGACGTCTTCTCTGACCGACATGACAGCTAATGCTACACAAACGTGTATACAGTGACACCAATGGAGACCTATTCTTTTGGTATCCTAAAATGTATCCTAACCCCATTTAACATATAATTAGATCCTGGGGAAGCCTGAATAATTTACACAGCAATAAGACGCATGATCCGGCTCGTGTTACTCCTTTGAGCCTCAGCACAAGTTTGGTTTGTTCTGGAATAACTTTGTGGTAACAGCAATGCCAGTTTTACTTTCTAGTGGGTTACGCTATGAAGCCACCCAATTACAGCCCTCATTTTCTATAGATTGTAATGGAAAAGCATATACCACTAAATTATTAATATAATAGTAATGAGAAAATCCACAGACATTGCGTGAACTGTCCTCTGCTTCAAAAGGTCAGACGCAACCATGGGTCTATTCACTCAGGCATTACAGATGGATGCCCCGGTATACAGCTACATGCCTATATGTCTGCCACTGACGCGTTTCACATGGTGGCTTACTAATATCTGGTAGATTTCAGGCATACACCAGCCAAAACAATACACTTGTGGTATGTGACGCCCTGGCAAAACCAGGTAGTCACACACTAGGCCCCCGCATAAGACCTTCCCTCACTTAGGTCACATACAGCCGACCTGAAACCCTAGGTCACCCCCCTCGGGGCAGGACAGGTACACCAGTGGGAGGGACCAGGCGGTTAGGAAATGCCCACCTAGGGTTCTAGACAGTCCGGGGCGGGAAAACAAGTAGTTAAGTTTCAGATTAAGTTGGAGTTCAAGTGGAGAGGAGTGTGGGCTGGAGCTAGGTGTAGCTCCAGCGGAGGAGAAGTTCAAGTTGAACGGTGCCAGGGTTGGAGCCCTGGTACCTTGGCTAGGTGGCAGACGGTGGTCTCCGTCAGCAGGAGACGGGAAGACGGCTCGGCAGATCCGAGGAGGACCGGGACAGGGTTGGAGCCCGCCGGTACCGACACCGGAGACCCGACCGGAAACCGTGCACAGAGGGGGTACTCGGACCCTGAAGCCAACGGCCTAGCTAATCAACCGATTGAGGGCAGGATTACAGGTCCTGTCCCAACCAAAAGTCCCAAAAGCAGACAACCACCCACAGAGAGGGATAGGGCAACCTCCAGGGCCCATAGATCCCATGAGTCAGTGTCAGCGGGCTCGGCTCCTCAGGCACACAGAAAGCCGGGAGCGGACTCCCGTGTTCCATACCGGGAAGTCTAAACACACAACCACAACTAGTGCAGAGGAAAAGACGGCGACCACCAGCCCGGGTGGGGGACCAGAGTACAACCGGCCGCGGCGGCTGGCCACCAGCACCTTGGTTTACCAAAAAACTTGTGTGCTTCATTTAATTGTGAGTAACCAAACATCCCCTGGTACGTCCGGGCGCGCAAGCCCCTGCCACCGCCAGACCCTGCACAGAAACACTGGGAGCCGGGGCAACCATCCCTACCCACAGAGGGGTTAACATCCGGCTGCCACTACATCTCCCCCGGGTATCCCACAACAGCAGCGGTGGTGTCCCACTTCACCACACACCGTGGGTGGCGTCACGAACTGAATACGTCCCCCTTTTCATTCGGTGTGTCCGCTTGACCCGGAGGATCCTTTGAGCCACACAGCGGGTCCGGATCCGAGCAGCCCGGCTGCTGCGGGCGTGGGGGCGGCACATTGTATATACTGTATCTGGCTAATGATTACCTATGGGCACACTAAGAATTTCCAGGCATAAAGTTGACCCCAACCGAGTTGTGAAGTAATATACCCACCATTGGAGATCCTTTAGAGATTATTTACCAGCTTTCCCAAACAGCGTATTTATTTATATAGGGCCACTCTGAAGTACGGGAAACTGGTGTGACCCACTCAGTAGGAGATATAATGCAACCATTTTGGTTGTCATCCAGACATCATGAAAAATCCAAGTTTAAAAGCGATTTCCCACGAACAAAAGTTCATTGTAAAGTTTATTTTTATTGATAAATCTTGGAGTAGTAATAAGTTCCACAATTGGATGCGTTTAAAAAAAATGTTCCTGTGCTGAGATAATCTTATATACTGTATGCGTCCCTGCTATGTACTGTGTAATGGATGTGTCTGACCATACAGGGACATTGTCTAATCACACCACATCTTCTGGGCCGTGGAAGAAGTAAAAGACTATACAGACATTACAGCACCAGATCACAAATTATTCTTTCTTTGAGGTAAAACATTTTTTAAAAAAACAGGCTATGAAATGTTTTACCTCACAAAAAGAATCAGCTTTGGTCCCATTCTGTGGTATTTGTACATTCTCTTTTTTACTTCCTCCCCAGCCCAGGAGCTGTGGTATGATCAGACTACGTCCCTGTACAGTCAGACACATCCATTACACAGTACATAGCAGGGGCACATATACAGTGTGCCCACCCATATCCTGTCCACCGCCATTAACTTGAGAACGGCGGCAGCTATAGGCATAGAAGTGGTATCTAGGTATAGTAAAGTAGCCATGCGCTATGCAATGAAACCACCTATAGCGCCACCTGGTGGAAAACAACGGAGTTAGCATTTTTATCTCGAAAGCGGAACGAGATAGAGGAAAAAAGTGAATTACAAAGTTGCAGGGCATCATCAATTCAATACGAATCGACACCTTGCATACAGAAATGCTATGATTAGAACGTGTAAAACTCACAAGGCTGTGGACGTGAAGCGATACCTCATGGAGACCTTCCTACAAGTCATTGGGTATAGTGGCTGCGTGCAGTGGCCTCCACGCTCACCTGACCTGACCCCATTGGACTTCTTTCTGTGAGGTCACATCAAACAGCAGGTGTATGCGACCCCTCCACCAACATTGCAGGACCTACGACGACGTATCACAGATGCTTGTGCAAACGTGTCACCTACCATATTGCACAACATGCAGCAAGATACAGTATGCTGTCCAGAGTCCAGATGTGCATTGCAGCTGACGGTGGCCACTTTGAGCATCAAACTTAAATGAGCGCCATATGCGTGACCAGCATTCAATGTTTTGGGGGGGTCATGGGTTTCATATCATAGCATTTCTGTATGCAAGGTGTCGATTCGTATTGAATTGATGATGCCCTACAACTTTGTAATTCACTTTTTTTCTCTATCTCGTTCCGTTTTCGAGATAAAAATGCTAACTCCATTGTTTCCCACCAGGTGGCGCTATAGGTGGCTTCATTGCGTAGTGAATGGCTACTTTACTATACCTAGACACCACTTCTATGCCTATAGCTGCCGCCGTTCTCAAGTTAATGGTGGTGGACAGGATATGGGTGGACCCACTGTATAACATTACCTCAGCACAGGAACATTTTCTTTAAACACATCCAATTGGATAAATTAGAATTATTCCAAGATCTACTGATTAAAATCAACTTTAAAATGAAGAGAATCCGTCAGCAGGTTTTTGCCACCTAATCTGAGAGCAGCATAACACAGGGGCAGAGATCCTGATTCCAGCGATGTGTCAGTTACTGGGCTGCTTCGTGTAGTTTTGATAATCTACTGCTGATTAAACAGTGATTTTATCATTACAGGACGACTTGGCATGTTGCAGGTAGTCCAGCTTATTCACGAGCTCTCTTTAATTGCGAGATCTGCAACAGAGAAAACATTGATTTGATCAAAATGACAGCAAACAGCCCAGTAAGTGACACATCGCTGGAATCGGGGTCTCTGTCTCTACATTATGCTACTCTCAGATGGCGGAGCAAAAACCTGGTGACAGATTCCCTTTAAGGAAACTTCTGTTCTTAGACACAGACAGGTATAAAAAAACAATGTGTTTTGTGTGCACCACTGCTCCGGTCTCTGTTAATTGGCTGCAGTGATATGATGTTGACAGTGCTGTAGCCTATCGCTGAGCTGTGCAGCCCCTGCCACCCACAAAAGCTCAGTGACTGGCTGCAGCGCTGTTTATGTGATATCACTGCAGCCAAACAACACAGACCGTTGCGGGGTCAGAGACACAATGCTGGATCCTGCACACATATTTTTTTTCCCATCTAATTGTGCCTGAGGACAAAAGTTTCCTTAGGCCCCCTTCACACGTCCGTGATACACGTGCGTGTTTGGTCCGTTTCCGTATATACCGGAGACACGGCCAAACGTGCACCAATGTTAATCTATGATTGTGGTCACACGTGCGTTATTTCATTATGTCCGTGTATGCGTGTCCGTGATCCGTATGTGTTTGCGTTTTGCACGGATGCATGTCTGTTATCTGCACAGAGCACGCACACGTGGACACAATGAAAGTCTATGGGTATGTGCACACACGTTAGTAAACACGTATGCATCTACCTATAGTCCGTGTCCGTTTGGTGTTTTTATTTCTAGTGATGTCGGCTATTCTTTCTATTTCTGTGTATGTCGGTCAATCTCCCTGAGTCCGTCGGTCGGTCTCTCTGTCCCTCTCTCACAGTCTGTCGGTCATTTTCCCCTCCTCTCTCATACTTACCGTTCCCCGATCCCCCGCGCGGCGCTGCACGGCATTCACACTGCTGCGGCGGCTTTTACTATTTTGAAAAAGCCGGCCGCTCATTAAACAATCTCCTATTCCCTGCTTTCCCCGCCCACCGGCGCCTATGATTGGTTGCAGTGAGACACGCCCCCAAACTGAGTGACAGGTGCCTCACTGCACCCAATCACAGCAGCCGGTGGACGTGTCTATACTGTGCAGTAAAATAAATAAATAAATAATTAAAAAAAAAACGGCGTGCGGTCCCCCCAATTTTAATGCCAGCCAGATAAAGCCATACGGCTGAAGCCTGGTATTCTCAGGATGGGGAGCTCCACGTTATGGGGAGCCCCCCACCCTAACAATATCAGTCAGCAGCCGCCCAGAATTGCCGCATACATTATATGCGACAGTTCTGGGGCTGTACCCGGCTCTTCCCGATTTGCCCTGGTGCTTTGGCAAATCAGGGTAATAAGGAGTTAATGGCAGCCCATAGCTGCCACTAAATCCTAGATTAATCATGTCAGGCGTCTCCCCGAGATTCCTTTCATGATTAATCTGTAAATTACAGTAAATAAATAAACACACACACACCAGAAAAAATCCTTTATTAGAAATAAAAAACACACACACATTCCCTGGTTCAACAATTTAATCAGCCCGAAAAAGCCCTCCATGTCCGGCGTCATCCAGGATGGTCCAGCGTCGCATCCAGCTCTGCTGCATGGAGGTGACAGGAGCTGCAGAAGACACCGCCGCTCCCGACAGCTCCACACGGCAAATGAAGACAGCCGCGCGATCAGGTGAGCTGTCACTGAGGTTACCCGCTGTTACTGGATCCAGTAACAGCGGGTAACCTCAGTGACAGCTCAGATGATCGCGCTTCTCACCTCAGTTGCTGCGTGGATGTGACAGGAGCGGCGGTGTCTTCTGCAGCTCCTGTCACCTCCATGCAGCAGAGCTGGATGCGACGCTGGACCATCCTGGATGTCGCCGGACATGGAGGGCTTTTTCGGGCTGATTAAATTGTTGAACCAGGGTATATGTGTGTGTTTTTTATTTCTAATAAAGGATTTTTTCTGGTGTGTGTGTGTTTATTTACTGTAATTTACAGATTAATCATGAAAGGAATCTCGGGGAGACGCCTGACATGATTAATCTATGATTTAGTTGCAGCTATGGGCTGCCATTAACTGCTTATTACCCCGATTTGCCAAAGCACCAGGGCAAATCGGGAAGAGCCGGGTACAGCCCCAGAACTGTCGCATATAATGTATGCGGCAATTCTGGGCGGCTGCTGACTGATATTGTTAGGGTGGGGGGCTCCCCATAACGTGGAGCTCCCCATCCTGAGAATACCAGCCTTCAGCCGTATGGCTTTATCTGGCTGGCATTAAAATTGGGGGGGACCGCACGCCGTTTTTTTTTAATTATTTATTTATTTTACTGCACAGTATAGACACGCCCACCGGCTGCTGTGATTGGGTGCAGTGAGGCACCTATCACTCAGTGTGGGGGCGTGTCTCACTGCAACCAATCATAGGCGCCGGTGGGCGGGGAAAGCAGGGAATAGGAGATTGCTTAATGAGCGGCCGGCATATTCAAAATAGTAAAAGCCGCCGCAGCAGTGTGAATGCCGTGCAGCGCCGCTCCGGGGATCGAGGAACGGTGAGTATGAGAGAGGGGGGGAAACTTCAGTCACTCGGGGGATTAGCGGTCACCGGTGAATCCTTCACAGGTGACCGCTAATCAGTACTCGACACAGACAGAGCCGCGGTATGAGGATGAAGTCGGGTGAAGTTCGCCCGAGTTCATTCTCATCGCGCAACTCTGTCTGCTGTCAGCCGACATTTATAAACGACATTGTGCATCACACACACGGACATTCCACACGGACATTCCACGTACACATACACGTTAATTCCACACGTACACACGGACGTTCTACACACAAACACGGCTAGCATACGCAATTCACACAGGTGCCACACGGACCATAAAAACGGACAGAAAAACGGGACACGGACCCGAAAAATGGCCCGTAACACACGTGCGTGTTTTTCACGGACGTGTGAAGGGGGCCTTAAAGAGGAAAACTCCTTAACGCCCTGTGCGCACGCTGCGCATTTGCCGCAGATTTGCTGCAGAAAATGTGTTTAACATTTCTGCAGTCATTCCCCAGCAACACCTATGGGTATATAAAAAAATGCTGTGCGCACACTGCGGTTTTTTATACCTGCGGATTTTACGCTGCGGAATTAATGTGCATGTCACTTCTTTTCCGCAGGTGCCTGTGGTTTTTGCCATAGATAATGGTAAAAATCCGCAGGGAACAACCTGCGGAAAAAACGCTGCAAATCCGTGGCAAATCCGTGGCAAATCCGCACCAAACCGCGGCAAAACCACATGCGGATTTCGTTGTGGTTTTGGTACTGTTTTTTACCGCAGGTGCGGGATCTTTAAGAGGGTCCGGATGTTCCTTGAGAAAAAGTCAATTTCTAGTGTGCAAATGGCCTTAAGGCCGTGTGCATAAAATTAATTTTGGCGCTGTGTCTTACAGGATCAGCAAAGTGGATGGGATTTATAGAAACCTCCTCCCGCTGCGCTTCTTTTTTACTCACCATAATCTGACCTGCAATGCGTGTTTCAAATCCGCAGTGTGTCAATTTTAGGGATGATCGAATACTTCGATTATTCGGCTTCATGAATATTTTTCGAATACCTCACCGCTATTCGACTATTCGCGAATATTTGATGCGCAATGTAAGTCTATGGGAAACCCGAATAACAACTATTCGGAATTATTCGGGCTTCCCATAGACGTACATTGCGCATCGCATAGTCGAATAGCGGCGACCTATTCGGAAAATATTCGCGAAGCTGAATATTTGAGGTATTCGATCATCCCTAGTCAATTTCTCTCGCGGGTACGCTGAGTTTTTTGTGCAGACTTTCCCCATAGAGTTGCATTAGATGCGTAATAATAGCAGGTAAAAAAAATGCATTTTTAGGGTGTTTCTTAGGCATATTTAGTGTTTTAGGAGCCTTTTTTCTTTTTACTTTAATGTATAAAATAGTGAGCGTTTTCCAAGCAGAAGCCACTTGAAGAATGGCCACTTCTTTTCAGACCTCTTTGGAGGCCTAGGGCAGATAAAAGATGCTCAAAACCCTGGACATATGCAGGGCAAACTATTTTTTCATAGAAATGGTTATTTTAATAATTTTTAGAATTCCTTTAGCACTTTTACAGGTGGGTTATGAATCAGACCCACATGAACAAGACAATGTACAAATACCCCTACAGTTTTATGGAGCCATAATATGCCTCTAAGAGAAGTCTATGGGCCCATACTATACCTCTACAGTATATGCCTCAGATTTAAGAGAATGATGTTGCCAGCTAAAAACCTCACTTCAAGAGGAGAATACTTACATAATACAATTTCGTAAAGAGGCACCATATTGTGACACAGACAAAAAAAACTGACGGCACTCCCAAAACTGCAATGTGAACAGGTGCATAACAGAACATGACAGAAAATGACAAAAAAAGAGACAGTTTGCACTCTGAAATGCTAAAGCATGAAAACCATGAATGTAAGACTATAGATATGCATTACTGCTAAAGGAAATCTAAGAAAAATTGAGATTTTTAGCATACAAAAACCGCCATTTTTATATCTGCCCAGTAGCCACGTCAAGGCATACCTCGTATACTGGGAACTTACTCTGAACTGAAGCCTCTCTCTGGATTTAAAAACCTCCTGTTTATGGGCAAGTAGGAACCTGCTATAGAGAATAAAATCACCAGTGGCTAGTGGCAGAGGGGGTGCAGGGTCAGAAGGCATGACCCCATTAATCTAGACAAAAAATAGATTAATGGGGGTCATGCCTTATGACCGTGCACCCCTTCCCACAGGTTTTTTTTACTCTCTATAGCAGGTTCTTACTTACCCATACACAGGAGAATTTTTTTTAAAACCAGAGAGAGGATTCAGTTCAGAGTAGTTTCCCAGTATGTGAGATTGCCTTGACGTGGCTACTAGGCAGATATAAAACTGGCCACTTTTGTATGCTAAATATGTCATTTTTCTTCGATTTTCCTTAGCAGTAATGCATATGTATAGTCTTAAGTGTGCTTTACACGAGACGATCTATCGTGCGATAGATCGTCGGGGTCACGTTTTTTGTGACGCACATCCGGCATTGCTTGCGACGTCGGGCTGTGTGACACCTCCGAGCGACGCAGTATCGCTCACAAATTGTGAGTCGTGTACTCGTCGCTCAGTTTCATAATCTCGTTTAATTAAAATGGCGCCGGTTGCACATCGTTCCCAGGGTAGCACACGCCGCTCCGTGTGACACCCTGGGAACGATGAACAGCAGCTTACCTCCGTCCCGCGGCACCCGCCGGCTATGCGGAAGGAAGGATGTGGGCGGGATGTTTACGTCCCGCTCATCTCCGCCCCTCCGCTTCTATTGGCCGGCCGCTGTGTGACTTCGCTGTGACGCCGAAACGTCCCTCCCCCTTCAGGAAGAGGATGTTCGCCGCCCACGGCGACGTCGCACAGCAGGTAAGTACGTGTGACGGGGGTTAACGACTTTGTGCGCCACGGGTAACTAATTGCCCGTGACGCACAAACGACGGGGGCGGGTACGATCGCTCGTGAAATTGCACAATAGATCGTACCGTGTAAAGCAGGCTTTACATTCATGGTTTTCATGCTTTAGCATTTCAGAGTTTAACAGTCTCTTTTTTTGTCATATTGTGACACAGAGACAAAGTCTATAAAACAGAATAATACTGAGTGTGTACAAGACATTGACATTGGGCAGAATAATGTAATTTTCTGTGGAAACGTTCATTAATATAGTATATAGCTCCTTCACTATAATCCTATTATTGGTTGGCTCTCATTTCCTATTATTTTAGCACCAGTGTCATTTACAGCACAGAGCGGCAGCTGGTCAAATAATATTGTGTTACACAGAGAAAGAAATGGCATTATAGCTTTTCTACAGATCATACATCAGGAAGGAATTAATAATGATGAATTACCATAATACGGCCATTCTCCACTAGCTCTATTTTGTCTAAAGCGTAGATATTAATTTTGATTATGTTTATTACATGGAATAGCATTATTTTTTACCATATTGATTTTACTTATTATGCTAGAATATAAATATAATTAGTTCTCTTAATTTTTATTTATTTATTTTTTAAAACAATTGGTCATTTTCTGATGATAATTTCCCATTATAGTTGTCTGAACCAGTCAATTTTCCTGGGGCAATCAAAGCAGCTATTGTGTATAGATAGAGATATAGATATAGCTATTGTGTATAAATATATAGTAAATATATTTATAAATAATAATAATAATAATAATTAATTATAATAATAATAATAATAATAATAATAATAGGATTGGGAGAGGGAGCAATAAGCTAAATATTCCAACATGTATGGGCACCTAAAGTCTTGGAGTAGAGTAGCACTGTTTGTATAAAAAAAAAATGTCAAGAAGAAAGACATTTTTGAAAGCAAGTCCCGTTTGCAGTTTACAATAAGCCATGTAGGGGACACAGCGAGAATATGGAAGAAAGTGAGACCAAAGTAGAATGTATTGGGATAAATGCAAAATGCAATGAGAGGACAAAAACGAACACTGCACATCACTCTGAAAACACCATCCCCACCGTCAAACATGGTGGAGGCAACATTTTGCTGTGGAGAGGCTTTTCCTTCAGCAGGGACAGAGAAGCTGGTCAGAGTTGATGGGAAGATGGATGGAGCTAAATACAGGGCAATCCTGGACGAAAATGTTAGAGGCTGCAAAAGACTTAAAACTGTGGTGTAAGTTCACCTTCCAGCAGGATAACGAACCTAAACATACTGCCAGAGCTACAATGGAGGGTTTACATTCATATGTGTGAATGGCACGGTCACAGTCCAGACCTGAACCTCACTGAGAATCCGTGATAAGAATTGAAAATTGCTGTTCACCGACGCTTTTTGTTCAATTTCACTCAACTAAAGATATTTTGCAAGGAAAAATGCGTAAAAATTACAGCTTCTTGTTGTGGAAAGCAGTAATCACATTGAAAGGTGATCCTACAAAGGGGGTTGAATACAAATGCACATCACACTTTTCAGATATATTAAATATTTTAAAAGATATATATCATTTACTTTACACTTCACAAAATACAATACTTGCTACTTAGTGTTCATATATCACATAAAACCCAAATAAGATACATTTAAATTGGTGGGTGAAACAAGGAAAAATGTGGAAATGTTCACAGGGTATGACTTTTTCAAGGCACTGTATATGGAAGGGATAGGGAGGGGGCCTAATTTGTTCGATGCCAAAGATGTCTATAGCTTTAAATGAAATCTGTCAGTAAGATTAATCACCCAAACTACATATACAGTTTATCACAAAAGTGAGTACACCCCTAACATTTTTGTACATTTTTTATTATATCTTTTCCTGGGACAACACTGAAGATCTGACACTTTGATTCAAAGTAATCAAAGCTTGTATAACAGGGTAAATGTGTTGTTCCCTCTAAATAACTGAACACACAGCTATTAATGTCTAAACTGCTGGCAAGAAAAATGAGTACACCCCGATGTGAAAATGGCCAAATTGTGCCCAAAGCGTCAATGTATTGTGTGACCACCATTACTTTCAAGCACTGCCTTAACTCTCTTGAGCATGGAATTTACTAGAGCTTCACAGGAACCAATGGATGTTGGAGACCTTGAGCTCCTCCATCTTCTGTTTGGGGATGACCCACAGATGCTCAGTAGGGTTTAGGTTTAGAGACATTATTGGCCAGTCCAGCACCTTTACCCTCAGTTTCTGTAGCAAGGCAAAGGTGGTCTTGGAGGTGTTTTTGGGGTCATTATCATGTTGGAATTCTGCCCTGCAGCCCAGTTGGGAGGGGATCGTGCTCTTGTTCAGTAGTCACAGTACATGTTGACATTCATGGTTCCCACAGTGAAATGTAGCTCTTCACAGCTGGCAGCACTCATGCAGCTCCAAACCATGACACGCCCACCATCATGCTTGACTGTAGGTTATTGCCACACACACTTGACACCATCTGAACCAAATAACTTTATCTTGGTCTCATCAGACCAGAGGACACGGTTCCAGTAATCCATGTCCTTTGTCTGCTTGTCTTCAGAAACCTGTTTGTGGGCTTTCTTGTGCATCATCTTTAGAAGAGGCTTCCTTCTAAGACAACAGCCAGGCAGAATTATTTGATGCAGTGTGCAGTTTATGATCTGAGCAGGCTGACCCCCCAACCCATTAACCTTTGTAGCAATGCCGGCAGCACTCCTATGTCTATTTTGAAAAGGCAACCTCTGGATAGGACACTAAGCACTAGCACTCAACCTCTTTGGATGACCATGATGAGACCTGTTCTGAGTGGAGCCTGTCTTGTTAAACTGTTGTATGGTCTTGGCCACCGTGCTGCAGCTCAGTTTCCTGGTGTTGGCAATCTCCTTATAGCCTAGGCCATCTTTATGTAGCGCAACAATTCTTTTTTTTCAGATCCTCAGATAATTCTTTGCCATGAGAAGCCATGTTGAACTTCCAGTAACCAGTATGAGAGAGTGTGTGAGAGATAACACCAATGTAACACACCTGATCCCCATTCACACTTGACACCTTGTAACACTACTGAGTCACATGATACCGGGGACCAAACCATAGGGGTGTACTCTCTTTTTTGCCAGGGGTTCAGACACTAATAGCTGTGTGTTGAATTATTTAGAGGGCACACCAAATTTACACTGTTATACAAGTTGTACACTGACTACTGTACATTGTATCAAAGTGTCAGATCTTCAGTGTTGTCCCATGAAAAAATGTAATACAATGTTTATAAAAATGAGGGGTGTACTCACTTTTGTGATATACTGTATGTACGTGCAAGTCTTATAAAAGGTATTGATGGATTTAGCTTTTCAATCTTCTAACTGTTGCTGCATTCCCAAGAAATCAGTGATATAATCCACATGCAAATGAAATGATAAGTGCTTTGGGCATGAGCCTCTTTAGCTCGATTAATGGCTCACTGTCTGTGTAGTGTCAGGTGCCAAGTGCGTAAATCAGACTTTGGGCTATCAATCAAGCTAAGCAGGCTCATTTTCGGTTAGAAAAAAACCTTGGGAAATGCTCTGGAAGTGCTCTGTCACACTTAGAGCACTTGGAGCTCTTTTTAAGAAATGCAGCAACAGATAGTAGAAATAAAAGTATTGATTAATTTTGTTTTTTCAAAGATCTGAATGCCTATAATAGAAACATATATTATGGGTATGCTTTGTCGGTTTTATATAACCTTCTAAATAGGAAAAGCAGTTAACTACAGCAATAAGCCAGGTAAGATATAGATTAAAGAAATAGGTTTTCTAAGAATCCTCATATCAAAAAAAGACCTTTACATGCATTAATTAACTCAATTGTTTTTTTCCTCTACATTCAGCTTTAAAAGCAAGAACAACTTCAATGGCTCAGATAGTGAACAGCCATAAGTTTACATTACCTTCATTAAATGGCATCTCATTACACGGTATATGGACAAATGGCTTTATCTGAAAACAGAGATATCTAGTTTTCTATGGTAAAGCTCTGTTCACACTGGTATAATGGTTTCCGTTCATAATGGAAGCTATATTCCTTGGCAAATCTTCTACACTATAGATCCAAATGGAGCCTGACGAAACCCATTGAGTTATAAATGTTTCTTCCAGGGTTTTAATGTTTCTGTGCATCCTGCACTAGACCTGCTCTCAAAAATCATGTCAGCATTTAAACCCCCAACTAAAGGGCAAAGGGAACATAACTGGGGGTGCTAGATAGGAACAGCATGTGATAGGTGTGATATCAGTCACACTAGGTAGGGGGAAATACCGGGAAATGCCGAAAAGGGAGGGGAGGAAAGAGGGGAACCTTGATGGTGACCACTGACCAAACCTACTGCTGGTCCATGGGGTCCCTCACCACTCTAGATAGGTTCATAGGTTCTGCACCTATGCTCCGAGCTGGATACCTGATACTAGATATCCCTACTGCTGGGCCCTAAATAGGGAACGGATGGGATGATCTTTACGTCAATCCCACTAGATACAAGGGGGACACACAGGGGATAAAGCATGAACTACGTATCATTAGATGACTCAGGTAGAAGTTCAGTAAAGCTTTCAGCAATGATACCACAGAGGAGTACAAGCCACCTGCTTGCAATCTAAGCATGAAGGAATGGAAAATATCACCAGCACAGTCTGAAGGAAGGATTGACAATCAACAGCTGAGTGGAAGTCGAGCTCCTGCTGGGTCCAAAGGGAGAGATATTAATTCTGCAGGAAAGCTGCCTATACCAATGACTACTGACAGCAGGAACAATGGAAAGTCAGGGAGCATTCTGCACAGCCAGACACTGTGACCTTCTATGACTGGATACCACATGTCTCTCTGTCACACAGGACACTCCCGTGCCAGTTATAATTTGACTATCTTCAGCATTCTGCTGGTTATCCTAGAGATGAAGATTTTGACCAAAGGTCAAGGAGACAATGTAGAGAATTAACCCTTGCCTGAATCTGGTACCAGAATGGGACATGTTTTCATCTTTCCCTTTAAAAACACGTTTCTTCTCTGTTTCCCACAGATACTTCGCCAGTTTTCATCTCTCATCCAATCTTTATCTGAAATACCCATCTTTGTTGCCTGATATGCTTATAATGCATGGAATGTAATCTCTTCCATCCCTTCTCTAGGCTTCGTTTATTATGGAGTTTACTCTTTGTATAGACTTAAATTGGTAAATTGAATTATTGGAAGATTATAATTTCCTAAGAACAGATGTGGAAATGAAACACATCGGATACTGAAATTCAAGACATCGCAGTCATCTCCGTCCATGTAAAATTTTGCAAGTGAGTAAATGATCTTACCTTGTCCAGAAGGCTAGCACTCACTGAGCCTCATCTGTGATATGTAGACATCCTTCATCATCTGGAATAGAGATACAACAGAATCACACTTGCGTTTTTTCCCTTCAGTCGCAATCCGCCGTTTTGGAAAACAGCGGAATCCGTTAACGGATTCTGTTGTTTCCCATAGACTTGTATGGATGACGGATTGTGCCAAAAGTACCTGCGTTGCTGCCGCTGGCCGACGCTGCGTTGCTTCCGCCGAGCGGAAGGAACGCAGCATGTAACGTTAATTGCTTGCGTTAAAATGACGCCGAGCGGCGGATTCTGTTACATCCGTCAATAGTTATAATGGATCCCTATGGTGGCGGATTCCGTTGCAAAGTGCTTTACAACACAATCCGCCGCTGGATTCCGCTAATTTCTACTGAGCATGCCCAGAATGAAAAAAAAATGAAAAAAACCCCAAAAAACGGAGGCGACGCATTCTGTTAGACGGACGCCTAATGGACGCCAAACGGATGCAACGGATCCGTTATTTCACAGGAATCAGCTATTGGATTCCTGTGAAATAACGGACCCGTTCCATCCGTTGACAACACAAAAATAACGGATGCGTCAAAACGACGTAGCAACGGACCCAGCGGATTGAACCCAACGCAAGTGTGAAACTAGCCTTACAAGTGAGATTGTGCAGGTAATGTGAATCCAGACACTTAGCTATGTATACGGCACACAGTACTGGTCACTGATTTACAACCATTTTCCAAAATATATTCCAAAAGCTGCTCCTTAAAGAAAGAGCGACTGTGATTGTAGCCTTTTGGGGAAGACTCTGGTTTGGCTTCTAAGCCTTGTAGCAAGGGTCTGCAATGGGTGGCACTAGAGAGTGGAGCTTTCTTTTCTTGGAGGAGAGCTAATTTGCATAACTTTTAGGCTGCTTTCACACATCCGTTTTTTGCACAATCCGGCAAAAAAAAACTGATGCAACGGATCCGGCGAAAAAACGGATCCGTTGCATCAGTTTTTCCATGCGTTCCTTCCGGTTTTTGACGGATGCGTTGTGCTACTAAGCATGCGCAGTTCAAAAAAACGTATAAAGCGGCCATATCCGTTTTTTTGCCGCATTTTGCCGGACCCAGCATCCATAGGCTTCCATTATAAAACACGCCATACGGCGCCGGATACGGCGCAATGCGGTTTTTCGGCGGAGACAAAAAACGTTCCAATCAGCGTTCCATCCGGCCGCGAAACAATCAAATTTTGCCGGATGCAACGCAAGGCCATGCGGCACAATCCGGCGCTAATACAAGTCTATGGGGGAAAGAACGGATCCGGCGGCAATAAACGCCAGATCTGTTCTTTCTGGTTTTTACCGGATTGTGTCGCACGGCGAAAAACGGAAGTGTGAAAGCAGCCTTACCCAGGGAGCACTTCCTAGACTCCAACACCAGCTTGGCGGTCTGTATAAGGAGAAACATTACCTGCTGACCCCATTTTAAAAGATGCCTAGGGTAACAAAATCATGGCTGCTTTCTTCCAGTACCACCAGTTCTTGTGTTGTATCTGGAATTGATGTGATTGAGGCTGAACGGCAATACCACACTCGATCTGTGGTCAGGTGTGCTATTTTTCGGAAGAAAGAAGCTATATTTTTCTACTATTGTACCACCAATATAAATATGTAGAGAACAATACATTTATTCAGGGGTAAGTTTATGCAATCACTAAGATCTAGTTGACATGATCAACATTCACAGCCTGAGTACAGATTGTGAGGACAAAAATTGTGTCCTTAAAGAGAACCTGTCAGGTGCAATATACACCCAGAACCAAGAGTGGTTCTGGGTGTATATTACTAATCCCTGCCTACTAATTGTCCCTGTATCTAGTAGCATAAGGGATCTTTAGAAAAATAATTTCAAAGATCCTTTATGATATGCTAATGAGACCAGTGACTTGTCGCAAGGGCGTTAGTTCCCTTGGCTAGTCAGCCCCCTTAGCATGTAAGCACGCACCTATGGGCATGCTAACATGCTAATTATCGCATAGCGTGAGAGGCATGGTCGCTTTTACCTCTGCTGCCACTGCTAATTTTCGGCTCAGTGCACATGATGAGAACGGCCCCATACTTCCGGTCATGCGCACTACAGCAGTTTGATGCCGGGACACTTCATAGTACACATGACTGAAAGTCTGGGACTTCTGATCATGCGCACCGAGCCGAAAATCCACGTTGAGCGTGGTGGCAGCAGAGAGGTGAGCTCGAACATACCTCTGACACTGCACATTCACTAGTATATTAGTAATATTTCTAAAGATCCTTTGATATGTTAATGAGGCCAGCGACTAGTTGCAAGGGTGTTACTTCCCTTGGCTAGTCGGCCCCTTAGCATGTAAGCACGCCCCTGTGCTTACATGCTAAGGGGGTCTTGCATACGGTCATGCATACTATGAAGCATCCTGGCTTCAATCTGGTGTAGTGCGCATGACCGAAGTGCGTGGCTGTTCTCATCATGTGGGCTGAGCCACAAACCAGTGGTGGCAGCAGAGAGGTGAGAGCGACCATGCCTCTGAAGCTGCACATTCATTAGCATTTATCACGCCCTTGTGGGGCCGACTAGCCAAGGGAAGTAATGCCCTTGCGACTAGTCCCTGCGCTCATTAGCATAACATAAAAGATCTTTAGAAATACTTTTTCTAAAGATCTCTTTATCTATGCTGGTGTATACAAGGACGGTTACCAGGGATTAGTAATATGCACCCAGGACTGCTCGTGGTTCTGGGTGCATACTGGACCTTACGAGTTCCCTTTAAGATCCAAAATGTCAGTGTCTTTTCGAGGCGGTTCATTTTGTTTGTGGGTGACTATAAAAATCTCACAATATTCTAAACAGTTAGAATTTCAATGATCTATTCGAACACATTTACAAATCTATCGAGATTTATAGCTTCGAACAACTTCACCAAAATTAGGTGCCAACCTTTGCCCCACTGCTCATGCATCCCCGAGCCACCAAACAATAGAAGATGCAGATTCTCAATTCTCAGCCCTCTGTGATCCAAATCACAATCTTAATGAGCTGTGGATTCGCTCGCCCAGGCCGTCCTTTCTGGCCAAAATGTCAGTGTGTTAAACCTGCCTCTTGGCAGTGTTTATAGACTGTGTATGGCACATGTGCCGCTAATCTAGGCAGGCCATATGGCCACTTTTTTTTTTTTGCTTTCTTGCAAGGCAGAATAATCAAAAACAAGGAGACTTGTGTAGAGTTGAATATTTTATATATGTAATTGCCTGATCAGGCTCAGCCTCTACAGAGGATGCTCTGAGCCAAATGCCCTGTGACTTAAAGACAAAGAGTCGATGTGAGCGGCTAAGCCCCACTTCTTTGTATTGTATGATGTCATCTGGGAGAAGTGCCTTGATGGAAACGATGCTATCATGAATAATTGAATCCACAGATATGACAAAGGATCAGATCAAAGCTCCATTTGGAAAGACTTTATTATGAATGCTTGTTAAATCTGTGTGATCATGTCTCCGAATATTTCACATACTTCAAAACCTTCTAGTACTAAAAAGAAACTCAAAAACAAAATATGGACAGCATCAGTACTGAGGTTTATACTACGCCGGAGTAGGTAATGGGATGCCTGTCATTGAATGTCACCGTGATTTGAGGAATATTGTTTCAGTGAATCCTTAAAGCCCCAGGTCCGGGTGGGCACACAGGCAATGGGTGTATGTGCAAAGGTAGGTGAGGCAGGCGGGAATTGGATAGTAGAAATACTGGAGGTTGCAGGCAGACAGGAGACAGGGAAGCAGGTAGTAGAAGCAGTGGAGGCTGCAGGCAGACAGGAGACCTGGGAGCAGGTAGTAGAAACACTGGAGGCTGCAGACAGACAGGAAATCAAAAAGTAAAAGCACTGGGGGCCGCAGGCAGACAGGAGACAGGAAAGCAGATAGTAGAAGCACTGGAGGTCACAGGCAAACAGGAGACCGGGAAGCAGGTAGTAGGAACACTGGAGGCCACAGGCAAACAGGAGACTGGGAAGCAGGTAGTAGGAGCACGCACTGGAGGCTGTAGGCAGACAAGAGACTGGGAAGCAGATAATAAAAGCACTGGAGGCTGCAGGCAGAAAGGAGACAGGGAAGCAGGTAGTAAAAGCACTGGAGGCTGCAGGCAGACAGGACACAGGGAAGCAGGTAGTAGAAGCACTGGAGGCTCCTGGCAGAGAGGAGACCTGGGAGCAGGTAGTAGAAGCACTGGAGACTGAAGGCAGACAGGAGACCAGGAAGCAGATAGTAAAAGCACTGGAGGGTGCATGCAGACAAGAGAAAGGAATGCAAATAGTAAAAGCACTGGGGGCCGCAGGTAGACAGGAGACCAGAAAGCAGGTAGTAGAAGCACTAGATGCCACAGACAAACAGGAGACTGAGAAGCAGGTAGTAGGAGCACTGGAGGCTGTAGGCAGACAAGAGACTGGGAAGCAGATAGTAAAAGCACTGGAGGCTGCAGGCAGACAGGAGACAGAGAAGCAGGTAGTAGAAGCACTGGAGCCTGCAGGCAGACAGGACACAGGGAAGCAAGTAGTAGAAGCACTGGAGGCTGCAGGCAGACAGGAGACAGGGAAGCAGATAGTAGAAGCACTGGAAGCCACAGGCAAACAGGAGACTGGGAAGCAGGTACTAGAAGCACTAGAGACTGTAGGCAGACAGGAGACCAGTAAGCAGATAGTAAAAGCACTGGAAGCTGCAGGCAGTCAGGAGACAGGTAGTAGAAGCACTGGAGCCTGCAGGCAGACAGGGAAGCATTTAGTAAAAGCACTGGAGGCTGCAGGCAGACAGGAGACCGGGAAGCAGGTAGTAGGAGCACTGGAGGGTGCAGGCAAACAGGATACTGTGAAGCAGGTACTAGAATCACTAGAGATTGTAGGCAGACTGGAGACCAGTAAGCAGATAGTAAAAGCACTGGAAGCTGCAGGCAGACAGGAGACAGGGAAGAAGGTAGTAGAAGCACTGGAGGCTGCAGGCAGACAGGAGACCTGGGAGCAGGTAGTTGAAGCACTGGAGACTGCAGGCAGACGGGAGACCTGGAAGCAGATAGTAAAAGCACTGGAGGCTGCAGGCAGACAAGAGACTGGGAAGCAGATAGTAAAAGCACTGGAGGCTGCAGGCAGACAGGAGACAGAGAAGCAGGTAGTAGAAGCACTGGAGCCTGCAGGCAGACAGGACACAGGGAAGCAAGTAGTAGAAGCACTGGAGGTTGCAGGCAGACAGGAGACAGGGAAGCAGATAGTAGAAGCACTGGAAGCCACAGGCAAACAGGAGACTGGGAAGCAGGTACTAGAAGCACTAGAGACTGTAGGCAGACAGGAGACCAGTAAGCAGATAGTAAAAGCACTGGAAGCTGCAGGGAGTCAGGAGACAGGGAAGCAGGTAGTAGAAGCACTGGAGCCTGCAGGCAGACAGGGAAGCATTTAGTAAAAGCACTGGAGGCTGCAGGCAGACAGGAGACCGGGAAGCAGGTAGTAGGAGCACTGGAGGGTGCAGGCAAACAGGATACTGTGAAGCAGGTACTAGAATCACTAGAGATTGTAGGCAGACTGGAGACCAGTAAGCAGATAGTAAAAGCACTGGAAGCTGCAGGCAGACAGGAGACAGGGAAGAAGGTAGTAGAAGCACTGGAGGCTGCAGGCAGATAGGAGACCTGGGAGCAGGTAGTAGAAGCACTGGAGGCTGCAGGCAGACAGGAGACCTGGGAGCAGGTAGTTGAAGCACTGGAGACTGCAGGCAGACGGGAGACCTGGAAGCAGATATTAAAAGCACTGGAGGCTGCAGGCAGACAGGAGACAGAGAAGTAGGTAGTAGAAGCAGTGGAGGCTGCAGGCAGACAGGAGATTTGGGAGCAGGCAATAGAAGAATTGGAGGGCGCAGGCAAACAGGAGACTGGGAAGCAGCTAGTAGGAGCACTGGACGCCCCAGGCTGACAGGATACAAGGACACTAAAAATCTTAATACCATGATACAATAGTGTGTTTCTTGGTGAGCCTTATATAGGCCCAGGCAGATGATCACATCAGAGAACGCTGGGCCACCTGGAAAATCTGACATGGACAACAACAAAGTACAGCTGACCAGGGTGCTAAGAGCAAAGCGCATATCCAGGACAGGTGTATAACAGATATTTATTACAAATTTAGAAATATTTATATATTTCATTTTTGCTTAGAATGTGTATGGAGACCTACACTGACAAGCGAACGGATAACAATGTCTTGAACTTTTTACTTTCAAGTTCCATATCTCACTACCCACTACAGCTTTGTGCGTGAGACGACCTTCATTTTATAGATCATCATCTTGGCTATCTCATACATAGACTTAACTTTTTAGCATATGATTAATTATGCAGATTCTTGTCATGTCACCGAATCTAAATTTAATTTTTTATTACTTTTTTAGGCCTCTTTCACACATCCGTGCCTCCGGTATGTGTATGGTCACTTTTCTCACGTACCGGAGACACGGGCACACGTAGACCCATTAAAATCAATGGGTCTGCGTTCACGTGCGTATTCTGCCATGGATCCTGTGTACGTGTGGAGCGTACCTGTGCCCCTGTGCTCCACACGTAGACATGTCCACGTTTTCTCCGGCATCATGGGTGTCACACGGAATGCAAATGGGTCACACGTAACACAAACGTACCACACGGATGTGAGCCGTGTGAAACGTGCCGCAAAAAACACATGTATCTGCGAGAAAAAAAACCAAAACTTTACTCACCTTCTCCTGCCCTCCTGTCTCTGCCGCTGCTGTCACTTGCTGCCGACCGCCGCTCATTATGCTAATTGAATATTCACTGCGGCCGGAAGCAGCAGCAGCGGGGAGTCGGCAGACCGGAGACCGAAGATCAGCATCACGGACAGCAACGCCAGGGACAGGTGAGTAGAAAGTTCCCGTTCTCCATGTGTTATCACGGATAAATGATTCATTGCTCTCAGTGAGAGAAACAAAATTAAAATTTTGTAGTTGTGATACCTTTTAATGGCTAACTAAAATAAAAATAAAATATGATGTTATAAAGCAAGCTTTCCAGACATCTCAGGTCTCTTCCTCAGGCATGGTATCAAGGATAACACACGGAGAACACACGTAGACCATACACACAGCACACCGCAGGCAATACGCACCTTTAACACGTCCGTGAAACACGTGCGTGATTTTCACGGACGTGTAAAAGAGGCCTTAATATTTTGTAAATTCACCTTTGGTTTTCAACTCTGCCTGAATCCTTCTGGACATGCTCTCCATCAGATTCAAGCTTATCTGAAATATGATCCCAGGTCTCTTCTACACAGTCCCAATGTTGCTATATACTGGTCGACTCACTTGGGTATGTATACAGCTTTTTTTTTCAACTCTACCAACAAGTGTTTGATTGGGTTCAGGTCTGGGGACTGTTGGGGCCAGTCCAGCACCTCTAAATCATTGTCATTGAACCATTTATTTGACAATATTGACTTAGGCTTTGTGTCATTGTCCTGCTGGAACTCTAGGACGTCCTTTTCATGCTTAAAGTACTCAAGTTTACAAAATAACTCTTCTTGTAGGAGGCTCACATATCTCAGCATTGAGACCACTATTGATTCTCGTCAAGTATCCAATGCCTATGGCTGTAAAACAACCCCATATCATCAGGCTTTCTCCACCGAACTTGACAGTTTTTTACATTTCTCGATCCATTAGCCCCCTTTTCCCTTGTTTCTCCCAGACCCTTTTGCATCCATCAGAGCCTAGTCTACTGACTTATCTCATCGCTGCAAATCACTTGTTTTCAATCTTCTATTGTAACACTTTTCGTACTTTTTTGCAAACTTATGACGATATTCAACTCGAGATGTCTTCCCTTTCCTCGGGCCACCACTCCAGACTTGTGTTATGTGCATTGTATGGTGCTTGCATGGACGTCTGTGATCTCACTATTATGAAGCATATGAGCCGCTTCCATTGCCGTGTTTGTTGCACCAAAACTGATAGATCTTGTGATGAGCCGACTTGTTGACACCGATATTTTTGCCTGAACGCCGACCTCTTGGCTTTTGAATGGATGGACTTCATTTCTTATTCTTCCAATTGTCATGGCCTCGCAGTTTTGCAACTTTCCCACTGGTTCCCATTTGTCCCACTGGTTTTGAAATGGAGAGGAATAATATGATTATTTATATTTAGTGGGTCCAAAGGGAACGGAATACTAATTGGGGTCTGTGTATGTGCATTTACCGTATATTTCTATAATGATGGCACCATAGAGCCCATTTTTAACAACATTACTTAATAAATAGGGTCATTTCATTTGATCAGTGGCTCCCATGCAGTGACTGGTGGGAAGCAGATGAGAATTGGTTAATTCTGATTTTTCTATTTGCAGGGTCCCTGGGGAAGAAGAATCTATACTGATTTAATGGTACACCATCGCTTCCACTGAGCCAATGACCAATGAGCAAACCCGCCTGGTGCCTGGTGCTAGCAACGCAGCTTATTCTTTCTAAAGCAATAGTATATGGAAGAATATGGCAGATGCAAATGGGAAAAACCCTTTAAAAGGCCCTGATAATATCATGTTAAAGATCCCTATGTATACTGAGACTGTGATGGATGCTATGACATTGAAAAGCAAATTATGTATTATCTTAACAACTTTAACAGATGCCTGTTAAGCCTAGGTCCCACGTAGCGATGCAGCAGCGATCACAACGACGATCTGACCTTATCAGGACCGCTGCTGCAACGTTACATGGTCGCTGATGAGCTGTCAAACAGGCAGATCTCCCCAGCGACCAGTGACCAGCCCCCAGCCAGCAGTGCCGCGTGGAAGCGATGCTGCGCTTGGTAACTAAGGTAAATATCGGGTAACCAAGCAAAGTGCTTCGCTTGGTTACCTGATATTTACCTTGGTTACCAGCGCACACCGCTTAGCGCTGGCTCCCTGCACTCGTAGCCAGAGTACACATCGGGTTAATAAGCAAACCGCTTTGCTTATAGTTACCCGACGTGTACCTTGGCTATGTGTGCAGGGAGCAGGCAGCCCGCTTCAAGAAGCTGCGGACGCTGGTAACCAAGGTAAATATCGGGTAACCAAGCCTTTGCTTGGTTACCCAATATTTACCTTGGTTACCAGCGTCCACAGAAGCCGGCTCCCTGCTCCCTGCACATTCAGTTCGTTGCTCTCTCGCTGTAACACACAGCGATGTGTGCTTCACAGCGGGAGAGCAACGACCAAAAAATGGTCCAGGACATTCAGCAACAACCGTCGACCTCACAGCAGGGGCCAGGTCGTTGATGGATGTCACACACAGCGACATCGCTAGCAAGGTCGCTGCTACGTCACAGAAAATGGTGACTTAGCAGCGACGTCGTCGTCGCTGTCGTTGTGTGTGACATGACCATTATGGACGCATCCATCACCTATAGGCTGATATGTTATCCCCTTTACCACCTGCCAATTTTCCCATTTTTTTTTCCTCCACTTCTTCCAAGAGCCATAACTTTATTTTTCTGTCAATATAGCCTTATGAGGGCTTGTTTTTTGTGGGACTAGTTGTACTTTTGAGTGACACCATTCATTCTGTCCCATATAGTACTGAAACACGGGGAAAAAAAATCCAAGTGTGGTGAAATTGAAAACAAAAAATTGCAATTACACAATTGTTTTTTTTGTTTTTTGTTTTTTTACCATGTTGTCACGCTCCCCGGGTCCCCTGTCCAGCTCCCCGGCTCCCCTGCCACGCTCCCCGGCTCCTCTGTCCGGCGTCCCCCGCTCCACAGCCTCCAGGCCTCCTCACCTAGGATCCCCAGGCATCCCGGTCCCCGCTCCCAGCGTCCGCTGTCAGCTTCGCTCCAGCCCGGCTCCCCTGCCTCCTGTTCGCCGCTCCCTGCCCTGGCTTCTGGCACCTGGGCCTCGCGCATGCGCATTAGGGCGCGCGCGCGGTCATTGACCCTTTATTAAAGGGCCAGCGTCCACAGACAGGATATTGAACACACAGGTACAGGGTATAAAGGGGTTTAATGTCCAAGTGGGCGGGGCCTGTTCTTCGTGTTTCCTAAGCTAGGAGTCAGGTCTCCTTGTCCCTGTGATATACTCACCTCTCTCTCTTCTAGAGCCGCTCTTGCCTCGCCATCCGGTCCTGCCGATTCCCGAACCCCGCACGCTGACTATCTGCCATCCCGTCAGTCCGTACCATCTTTGATCCCTGTGGTGACCCGTCCTCTCGCTCCATCAGTTCCGGACTCTGCCTGACAACATCTTGGCCTCCGAACCTGAGCTCCGTCACCCGGACTACCATCTGTGACTCCATGGTCCCAGGGACTTCTACATTCCACTATTTTGCACGGACTATCCTGCTACCTGTAGTGCTCCGGCTACCGGACCCCTTGCCTTCAGTGAGGAGTTCGGCCCAGTGGATCCACCTCCTGGGTCTGCCCGTCCACCTGGCCCTAACAGTAAGAACAGGCCATGGATCCCGCCGAAGCACTAGCGGCCTTGCAGGAGGAACTCACACGCCAGCGTGAGACCCAGACCCGCATGCTGAACTTTATGTCTTCTGTGGACGCCCGCCTGAACACGCTACAAGCGTCGGTGACATCTTCAGCATCTCGAGCTTCCACTGTACAATCCACGGCCGCAGTTCCCGTGGCAGCCTCCTCGGATGCTTCCAGGCTTCGTCTGGCCCCACCACCCCGGTACGCCGGAGATCCCAAGACCTGTAGGGGATTCATAAACCAATGCTCCCTCCATTTCAAGCAGCTGCCGCATTTGTTTGCTTCCGACCAAGCCAAGGTCGCGTTCATGATGTCCCATCTAGAGGGTGAGGCACTGGCGTGGATGAACCCCTTGTGGGAGAAGGAGGACCCTGTGACCACTAACATCCAGGAGTTCCTGCAGGCATTTCGTGGCACCTTTGATGAGCCCGGACGCGCCTCCGCGTCTGCCTCATCTCTCCTCCGGTTACGTCAGGGGACTCTGACGGTGGGTCAATATGCCATCCGTTTTCGCACCTTGGCTTCGGAACTCGGGTGGAACAATGAGGCTCTAACCGCCGCCTTCTGGGAAGGTCTCTCGGGTCGAATTAAAGATGAGCTGGCTGGTCGTGACGTGCCGTCCACCCTGGATGCCCTGATTGCCCTAGCAACTCGAGTGGACATTCGCTTTCAGGAACGATCCAAAGAGGTGTTCCGTGAGAGACGTCCGATACGGCATTCCTCTCCTCCGCAGAAGCCCGCCGTACTTCAGTCAACGGCATCTGGTGTCTCCGTCCACAAGCCCATGCAGATCGACCGTTTGCGGCAGTCTGAACAACGCCGAGCAGAACAACTCGCCAAGGGCCTCTGCTTCTACTGCGGAGAGGGCACACACCTTCTACGCTCCTGTCCAGAGAGGCCGGGAAACTCCAAAGCCTAGGGTTGGTAGGAGAGGCCACCCTAGGTGCTGGGACTCTCTCAGACCCGGTTACGTGGACTGTTCAAGTGACAACGGGAGAGACGCGGTTCACGGCCGAGGCGTACCTCGATTCCGGGGCAGCAGGCAATTTCATCCAGCAGGCCACGGTGGACAAGTACCAGGTGCCTGTTACTCCACTCGACAAACCCCTCGTGATTGCCTCTGTGGATGGGAGACCCCTCTCTGACACCATCTCGTGGATCACCAAGCCGGTGGAACTGCGTATCGGTGCCCTGCACACCGAGAACATCGCTCTCTACGTCCTCCCACACATGTCCCATCAAATCCTGCTGGGACTCCCCTGGTTACGGACACACGAACCGTCAGTCAGCTGGGGCACTGGTGAAATCACCCGATGGGGCTCCTCTTGCCACGAGAACTGTCTGAAGACCATACAACCCATCCGACGACCTCCGGTTCCAGAGTCCCTACCAGGACTGCCCTCGGCCTATTGGTCCTTCGCGGACGTCTTTGACAAAAAGGAATCAGAGGTACTTCCGCCACATCGTCCTTACGATTGTGCCATCGACCTGCTCCCGGGAACTACACCACCTCGAGGTCGGATATATCCGCTGTCTCCTGCCGAAACAAGGGCCATGTCTACCTACATCACAGAGAACCTGGCAAGGGGATTCATTCGGAGATCCTCCTCTCCTGCTGGAGCAGGCTTCTTCTTCGTTAAGAAGAAAGAAGGCGACCTACGCCCATGCATAGACTACCGGGGATTGAACCAAATCACCGTGAAAAATAAGTACCCCCTGCCGCTCATCCCCGAATTGTTTGATCGGCTTAGAGGAGCTCGTGTGTTCACCAAGTTGGATCTTCGGGGTGCCTACAACCTGGTCTGCATCCGCTCAAGGGACGAATGGAAGACCGCGTTCAATACTCGTGATGGGCACTATGAATACTGTGTGATGCCCTTTGGCCTGTGTAACGCACCAGCAGTCTTTCAGGAATTGGTGAACGACGTGTTCCGAGACCTTCTCTACGTCTGTGTGGTGGTGTATCTTGATGACATCCTGGTCTTTTCTCCGGACCTCCAGACCCACAGAGAGAACGTGCAGCTGGTACTACAAAGACTGAGGGAGAATCGTCTGTACGCCAAGTACGAGAAGTGTGTCTTCGAGCAGTCTTCTCTTCCCTTCCTGGGTTACGTAATCTCCGATACCGGCCTGCAGATGGATCCGGAGAAGGTCTCTTCCATTCTCAACTGGCCCCCTCCTTCTGGACTGAAGGCAATCCAACGCTTTCTGGGATTCGCAAACTATTACCGTCAGTTCATCCCTCACTTCTCTGCTCTGACTGCACCTCTCTCCGCCTTGACCAAGAAGGGGGCTAATCCAAAGGACTGGTCACCTGCGGCCGACGCCGCGTTTGGCTCCCTGAAGCGGGCATTTGCTTCCTCCCCTGTACTCCACCATCCGTAGTTAAACCGACAGTTCACCTTGGAGGTGGATGCCTCTTCCTCGGGAGCCGGAGCAGTGCTCATGCAGAAGTCCTCCTCCGGGAAGATGGTTACTTGCGGTTTCTTCTCCAAGAGCTTCTCTGCGCCTGAACGCAACTACACCATCGGTGACCGAGAGCTATTGGCAGTCAAACTGGCTCTGGAGGAATGGCGCTACCTTCTGGAGGGAGCAGTGTACCCCGTGATCATTTACACGGACCACAAGAACCTGGAATACCTGCGGTCTGCTCAGCGACTGAACCCACGGCAAGCCAGGTGGTCCTTGTTCTTTGCCAGGTTCGATTTCCAGCTCCATTTCCGACCCGCGGACAAGAATGTACGCGCAGATGCCTTGTCCAGGTCATTCATGCCCATGGAGCAGGAGGAGGAGACATCCCAGCCCATCATCTGCCCTAGTAAAATCATTCCGGTGGCTCCTGTCACCCTGGCCCAGATACCGCCCGGGAAGACCTATGTCTCTGAAACCGACAGACAAAAAGTGTTGCACTGGGGCCATGCCTCGAAAACAGCCGGCCATGCTGGTCAGAAGAGAACATGGAGTACAATTGTACGTCACTACTGGTGGCCATCCCTTCGCACAGACGTCGCTTCTTTTGTCTCAGCCTGCTCCTCTTGTGCCAGGAATAAGACACCCAAACATCTGCCATATGGCCGTCTTCTGCCTCTGCCTATACCCTCTGTTCCGTGGCAACACATTGCAATGGACTTTATTACGGACTTGCCCCTGTCCTCCGGACACACAGTCATATGGGTCGTGGTGGATCGGTTCTCCAAAATTGCTCATTTCGTCCCTATGGCAGGACTGCCCTCAGCCCAGGAACTCGCTGACGCCTACATACAGCACATCTTCCGGTTGCACGGCTTTCCATCACACATTGTGTCCGACAGAGGAACTCAGTTTACCTCCCGCTTCTGGAGGGCCCTCTGCAAACATCTGGGAGTGACTCTGGACTTTTCTTCAGCCTACCATCCTCAGTCGAATGGCCAAGTGGAACGAGTCAATCAGATCTTGACCTCCTTCTTACGTCACTACGTCAACGCCCATCACGACGACTGGTCCACGCTTCTTTCTTTGGCTGAATTCTCCCATAACCACCACGTCAGTGAGTCCTCCTCCAGCTCCCCCTTCCATGTCGTTTACGGACTTCAGCCTTCCGTCCCATTACCTGTATCCTCTTCCTCGGATGTCCCTGCTGCTGATGCTGTAGCACGTGACTTTGCAACAATTTGGGACTCTGTCAAGACGTCCCTTGGACGTGCTTCCCTTCGGATGAAGAGACACGCAGACAAGAGGCGTCTGGATCCCCCGTGTTTCTCTCCAGGAGATCTGGTCTGGCTTGCCTCCAAGTATGTCCGATTGAAGCTACCATCTTACAAGCTGGGTCCTCGCTACATCGGGCCGTTTAAAGTCCTCAGCAAAATAAATGAGGTCTCCTACAAGCTGCAGCTCCCGGCCACGATGAGGATACCCAACTCCTTCCACGTCTCCCTGCTCAAGCCGGTTGTCCTTGGTCCCTTCTCCGCTGCTGCCAGTTCGGCTCCTCCTCCTATTGCCGATGACGACATCTATGCGGTAAGGGATATCGTGGCCATGAAAACCGTACGGGGCCGGCAGTTCTTCTTGGTGGACTGGGCAGGGTATGGTCCTGAGGATAGGTCCTGGGAACCCCGGGAGAATGTGGGTACTCCTCTGATACGTGCCTTCCTGTCCCGGTTGCGGGGAGGAGGGCGTGGGGGGGGGGTACTGTCACGCTCCCCGGGTCCCCTGTCCAGCTCCCCGGCTCCCCTGCCACGCTCCCCGGCTTCCCTGGCTCGCTCCCCGGCTCCTCTGTCCGGCGTCCCCCGCTCCACAGCCTCCAGGCCTCCTCACCTAGGATCCCCAGGCGTCCCGGTCCCCGCTCCCAGCGTCCGCTGTCAGCTTCGTTCCAGCCCGGCTCCCCTGCCTCCTGTTCGCCGCTCCCTGCCCTGGCTTCTGGCACCCGGGCCTCGCGCATGCGCATTAGGGCGCGCGGTCATTGACCCTTTCTTAAAGGGCCAGCGTCCACAGACAGGATATTGAACACACAGGTACAGGGTATAAAGGGGTTTAATGTCCAAGTGGGCGGGGCCTGTTCTTCGTGTTTCCTAAGCTAGGAGTCAGGTCTCCTTGTCCCTGTGATATACTCACCTCTCTCTCTTCTAGAGCCGCTCCTGCCTCGCCATCTGGTCCTGCCGATTCCCGAACCCCGCACCCTGACTATCTGCCATCCCGTCAGTCCGTACCATCTTTGATCCCTGTGGTGACCCGTCCTCTCGCTCCATCAGTTCCAGACTCTGCCTGACAACATCTTGGCCTCCGAACCTGAGCTCCGTCACCCGGACTACCATCTGTGACTCCGTGGTCCCAGGGACTTCTACATTCCACTATTTTGCACGGACTATCCTGCTACCTGTAGTGCTCCGGCTACCGGACCCCTTGCCTTCAGTGAGGAGTTCGGCCCAGTGGATCCACCTCCTGGGTCTGCCCGTCCACCTGGCCCTAACACATGTTCACTGTATAGTAAAGCTGACCTGGTAATATGATTCCCCAGGTCAGTAAGAGTTCATAGATACCAAATATTTAGTTTTACTTTTAAATAAGTGGTGAAAAAAATATATTTTCCAGACCCCCCATTTCTGTGTTTTAGGCAGCCCCGTCACCATTTTCTGTGACGTTGCAGCGACGGCCCATCGCTGTCGCTCTGTGTGACATCCAGCAACGAGCTGGCCCCTGCTGTAAGGTCACCGGTCGTTGCTGAATGTCCAGCTTCATTTTTTGGTCATCGCTCTCCCGCTGTGTGTGATAGCGAGAGAGCGTCAAAATGAAGTGAGCAGGAGCCGGCAGCTGTGGTAAGCTGTAACCAGGGTAAACATCGGGTAACCAAGGGAAGATCGTTCCCTGGTTACCCGATATTTACCTTCGTTACCAGCGTCCGCCGCTCTCGCTGCCAGTGCCGGCTCCCTGCACATGTAGCTGCAGTACACGTCGGGTAATTAACCCGATGTGTACTGTAGCTAGGAGTGCAGGGAGCCAGCGCTAAGCAGTGTGCTCGGCTCCCTGCTCTATGCACATGTAGCACAGCGACGCGTGTCATTATGATCGCTGCGGCGTCTGCTGTGTTTGACAGCTAAGCAGCGATCATAACAGCGACTTACAAGGTCGCTGTTGCGTCACAGAAAATGGTGACGTAACAGTGACGTCGTTGTCACTGTCGCTATGTGTGAACCCAGCTTAAGAAGCATCATTGTCAGAAGCTCCCTGTCCTCTCCAACAACAACAGGAACATTTCCCTGCAACCAGAAAAAATGTAAGACCTGTCCATTTATTTTGACAATGGACAAGATAAAGATTCCCAGATCCCATCAGGACTACAAGATCCCAGGTACCTTCAGCTGCACCACAACCAATGTGGTGTACTTAATTATATGTACCAAATGTCCAACTGGGGTCTGTATGTAGGGGAGATAGGACAACAGCTCAGGACAAGGATGAATTCTCACCGCCACACAATTAGAGAAAAAAGGATGGATCTACCTGTGGCCAAACATTTTTGTAACCCAGACCACAGCATCATGGACATGAAATTGCTGGTATTGAAAGGAAATTTCAAGTCCCAAAGAGACAGGAGATCATGGGAGTACAAACTTATGATGACCTTTGACACATTCAGAGCAGGAATGAATTTCTCACATGGATTTATGTCTTTTTACATCAATTAAGAAATGTGTTCCTCAGAGCATCTGGGGGCATCACAGCCCGGACCAGACACCCTAATCAGAGGACAATAAAACTTTCACACTGCTTATCTATGAACTACAACAATATTTATGGCCGCAACAGTTTTCCCCCTTGCCATAGTGATAGTTCTGCTTCACATAACATTTTTTTTACTGCACTATTCTATGTCCTGTTGTGTATAAATATGTGACTCTTCAGATTTTGTGTTATACCATGCCTGATGAAGAGACCTGAGTAGTCTTGAAAGCTTGCTATTATTACCATCTTTTCAGTTAGCCATTTAAAGATATCAACTACTGAAGACTCTCAGTTCTTTTGAGAAAAAATTCTGAAATTTGTAAAAAAAAAAAAGAATTGAAAACTCCTGTTGTCATATAATCATATCAGTAACTGACTCCACACTGTAACAGGAGAGGGACCTCAAAGCTGACCCTCAAACTAGGGACCCTACGCTGTATCTTATTCCAGAAGTAAGCTTGATGGTAAATAGGTCTGGGCTGCCAGCATGACCCTAACTATTCATTAAGCCCTGATTAAGCCCAGAAGCAAACCCCACAAATAACACAGACAGGGGAGAAAAAAAACAACTCATGCACACTGCAATAGACACAAGAGAGAGACTATACAAACCCAGGAGCAAATAAAACACAGGAAAGAAATAAACTAACAACGGGGATATTTCCACACCACATAGGAAAGCACATGATAGCTCATCAAGCTCTGGATCACTACAATAAAGACCGATATCACATGCGCAAAGGTGAGCTATATTTGGCAACAAGCAACCGAATCCAGAACCTTATAAAGAGTGAAGACGACTGTGAGTGGTCATTAGCAGCCTGAGCTCCTAGCAACAGTTCACAAACCAGCAGGAAATAACTGTTTCTGAATTGTAGAGAAGTGAAGCAAAACTGCCGAGGCCCGAGTCAGGCTGTACAACTAAGAGATATTAGGAAGAAGAAATGGAGCTTACAAGGCTGTTAATGTAAAAATATCCAAGTTTTTATTATACAAAATTCATATTATATTAAAATAGTTTCGATCAGTATAGAAAAAGTACATATACGGTGCTACATAGAGAAAAAGGTGAATTACCACACATAAGTGGGAGAGCAAAGGTGATAACACCCCAAATAGACATAAAGAGGCAAAGGGTCATAAATAAATATAGATGGCTGGCTAGTGACTATGGCGCCTCTGTCTTAGTAACAACCATAATTCTATATAGCCCAATCAGCATAGATCCATAAGGCAGGACAGAGATTTGCCAAATATCAGGCTAATCATGACAAAAGTCACAGAATGACTAACAAATATGGCGCCCTCACCCTGGCTGGACACATGAGGTAGTGTAGCCAAATCGGCATAAGTCCGTTTTATGCCGGATAGGGATCGCCAGTACAAAGCCAGTCACATAGAGAAGACCCTAAGAACCCATAACTTACACATGGTTAAGAAGAGGGGCGAACACCAGAGCGTCCCAGGACAGTGCCACGAGCCTTCCTAAATTAAAAAAGAAGAAAGAATGGTGCAGTACATGATAAGAGCCACTCATAGAAACGGGGCGAAATTTAGAGCCTCATTAAGGCCCTTTGGTGTAACCGTGTCCAAAATGGTAATCCATTTCAGTTCACGTTGGGCCAAAAGTCTTTTGACATTTCCCCCCCTAATCCCACAATGAATCACGTCGATACCCCTGACCATAAAGGATCTAGGGTTGCATCCATGGACCAATTTAAAGTGGCGCGGTATAGTTTTTAATTCTGCCACGTTGGTCGCTGTGGTTGCCGCCCGAATGTCCCTCACATGCTCCCTTACTCTTACTCTTAATTCCCTTGACGTCATACCTATATAGATCATATTACAATCACATGTTGCATAATAGATGACGTTGATGGTAGTACAGGAGATATGTTCTCTTATAGAAAAATTTCTTCTCCCATCACTAGTATGGAAAGAAGAGCAGCGGGAGACATTCGGGCAGGAAACACAGCGACCACAAGGGAAGCAACCTTTAATAGGTCCAGACGAACCAAAAGAAATACTGGTCACTGGTGGTATGTAATGACTTTTGACCAAGTAGTCCTTAAGGTTTTTACATCGCCTGGCAGTCATCAAAGGTACAGGGGGTAGACGTGACTTCAAAGTGGGATCAGATTGAAGGATCGGCCAAAATTTAGTCAAAATTTCTCTCATCTCCTGCCATTTAACATTAAATGTTGAGATGAACCTTATATTTTCCACAGGCCTAGTTTCACCTCTCCTCCCGTGAAGCAGATCATCCCTAGACACCGATCTTGCTCTCTGATAAGCTTGTTTCAGAGTGCGGTTCCCATACCCTCTGTTTTTGAACCTCATCCTCAAATCATCTGCCTGTTGTTTAAAAACGTTGTCCTGAGAGCAGAGTCGTCTCATCCTGAGATACTGGCCAATTGGGATGGCGCGTACAGTGGAGTTGGTATGGGCAGAAGTGGCATGGAGTAGGGAGTTTACAGACGTCGGTTTTCTGTACACATCCGTCTGCAAAGCCCCAAACTCATCTGCAGTGATTTTAATATCTAAAAACTCAACTCCACTGTCGCTAAAACTATATGTCAATTTGATGTTATAATCATTTGTATTGAGCTGGTCCATAAAAAGTCTGAGTTGAGAAATGGTACCCTGCCAGATGATCAATAGATCATCAATGTATCTCACCCACATTGACACCATGGGGGCGGCCCATGCACCTCCGTCAACAAACAAACCCCTCTCCCAAAAACCGAGGAAGAGGTTTGCGTACGAAGGTGCACAGGCCGCGCCCATAGCGGTCCCCCGCCTCTGCAGATAGAATCTATCTTTAAAGACGAAGAAATTGTGGGTGAGTACATAGTCAAGAAGTTCCAGGACCAGCTCACAAATACGTCCATCCCAATTACTCATACCTAAGAAAAAACGAGCTGCTCTCAGGCCATCGTCATGGCTGATACACGTATATAAAGATTCTATATCAGCCACCACCAAGAGGGTCCCTGGGTCCACATGAACCCCATCAAGTCTATTAAGAACCTCGGTCGTATCCCTAACGTAGGATGGAAGGGTCTCCACCAGAGGTTTTAAATAATAGTCAATAAACTGACAGATGGGACTACATAACCCCTCCATCCCTGAAACGATGGGCCGACCGGGTGGATTGATGGGGTCCTTGTGGACCTTGGGTAACAGGTAGAAAGTTGGAATTTTTGGATATTTTACAAATAATCCATCAAAAAGCCCCTTGGTAATGATCCCTTGGTCTAAGGCATCATTGAGGATGAGGTACAGTTGGGCAGAGAATGAGATCAGAGGTGAAGAATCCAATCTACTATATGTCTCTCTATCTCTCAGCTGCCTGTGGGCCTCCCTTTCATAAGGATCAACCGGCCAAACCACGACATTACCCCCCTTGTCTGCGGCCTTGAATATGACATCCTTCATATCGCCCAGTTCTTTCAAGGCTCTCCTTTGGACTGCAGTTAAATTGTCCCGTGATCGGCGAGTGGAGATGTCACGCAAATTTTCACTTACCAGGCGGGTAAAAATCTCCACCGCCGGGCACAGAGACAAGGGGGGGAAAGTCACGGATCTAGGCCTCAAGGAGGTAGGAAACTCACCTGGCAGCTGAGATGATGGTTCTTCTGAGAGATCCTCCAAAATTTGTGTCGCACTCTGTCCCATAGCAAGATCGGTGTCTCCTGTCGATGATTTAGAGTGTAACTTATGAAGGATCAGCTTCCGGGAGAAAAGGTGAAGATCCTTCAAAGCTGTAAACAAATCAAAGGTGTTAGTGGGGGAAAATGTCAAACCCCTGCTCAACACCTGTAGTTGTGCCGTTGACAAAGTATATTTCGACAGGTTAATTACCTGGGGGCCTTCGCCCGAACCAATATCTTTAGGTCTGCCGGCACCCCTCTTTTTAGGTTGACGTAGTCTATTATCCCAGGACATTTGGCTCTGATTGCCCCTTCCAGATATCGTAGTGCTGCCGGATAGACCGCTTTCTTCGCCTGATGTATAGGAGGAGATGGAGCCTGATCTTGATCCCCCAAACCGTGGGCGTTGATATGGTTTAAATCTATCACTACCCCTCCATTTATACATCTTATTCTGACGCCTGTCATCCAAATCTCTCTGTAGTTTCCGGATCTTAGTATCTTGAACCTCTTTACTCAGTTTCTCAATTTCCAAGTCAAGACCCTCATTAAACTTATTAATTGCTGTTGTTGTCATGTTTTTTTCTATATCGATCTGCAAGGAATTGATGTCACCTTCTAAGGTAGCAAGGGTCTCCTTATTCAACCCAATTAAGAGTTGAAGAAATTGTTTGGAGCAGTCAGAGGCGGCGGTCTCCCATTTACTTTTAAACTCATCATTCTGAATGGGGAACGAGGGGAAGACTTGAACTCGTAGTCCCCTCGGAATTAAACCGAGTTCCACATATCTCTCCAAAAAGGTACAATTAAGCCAAATCCTAGTCCGTTTCTTGAGTAGCTCCGTAATCTTATTGCACAAATCCCTAGTACATGCACCATTACTTTCCAAAACCCCTGTGGGTTCACCTTTTAGCACCTCGTTAATTTTATTAAGCCACGCCTCCTCGCGGGCTTTGAAGTTCATCATTGTCCGAGACTGTGCTGTGAATAACACAAAAAAGACCATGAGACACAAGAACATTGAACCAAAGCACATCTCGCATCAAAAATCAACGCCACTCCATATGGCACATAATATTAGGAAGAAGAAATGGAGCTTACAAGGCTGTTAATGTAAAAATATCCAAGTTTTTATTATACAAAATTCATATTATATTAAAATAGTTTCGATCAGTATAGAAAAAGTACATATACGGTGCTACATAGAGAAAAAGGTGAATTACCACACATAAGTGGGAGAGCAAAGGTGATAACACCCCAAATAGACATAAAGGGGCAAAGGGTCATAAATAAATATAGATGGCTGGCTAGTGACTATGGCGCCTCTGTCTTAGTAACAACCATAATTCTATATAGCCCAATCAGCATAGATCCATAAGGCAGGACAGAGATTTGCCAAATATCAGGCTAATCATGACAAAAGTCACAGAATGACTAACAAATATGGCGCCCTCACCCTGGCTGGACACATGAGGTAGTGTAGCCAAATCGGCATAAGTCCGTTTTATGCCGGATAGGGATCGCCAGTACAAAGCCAGTCACATAGAGAAGACCCTAAGAACCCATAACTTACACATGGTTAAGAAGAGGGGCGAACACCAGAGCGTCCCAGGACAGTGCCACGAGCCTTCCTAAATTAAAAAAGAAGAAAGAATGGTGCAGTACATGATAAGAGCCACTCATAGAAACGGGGCGAAATTTAGAGCCTCATTAAGGCCCTTTGGTGTAACCGTGTCCAAAATGGTAATCCATTTCAGTTCACGTTGGGCCAAAAGTCTTTTGACATTTCCCCCCCTAATCCCACAATGAATCACGTCGATACCCCTGACCATAAAGGATCTAGGGTTGCATCCATGGACCAATTTAAAGTGGCGCGGTATAGTTTTTAATTCTGCCACGTTGGTCGCTGTGGTTGCCGCCCGAATGTCCCTCACATGCTCCCTTACTCTTACTCTTAATTCCCTTGACGTCATACCTATATAGATCATATTACAATCACATGTTGCATAATAGATGACGTTGATGGTAGTACAGGAGATATGTTCTCTTATAGAAAAATTTCTTCTCCCATCACTAGTATGGAAAGAAGAGCAGCGGGAGACATTCGGGCAGGAAACACAGCGACCACAAGGGAAGCAACCTTTAATAGGTCCAGACGAACCAAAAGAAATACTGGTCACTGGTGGTATGTAATGACTTTTGACCAAGTAGTCCTTAAGGTTTTTACATCGCCTGGCAGTCATCAAAGGTACAGGGGGTAGACGTGACTTCAAAGTGGGATCAGATTGAAGGATCGGCCAAAATTTAGTCAAAATTTCTCTCATCTCCTGCCATTTAACATTAAATGTTGAGATGAACCTTATATTTTCCACAGGCCTAGTTTCACCTCTCCTCCCGTGAAGCAGATCATCCCTAGACACCGATCTTGCTCTCTGATAAGCTTGTTTCAGAGTGCGGTTCCCATACCCTCTGTTTTTGAACCTCATCCTCAAATCATCTGCCTGTTGTTTAAAAACGTTGTCCTGAGAGCAGAGTCGTCTTATCCTGAGATACTGGCCAATTGGGATGGCGCGTACAGTGGAGTTGGTATGGGCAGAAGTGGCATGGAGTAGGGAGTTTACAGACGTCGGTTTTCTGTACACATCCGTCTGCAAAGCCCCAAACTCATCTGCAGTGATTTTAATATCTAAAAACTCAACTCCACTGTCGCTAAAACTATATGTCAATTTGATGTTATAATCATTTGTATTGAGCTGGTCCATAAAAAGTCTGAGTTGAGAAATGGTACCCTGCCAGATGATCAATAGATCATCAATGTATCTCACCCACATTGACACCATGGGGGCGGCCCATGCGCCTCCGTCAACAAACAAACCCCTCTCCCAATCTTTATATACGTGTATCAGCCATGACGATGGCCTGAGAGCAGCTCGTTTTTTCTTAGGTATGAGTAATTGGGATGGACGTATTTGTGAGCAGGTCCTGGAACTTCTTGACTATGTACTCACCCACAATTTCTTCGTCTTTAAAGATAGATTCTATCTGCAGAGGCGGGGGACCGCTATGGGCGCGGCCTGTGCACCTTCGTACGCAAACCTCTTCCTCGGTTTTTGGGAGAGGGGTTTGTTTGTTGACGGAGGTGCATGGGCCGCCCCCATGGTGTCAATGTGGGTGAGATACATTGATGATCTATTGATCATCTGGCAGGGTACCATTTCTCAACTCAGACTTTTTATGGACCAGCTCAATACAAATGATTATAACATCAAATTGACATATAGTTTTAGCGACAGTGGAGTTGAGTTTTTAGATATTAAAATCACTGCAGATGAGTTTGGGGCTTTGCAGACGGATGTGTACAGAAAACCGACGTCTGTAAACTCCCTACTCCATGCCACTTCTGCCCATACCAACTCCACTGTACGCGCCATCCCAATTGGCCAGTATCTCAGGATGAGACGACTCTGCTCTCAGGACAACGTTTTTAAACAACAGGCAGATGATTTGAGGATGAGGTTCAAAAACAGAGGGTATGGGAACCGCACTCTGAAACAAGCTTATCAGAGAGCAAGATCGGTGTCTAGGGATGATCTGCTTCACGGGAGGAGAGGTGAAACTAGGCCTGTGGAAAATATAAGGTTCATCTCAACATTTAATGTTAAATGGCAGGAGATGAGAGAAATTTTGACTAAATTTTGGCCGATCCTTCAATCTGATCCCACTTTGAAGTCACGTCTACCCCCTGTACCTTTGATGACTGCCAGGCGATGTAAAAACCTTAAGGACTACTTGGTCAAAAGTCATTACATACCACCAGTGACCAGTATTTCTTTTGGTTCGTCTGGACCTATTAAAGGTTGCTTCCCTTGTGGTCGCTGTGTTTCCTGCCTGAATGTCTCCCGCTGCTCTTCTTTCCATACTAGTGATGGGAGAAGAAATTTTTCTATAAGAGAACATATCTCCTGTACTACCATCAACGTCATCTATTATGCAACATGTGATTGTAATATGATCTATATAGGTATGACGTCAAGGGAATTAAGAGTAAGAGTAAGGGAGCATGTGAGGGACATTCGGGCGGCAACCACAGCGACCAACGTGGCAGAATTAAAAACTATACCGCGCCACTTTAAATTGGTCCATGGATGCAACCCTAGATCCTTTATGGTCAGGGGTATCGACGTGATTCATTGTGGGATTAGGGGGGGAAATGTCAAAAGACTTTTGGCCCAACGTGAACTGAAATGGATTACCATTTTGGACATGGTTACACCAAAGGGCCTTAATGAGGCTCTAAATTTCGCCCCGTTTCTATGAGTGGCTCTTATCATGTACTGCACCATTCTTTCTTCTTTTTTAATTTAGGAAGGCTCGTGGCACTGTCCTGGGACGCTCTGGTGTTCGCCCCTCTTCTTAACCATGTGTAAGTTATGGGTTCTTAGGGTCTTCTCTATGTGACTGGCTTTGTACTGGCGATCCCTATCCGGCATAAAACGGACTTATGCCGATTTGGCTACACTACCTCATGTGTCCAGCCAGGGTGAGGGCGCCATATTTGTTAGTCATTCTGTGACTTTTGTCATGATTAGCCTGATATTTGGCAAATCTCTGTCCTGCCTTATGGATCTATGCTGATTGGGCTATATAGAATTATGGTTGTTACTAAGACAGAGGCGCCATAGTCACTAGCCAGCCATCTATATTTATTTATGACCCTTTGCCCCTTTATGTCTATTTGGGGTGTTATCACCTTTGCTCTCCCACTTATGTGTGGTAATTCACCTTTTTCTCTATGTAGCACCGTATATGTACTTTTTCTATACTGATCGAAACTATTTTAATATAATATGAATTTTGTATAATAAAAACTTGGATATTTTTACATTAACAGCCTTGTAAGCTCCATTTCTTCTTCCTAATATTATGTGCCATATGGAGTGGCGTTGATTTTTGATGCGAGATGTGCTTTGGTTCAATGTTCTTGTGTCTCATGTACAACTAAGAGATCTCAGGCTGCTTGACAGACTCTGCGGTGTGAACAGTCAGATGCCGCCATGACATCAATAAAGTGCAAAGCCGAACACCGCATGACAAATGGCTCCAACGTAGCCCTCCAAACAGTACAATGGCCCAACACAGCCCTCCAAAAAGTATCATTGCTTCCCACACAACCAACCATACAGTATAATGGCCCCCACATAGCCATAGAAATGGTATAATGCCCCCCCCCCCACATAGCCCTCCAAACGGTATAATGGCTCCTCACATAGCTGTCCTAATAGTATAATGGACCGATACATAGCTGTACAAACGTTATAACGGCCCCCCAAATAGCCCTCCAATTGTTATAATGGTTGCACATAACCCTCTAAACACCAGTCTGATCACTCCAATAAGAACAATGAACTAATTGATATATATGATTAAAAAAATAAAATAACTCACCTGTCCTCATGGGGGAGGGAGCTGATGGCTCCCTGTTTCTTTGTTACTTTCACCTATATCTGCATCACGGATGCAGATACAGTTAAAAGTGTGATGGCAGGGACCCAGCGCCAGCAGCAACTGACTGACAGGCCCTATAGCGGCTGCGTGATCTGCCACTATTAGTTGTACGCCATTGCTTAACCATATGAAAGCATGTGTACAGGGGTTATCTACAATTAAAAAAAAAAACATAGCTGCTTACTTTCAGAAACAGTGCCCCACAAAATCACAGGTTGTGTCCAGTATTGCAGCCATGAAATAAATAGAGATGAACTGCAAAACCACTCACAACCTGTGAAGAAACTCAATGTTCCTTGCCGGAATTCAACAGTCATGTGTTTCTAATCAGGTACAACGCCTTTAACCCCTTCACTCCCAGGCGATTTTCCATTTTTGTTTTTTGCTTCCCTTCTTCCAAGCGCCATAACTTGTTTATTTTTTTGTCAATCTTGCCATATGAGGGCTTATTTTTTGCGGGACAAGTTGTATTTTTGAATGATACCATTCATTTATATAACGGTGTACTGGAAAATGGGGAAATTCCAAATGTGGAGAAATTGTGAAAAAGTGAAATTCCACAATACTTTTTTTAATTCACCATATTCACTGTATGGTAAAACTGATTTGTCCATATGATGCCTCACATAAGTACGAGTTTCTAGATACCAAACATGTATACTTTTACTTTTATCTAAGTGGTGAAAAAAATACAGAAATTTGTCGAAAAAAATAATTGTGCATTTGTCACCATTGTTCCGAGACCCGTGCTATTCTCATTTTTTGGGTTCTGGGGCTCAGTGATGGCTCATTTTTTGCGTCTTGAGCTGTTGTTTTTAGTTATACTTATGTAGATACGTTTTGATCGCCTGTTATTGTATTTTAATGCAATGTTGGGGTGACCAAAAAAAACGTAATTTTGGTGTTTGGAATTTTTTTCTTGCTATGCCCTAAGCCGATCAGATTAACTGATTTTCTATTTTGATAGATCAGGCATTTCTGAACGTGGCAACACCAAATATGTATATTTTATTTAATTTTTAATTGTTTTATTTTCAATGGGGCAAAGTTAAGTTTCTTAGAAAAAAAAATCATATTTTATAAAACTTTTTTTTTTACATTTTTTAATTTATTGTACTAGTTATCACTGCACACTGTGATCACTTCTCCTGATCAAAGCGATGCTTCAGCATCCCTCTGTACAGCAGAAATACTGATCTCCTGTGAGTGCCGCAGCGCTTTGACAACTCTCACAAGAAGTGAGTCATGACAGTGTCAGGGGTCATCATTTGACCCCGCACTGTTATGAATAGAAAAAATAGCTATTTGGTCTGTTGGAGTGCTAATAAAGATATTTGCCAGAGGATTATTTTAGAGACAAGATTTAATAACGGTCTCTTACAACCACAACGCGTTTCAACAATCCACTGTTGTTTTGCTCAGGTGATATATCATATATGGGTGCTTCTCATTGCTCCTTCTCTTCTTTAATTATATAATCCCGCACTGTTATGGTAACACATTGGTGCCACGCATCACGGAGCCACCGATGGCATCGGAGGAACAGTGCAGTCCCAGTTGCGCCGCTTTAAACCGTGCTGTCAGTGTTGATAGCGCAATCTATAGGGTTAACAAGCATGGGTGGATCTCCTGTGAGCCGCACATGTCTGCTGATCAGATGCAACAGCACATGTCTGCTGATCAGACGCAATAGACTGTCATTGGTCATGAAGTTGTTAAAGATATTGTAAAATGCAGGTTGTACTTTCTTTTAATAATTTCCTTTAAAAGTGTTAAATCTTTTTCTGTTAATGCAAAAGAATTGGTATAATTATGCCATTTCCCTCACTCTGTCGTATAGTGGGTGATCACTGATTTCCTGGTATTTGTTTCTGTATTTTTCAAGGCCGCATTCAAATATCTTTAAAGGGACTGATGTTTTTTCTCAGGTATCCTCCTTGTTTCATCCATGTTGCATCCATTTTTTGTCTCATCTTGTTCTACACATTGAAGCATGTAGACCGTGTAAAGTTTTATTTATCCACCAACTCTACAATAAATCAGAGAAATACTTCTCCTTTAAATTCCATGTTTGCCATCATGTGCCGGTACATGTGTCTTTTCTACTGGTGAAACCTGGTTGTATATGCGTCCCATCTCTTAAAAAATTTATCTCTACTCCCATTTGTCTGTGAACAGAACGGCATAATTACACTTGGCACGTTGACAGTACCTTTCAATGCCATGTGCAGCTGTGACAAGGCTGCGCTATAATAGTCATAAATATGATTAACAAGCGAGTCTTTGTTCTCTAATGACTGTGATCGGGTGGTCAATGGAGATTTACATTAGGCTTACAAAGCATTTATGAACCATTATCTACTCTGATCTATCCTCCAGACTAAGTACAGAGCATTACTACACCTAAAGCAACATGATTCTAGATTCCAACAGCATTTTACATTTTATTCTTATATTCACATTTGTAGAATTTAGCCATACTTCGCATACAGTATTTCTAAATAGTGTAGACATTTATATTCTTCAGTAACACATCCTTTCCTAATGTTCTTCTGATTTAATATAGGGAGATTTATGGTAAAAAGACCAATTGGTTTATTCTGAATATTTAATACACGTAATCACTCAAACCTTAGGGTAAACAGAAAGTGCGGGAAGAAGTATGGGGGCTGCCCCACAGGCGGGGGGGCGTGGTGGGTCTTTGATAAGGAATGAGTACTGAGGACAATGGTCAGATGGACATCTTACCTTACAGAGGAAGAAATACACCCACCGTCTCCTAGATGTTGTTTTTACTATGGGGGTATTGGGGTCAATGTAGCCCTAAGAATAAGCGGTGTGTCGTGGGCTGGTTTTGTTACACTCCTTCCAGTGTCCATATGTCGAGTGACAACACTCTGGAAATAGTAGAGTTGGGATAAATGGTTCTGGCCTTGGAAGCGGGAACTAAGAACTACCCCAGTGGATATGGGTGTATTTTTTGGCAGTAGTGTTGTTATCTCTGTGGACTGGCTGCACCCACCTTGGTCTCCCAGCAGTGGCATAGCTACTGCTTTTGCCGCCCGGGGCGGTCGTCAAATTTGCTGCCCCCCCTCTGTTGGTGAGGGGTGAGGGGGGGGAGGGAGGGTGGAAGGTGAGATTGGGGATAGCTACCTTACAGGATGGATCTAGACAGCAGGATCACAGTAGATGGAGGAGGCAGCAGATGGAGGAAGGTCAGAGGTGGGGGAAGGGGCAGCAGATGCAGGAGGGTGAGAGGTGGGAGAGAGTGGGCAGCAGATCGGGGAGGGGGCAGCGGCTGATGGGGAGAGCGGTGGCGGATGAAGGGGACAGCTGATGGGGAGAGCGGTGGCGGATAAAGACAGGCAGCGGCTGATGGGGAGAGTGGTGGTGGATTAAGGGGGGCAGTGTCCGTAACAATCACATTCAGTTGTATCTGAACCCCTTGTCTCTGCCACTGATTTGTGGTGGCTCGGGTATCTTCATAACCTACAAATACCGCAGCTGTTGGCTAATGGACCATGCAAAATTTTAATTGTGTTATACAGTATATATATCACGGCTGATAGACAGTCCTGTGGTGTCCAGGTATAGAAGGTCACAGCATTGGGCTGCACAAACTGTTTCCTGACCTTCTAACATTCCTGCTTGGTTTTCATCCCTTTCCCTTTAGGACCCTGGGGTGTTGTTCAGCCTGTCAGTCCTCAGTGCAAGCAGGCGGCTTGCATACATCAAGCGAATCTTGGTGGTTGTTGCAGCTTCTCTCCCTGAGACAACCAGAGATAAGTTGTTTGTGGCTTTCCCTTATTTGTTATCCCAGGGTGTCCTTTAGTGCCTAGTGGGATTGACAAAGAGCTCATCCCATCCGCTCCCTACTTAGGGCCCAGATCAGAGTCAGCCTAGGGTTAGTTATCCAGCTTGGGGCATAGATGCGGAACCTATCTATGATGGTGAGGTACCCCAGGGACCAGCGGTAGGCTTGGTCAGGGGTCACCATCTCCACCTTCTCTAGACACAGGGTTTCCGTTCCCTTTCCTTTCGCCGTTTGCTTGGTACTTCCCCATACCTAGCTTGACAATATATATAATAGAAAAATGCTGTTTACCTATTCTCACACACATCCTGGTCTTCCTGATTTCATCCCACACAACAAGTTAAATATGCCTTTGGTGAACATACCAGTTTGATATGTCCAGCAACTGTCATGCTATGTAATTTGCTAGTCATTGTTTTTAAGTGGGTAGTTCACTGTCACCAGAATTCCACCAGCACTATAGGAGCTGGAATTTCCTTTTCCTAACTTGTCAGCATTTTTCTTACCAGCTTGCAATCCCAAAATGGAAAGGTCACATCTCTGTTATGACTATATACATTTTCATAGACATTTAAATATTTCTTCATATTATATAGAATAATTATATTATTCTTATATGTTCTTATAGAATGAAAGACCTTCCCTACTTCCTCTATTGTTTGCAAGATAACATGCAGTGGAGAGCAAGTTAGATAGAAGGACAGCACTCAGAGGCTGGCCATGGAAGATTTTAGAGAGCATAAAACAACATTTTTTATGTTACTTGACCTGACCAGTGACATAGGAGTGCCCTAGAGGCAGGAGGCAGGCAGCGGTTATGGAACAATGACAGAAGCAGGACAGCTGGAAGTGCAGGACCCACCCATTGCACCCACATCTCATTAAAGGGGAAATCCAAGACATTAAAAACAATTGTGCCTAGGTACTAACATAGGCATGTAATAGCACAGTATTGCTGTTTATAGCAGAGACCATGAAATCCTTTAAAGCCCGGCCACTGGCTGCATTTCAATCAAGTTCCTTAATGACACACATGGAGGTCTTCAACAGACCCCCCCGGCTGTCATAGCTACTAATTGGTCCCCCGTGAACATGTCGTTGGGCAGCCAATGGGTGCATAGAATGATGTACTCCCATGCCAGCACAAGGCTGTTGGTGTCATGCGGTGTTCGGCTTTGCACTCACTTGGTGTCATGGTGGCATCGGACTCTGTTCACACCGCAGTATTTGACAAGCAAACTGATTTCTCTTAGTTGTTCAGCCTGACTCAGCTGTTTTCGCTTCACTGCACTCCAGTCCAGCAGGAGTTAATTCCTCCTGGCTTGTGAACTGCTGCTAGGAGCTCAGGCTGCTAATGACCACTCACAGCCGCCTTCACTCTTTATAAGGTACTGGGTCTAGTTTCTCGTCGCCGAATATAGCTCAGCGTTTCTTCAGCGATACCGGTCCTTATCGTAGTGATCCAGAGCCTGGTGATCTGTTGTCTGTTTCTTTTGTGGTGTAGAGATATCCCTGTTGTAGTGATAAGGGGTGCATAATTTAGGGTGATGCAATCCAACTTATACATCCACATCTTAAACCCGTCTGCATATCAAATCATGAGTCATTTGTCTGCATGCATGCTATTTGTCCACACAGACCAGCGATGACCACGCATCTACGTCGGAAATATGACTGCTTTAGTTACGGAACTTCAGATACATTTAAAGAAATCAGTTGGCTAGGAGCCAAGAATACGTAACACTTCTCCTTTTGGGTAAACGGCAAAAAGAGCATATTCTGAGATATATATGTACAGTGCTGGCCAAAAGTATTGGCACCCCTGCAACTCTGTCAGAGAATACTCAGTTTCTTCCTGAAAATGATTGCAATCACAAATTTTTTGGTATTATTATCTTCATTTAATTTGTCTTCAATGAAAAAAAAAAATTGTCATAAAGCCAAATTGGATATAATTCCACACCAAACATAAAAAAGGGGGTGGACAAAAGTATTGGCACTGTTTGAAAAATCATGTGATGCTTCTCTAATTTGTGTAATTAACAGCACCTGTAACTTACCTGTGGCACCTAACAGGTGTTAGCAATAACTAAATCACACTTGCAGCCAGTTGACATGGATTAAAGTTGACTCAACCTCTGTCCTGTGTCCTTGTGTGTACCACATTGAGCATGGAGAAAAGAAAGAAGACTAAAGAACTGTCTGGGGACTTGAGAATCCAAATTGTGAGGAAGCATGAGCAATCTCAAGGCTACAAGTCCATCTCCAAAGACCTGAAAGTTCCTGTGTCTACAGTGCGCAGTGTCATCAAGAAGTTTAAAGCCCATGGCACTGTGGCTAACCTCCCTAGATGTGGAAGGAAAAGAAAATTTGACGAGAGATTTCAACGCAAGATTGTGCGGATGGTGGATAAAGAACCTCGACTAACAACCAAACAAGTTCAAGCTGCCCTGCAGTCCGAGGGTACAACATTGTCAACCCATACTATCCGTCGGCGTCTGAATGAAAAGGGACTGTATGGTAGGATACCCAGGAAGACCCCACTTCTTACCCCGAGACATAAAAAAGCCAGGCTGGAGTTTGCCAAAACTTACCTGAGAAAGCCTAAAATGTTTTGGAAGAATGTTCTCTGGTCAGATGAGACAAAAGTAGAGCTTTTTGGGAAAAGCCATCAACATAGAGTTTACAGGAAAAAAAAGAGGCATTCAAAGAAAAGAACACGTTCCCTATAGTCAAAAATGGCAGAGGTTCCCTGATGTTTTGGGGTTGCTTTGCTGCCTCTGGCACTGGACTGCTTGACCGTGTGCATGGCATTATGAAGTCTGAAGACTACCAACAAATTTTGCAGCATAATGTAGGACACAGTGTGAGAAAGCTGGGTCTCCCTCAGAGGTCATGGGTCTTCCAGCAGGACAATGACCCAAAACACACTTCGAGAAGCACTAGAAAATGGTTTGAGAGAAAGCACTGGAGACTACTAAAGTGGCCAGCAATGAGTCCAGACCTGAATCCCATAGAACACCTGTGGAGAGATCGCAAAATGGCAGTTTGGAGAAGGCACCCTTCAAATCTCAGGGACCTGGAGCAGTTTGCCAAAGAAGAATAGTCTAAAATTCCAGCAGAGCATTGTAAGGAACTCATTGATGGTTAAACGGAAGCGGTTGTTCGCAGTTATTTTGGCTAAAGGTTGTGCAACCAAGTATTAGGCTAAGGGTGCCAATACTTTTGTCTGGCCCATTTTTGGAGTTTTGTGTGAAATGATCAATGATTTGATTTTTGTTTCATTCTCTTTTGTGTTTTTTCATTGCAAGCAAAATAAATGAAGATAATAATACCAAAGAATTTGGGATTGCAATAATTTTCAGGAAGAAACTGAGTATTCTCTGACAGAATTGCAGGGGTGCCAATACTTTTGGCTAGCACTGTATATGTGTTTCATCATTTTATATTACGCTAAGTCAGCCTGAATCACTTATGATCAGAAAGTCTGGTATCTAGGTACAGATCAAACACCATTATGAGTCCTGTTTTTGGATATCTTCATATAATTCTGAATACTGACCATAACAATCCATAACCATGTCCATAACAGTAGTTTATATCCTCCCTTTGTTTTGTGTCTTCCTGGGCACATATTGCCTCTCCTCTGTGTCTGATTGCAGTGTGCATGTATTTAGGTTTTTCCCCATCTTTTCTATTTGTGCTTCTCCGGTCCCGGCCCTTTGGGGAGAGGGGGTGTTAGATCAGGGATGGACAGGAGTTAGGGTCACAATGGAGGTCCAGACCTTGCTACTATTAGGCGTACCTCTGGATTAAGGGACAGAACAGGGTCCCTAGTCTGAGGGCCAGTCAGTGGGCTGATCCAATGAGCTCGCTTCAAACACCCGCCCCCGACTTGCGCCGTACACACACTATAGTAAAAGTCTTTTGAAACGTCAGCACTACGGAGAACTATCCTTCTTCCATGTTTTCACTGCATTAAATGGCAATTTTAAGGGCCATCAAAAAGCCTTTCCAATGTCTGCTGTCAAAATGAATTGTACTATGCAAACATTTCATATAATTCTGTGTTCTGTCAATCACAATATTTAATATAATATAAAAAGTACAGCAAGATAAATAATGGGACCCTTGGTTGTGTGTGCAGTGTATGCAGTTTATAGTATATATTGTGCAATTAGATCATGTGGCCATTCTTGGATATATAAACTGCTTGAGATGAGAAATCCAGATTGGAAAAGATGCACATGAATATGTAGGAGTAGAGTTTGGCTCGATGCTGATGACAAACTGAACTCTGTAAATCTAAAACAAGATCATTCTGATGGAAATGTAATAAGTGGATTCAGGATTATCGGACAAACACAATTCCCTGAATTTCCCAATCCGCCAAAAGATGAAACACCTAGATATAATCACATTTTCTTTATATGATATTTACTGGTGGCTTCGCCGTGTTATTAAAGTATTTATCACCTGTGCAATGTAATATCCAATTCAGTGTCATTATCTGTATTTATCACATTGTGATGACAGCAGTGAGGAGCCATGGCAAACTGAGATGAAATACCTTCCAGTATTGTAGTCTCAATGTCCCTTTCATATTAGGAGCCACAGACGCCTTGTACAGAGAACTCACTACTTACAAGGATGCACACATATGAATTATCACAACATTCATGGACGCACTCAGACTCACATCCATCACACAACTGCACTCAGACACACATTCATCACACGACTGCACTCAGACACACATTCATCACACGACTGCACTCAGACACACATTCGTCCCACAACTGCACTCAGACACACATTCATTGCAATATTGGATTCAGATACACATTCATCACGTGACAGCACTCGGACACACATTCATCACACAACAGCACTCGGACATACGTTCATCACTAGACTGCACTCATACACACATTCATCACACTATTATATTCAGATACACATTCATCACACGACTGCACTCGGACACATTCATCACACGACTGCATTCAGATACACATTCATCACACGACTGTACGCAGACACACATTCACCACACGACTGCACTCAGACACATTCATCACACGACTGCACTCAAACAAACATTCATCACACGGCTGCACTCAGACACACATTCATCACACTATTGTATTCAGGCACACATCCATCACACGACTGCACTCAGACACATATTCATCACACAACTGCACTCAGACACATTCATCACACAACTGCACTCAGACACACATTCATCACATGACTGCACTCAGACACACATTCGTCCCACGACTGCACTCAGACACATATTCATCACACGACTGCACTCAGACACATTTACATCGCACTATTGTATTCAGATACACATTCATCACATGACAGCACTCGGACACACATTCAGCACACAACAGCACTCGGACATACATTCATCACACGACTGCACTCATACACACATTCATCACACTATTGTATTCAGATACACATTCATCACACGACTGCACTCGGAAACACATTCATCACACAACTGCACTCAGATACACATTCATCATATGACTGCACTCAGACACACATTCATCACACTATTGTATTCAGACACACATTCATCAAACGACTGCACTCAGACACACATTCATCACACAACTGCACTCACATTAGTTTATTTCAAAAAAGTTAAAAGCAATCCATCAGTTCATATTATAAAAAAACAAAACATAGAACATTTTATCTTTGTTTCAAAACTCCAACTGCTGGGTTCTCAGTCGTAACACTAATGTTTTTATGTGCATTCTTGAGCGCTGGATCAGCTCTTCTCTTTACTACGAACGTTCATATGTTTGTAAGACAGAAGACGCCCATATTCAGTTCTCCACGGCATTTGTAGATCAACATCGCCATCTGACAGTGAACCAAAATCACCAGGAACTGAACTGTAAGGAGTGTGTTCACGAGGGAAGAGTTAGAAGGGGACACTGGGTCAGCTGACAACTGTAGCGAAGTTACAAAATATTAAAGGCTGGTCCGGCAGCAGAGAGGTGGAGTTAGCACCACGATCAACAAAAGAGGAGACATGGACGCAGCAGAGCGGGCCTGCGTTGTTTGTAGCGGAAGCATCTGGAAGAGTACTGAGTTCAAAGAAGATCTGAGCCATACCGTCACTAGAGAAACCTAAATACCATTGTATGAGGCTGACCAGACTACGCGGTTAAGTACAGAAGCAAGAACACCGAACACTGCCTCTAATGAAGAACCATACAACGCAGTCAAGCACTGAAGATCGAACATCGAGAGCTGGAGATCGGGAAACGAACATTTGTCACAATGTGACTGTAGGATAGTGAGGGACAGGGGGCTCCTATACTGTCTCTCACGCTAGGGGACTCTAGGCTATCCCTAACCTCTGGATTACCCCTGATGGTGAAGATGCTGGAGTCCTGTGCTGTACTATTTTCTTGACCAGAACTAAACTGTTCCTTCCTGCCAGGGAAGGAAGAAGCAGGAGTGTGATGGTAACACAGATTAAGACAGACAGGGGAAAAAAAAAGCAAAACTTGGACACACTGCAAACTCACATGAACAAACAATAAGAAACTAAAGAGAAAAGCAAGAGAAGTAAGGCAGCAACATACGGACGACAACAGTTAACACCACAACCGCTCACAGCAACAAAGTCCTACAACCACTAGTAACTCTGGATCACAACACCACACCAGACTAGTATAGAGAAGCTATAGCTGAAATTAAAGGAAGTGTCCAGGCAGCTATGAACTACAAGTCTGTGGGTTGACACCCGAGTTGCCTGCGCTGATCACAGACATAAGAGACGTTAGCATGCAGAGTGACATAATCTGCAGACTCCACAGATGCTGATGCCACCATGACAGTCGGCGATATTTGTAAAAACCTCCTTGTGACAACATTTGCTCCAGTGTGGTGTCCAAGTGAGCTGGGCCGTTACTTCCTTGACATACCTTGACGTAAACACCCCGACGAAGGCTCTAAAGGCTGAAACACGTGTAGGGACGGGCGCCAGCACCAACAGGAGGAGATGCCACTAGGTAAATCATAATTATTTTGTTTACTGACATTATCTTCTGTATGACCTTCTACTTTTTTGGCATTTATACATTACTGTTTATTGTCTGCTCTATTACAATTCGGTTCTACATTAACACATGTGTTTAATGACATTCACCCCTTAGGCTATGTGCGCACTTTGCTTTTTACCTGCTTTTTACCTGCTTTTTACCTGCTTTTTACCTGCTTTTTCAACTGCAGCGTTTAATGCCAAAATGGTTGTGTTCTGCTTTTCAAGCAAAGTCTATGGGAATTTGGGTTTCTTGTCCGCACTATGCAGTTCAAACTGCAGCCTTTTTGTTGCAGAACTTTGGTCCAAAATGGCAAAAACAAAAACATGACAATTGTTTTTGCCATTTGGGTTTTGCACTGCAAAGCTAAGTTTTTGACCAAAGTTCTGCAACAAAAAGGCTGCAGTTTGAACTGCATAGTGCGGAGAAGAAACCCAAATTCCCATAGACTTTGCTTGAAAAGCAGAACACAACCATTTTGGCATTAAACGCTGCAGTTGAAAAAGCAGGTAAAAAGCAGGTAAAAAGCAAAGTGCGCACATTCTTGAAAAATTTAATATTACCAGTTATGTATATTAGATTTTATGACAGGGTATTGATCCAGGGAACTAGTCTGATTGCCGGATGTGGAGTCAGGAAGGAAATTTTTTCCCCATTGGAACTTGTTTGCCACATTGGGGGTTTTTTTGCCTTCCTCTGGATCAACATGTTAGGCTACGGGTTGAACTAGATGGACTTAAGCGGGCTTTACACACTGCGATATCGCCCGAATTTTGTCGTTGGGGTCACGGTTTTGGTGACGCACTTCCGCAATCGTTAGCGATATAGCTTTGTGTAACAGCGTTCAGCGATGTAAAATCGTCGCAAAAGCGTGATTTATCGCTAATCGGCTACACGGGTCCTAATTCCCAAAAATCGTTACTTCAGCAGTAACGAGGTTGTTCCTCGTTCCTGCGGCATCACACATCGCTGCGTGTGACGCCGCAGGAGCGAGGAACGTCTCCCTACCTGCCTCCCGGCCGCTATGCGGAAGGAAGGAGGTGGGCGGGATGTTACGTCTCGCTCATCTCCGCCCCTCCGCTGCGATTGGGCGTCGGTTCAGTGACGTCGCTGTGACGCCGCACGGACCGCCCCCTTAGAAAGGAGGCGGTTCGCCGGTCACAGCGACGTCGCCGGACAGGTAAGTATGTGTGACGGCTCTGGGCGATGTTGTGCGGCACGGGCAGCGATATGCCCATGTCGCGCAACAGATGGGGGCGGGTACGCACACTAGCGATATCGGGACCGATATCGCAGTGTGTAAAGTAGCCTTTAGAGTCTCCCTTCAACCTTAAAAACTATGATACTATGATACTATGATACATAGCCTTAGTGTGTTTTGTTCTTTGAGCAGTGCCATCCATTTGCCTTTGTACAGTTGTATCTCTTATCTCTCTCCCTCCTGCTGTTCCTCGTTGGTGCCTACTTGTCACTTTTTGTTTAAACCTTGCTTTTAAACATAACTAAATAAATTGTATTTTATCTGGCTATTTGCTTTGTTCTCTTTTTGGTTATTACACATAGACACATTAAAATCAAAGGGTCTTCGCACATGTCCATTTTTTGGCATGGACTGTGTGCCCGTGTGGAGCACATGCATGTTTATGTGATCCACACGACAACATGTCTGTGTTCTGCTATCACACGGGAAGCACACTGATGTGATCCATGTGACATCGGTGTGACACATACCAGATAAAACACAGGTGACATTAAAATAAAGAATTTTTATACTTACCTGTCTCCGGTGCTGCTGTTGCTTCCAGTCCCGCTCATTATGCTCATGCATATTCACTGCACTGACTACGGACCCGGAAGCAACAGCAGCGCCGGACACAGGTAAGTATACAAGCTCATGCCGTCTGTGAGCGATTCGGATGTCACATGGATAGCATATGGACAGCGCATGTAAAACATACACGGACACACATACATACCTTCACCACGGATCGTGCGAACATTAGTTTTTTGCATGGACGTGTGAAGGAGGCCTTAATAATATTCATGAGACTTTTACTGAAGTGTAAAACATATCTCCATAGTTATACAAACGCAGATAATGAGGTTACCATGTTGTGTATATTGCAAAAATAAAAAACAAAGAACAAAAACAACAAAGAATCTTCCCAGGTCTGAAAAATATGATAAAAATTAATGAAATTCATTTACTTCAAATTGAATCAATAAAAATGTCAACCTAACCAAAAAAGTTCCTCATTCAGAAAGAAATAAAATGATTGCTCTCCGTAGATGGCGACACAAAAATGAATTTTTTTTTAAACAAAAAAGTGTTTATAATGGGCAAAAGTAGTAAAGTGTAATAATGTACGGTAATCGTACTAACAAGAATCATAACATTTATGCCACAAGGTGAACAGCACTAAATATATAAAAATGTGTAATAAAAAAAAGAGCCAGTATTGCTGACACAATAAGTCACATGTACTCCATAATGGTTTACTTCTTGCAAAAAGAAACCCTTATGAAAGAACATTGATGTAAAAAGTTATGGCTTTTCAAGTGCAGTGACCGCAGCCTCTGCCCACTGCTGATGCTTTGTATGACTGTTCCAGCATGCACTGGGGACTCTCAAACAAAGTGTCATCAGAAGTAAAAAAGAAATAAAAAATAGTAGGGCATTTTTTATTAAAGTATATTAGAAAAGTGATCAGATTACATTAAATAGATAGGCATTTAGAATTGAAATAGGTTTTACTTACTCCTTTAAGGATAAAAAAGTCTGGTTGTTAAGTGTGTAAGATGGTGAAGCTGGTACCTGTAGTACTATAAGATTAATTAGGCAGTGTCTGACTAGTCACATGCCTTCACCCATGGGTGTGTCCCATACGTTATAATGGTGTCTGTTTGTTTGGCACCTGGTCAGTGTGGGGAGACTGTAATGCCTCTGCAAGGAATCCTCTGAGAGACAGAGGATTAGCTTATCCTGACAGTGTATAGAGGTTGCAACAGCACTGGAAGGATTCCTCTGAGAGAAGAGAAGGTTTGCTTCTTTTGATCGGGGTCAGTGTGTAGAGGCTGAGATACCTCCACTGGGATATTACTGTGGAGAAGTTGTATCGGAACCTGTGCTGCTTACCGCGAGTGAAAGCAATCACAGGGAGTAAAGGCCGCTTTACACGCTACGATGTGACAAGCCCAGATCATTGTTACGATTTGCCGAGATCGCACATAGGTTGTTTATTTGCGGTCACACGTAACAATCTCACAAATGACGCAACAGTGATCAGTGATATATTGTTTGACCAAGGCGGTCGTTTGGATGTTGTTCGTCTTTGGCAGGGTGTCAAACGTACCAATATGTCTGCTGCAATCCAAACGACGAACAATATTTTGAAACTGAACGACGTGTCAACGATCAACGATTTTCAACGTATTTGCGATAGTTCAGAGTCGCACGTAGGTGTCACACGCAACGACGTCGCTATCGATGACGGAAGTGCGTCACGGAAACCGTGACCCCGACAACATATCGTCAGATAAATCGTAACGTGTAACACCGCCTTTAGCCCATCACAAGGGTTATTATAAAAAGCAAAGCAATAAAAGCAAAGCAACATAAACAATATAAGCAAAGTCGTGAAGAACTGAAACACAAAGTGTGTGTGTGTGTGTGTGTGTGTGTGTGTATATATATATATATATATTTATATATATATATATATATATATATAAAAGTATCAATTTGTACTTCTTTTAATGTCTGTCGATGTGCAGCTTGTTTACATTGCATGTGTGGTGCAACAGCTGCTTTCTATTAGGCCCCCTTCACACGCACGTGCCTCCAGTACGTGCTAGGTCTATGCCCGCATGTACCGGAGACACGGGCACACATTAAAATTAATGGGTTTATGTGCATGCACGTGTTCAGCCATTGGCCCGTGCCTCCGTGTGGAGCAGACATGAGCCCGTGTGCTCCATACGGAGGCATGTCCATTTTTCTCCGGCAGCACAGGTGTCACGCGGCCCACACACGTACAACACTGATGTAGTGTGGATGCGGGCCCACGTGACACGCGCCGGAGAAACACACATGTCATTGTAAAAATAAAAAAACACATACTCACCTCCACCAGCCCTGCAGTCTCTGCCGCAGCTGTCACCTGCATCCGACCCCCAGTCCAGTGAATTTGAACATTGCATCTTCTTCACTGGGGGCCGGAAGCAGCGTCAGCGGGGCGTGGCCTGTGCCGGACACTGTCATTCAGCACCACAGACAGCTCCAGAAGAATCAGGTAAGGCTGCTGTCACACTATGTTTTTTTAACATGTGTCATGAACGTTTTTTTGCTGTAAAAGTGGATCCTGGTTTTACAAAGAAAAACGCATGCAAACGCATGTGTTATTTTGCAGGATCCTGCCACTTTAAGTTTATGGGCGGGCATTGAAGTCATGTGATCGGGAGTGAGGGGAACTGAATGTGATAGACTGGGAGCCGGCATCTGACAGCTGCAGATGCTGGTAACCAAGGTAAACATCGGGTAACTAAGCGATGTGCTTTGCTTGGATACCCGATATTTACCTTGGTTACGAGCATCCGTAGCTGCTAGGAGCTGGGCTGCCTGCTCCCTGCTCATGTAACCAAGGTAAACATTGGGTAACTAAGTGAAGCGCTTTGCTTGGTTACCCGATATTTACCTTGGTTATGAGCGTCCGCCGCTCTCAGGTGGGGGAGAGAGAGAGGAGAGAGAGGGAGGGGGAGAGAGGGAGGGGAGAGAGAGACTGATCACGCCAGGCTGGTTTCTGGGCATGCTCAGTAGAGCAAGCAGGATCCTGTCTATTAGCATGCCAGCGTTCACATGCGTTTGCGTGCCGTTTAGTCAGGATCCAGTGAAAAACAGTATTTGGATGCAGCTCAAAAACGCTACAAGTAGCGTTTTTGAAAAAAGTTAAAAAACTGCAAGTCGCTGGATCCTCACTATAACGCACGCAAACACATGTGAACGCATGTTGACGCAAGTACATTACAAATGCAATGAAATGAAAACGCATTTGCACTGGATCCGTTTTTGCGTTAAAAAAACGTTCATGACGCATGTTAAAAAAACGTAGTGTGAAAGCAGCCTAAGGCGAGACTTTCCGTTCTCTGTGTGTTATTCTGTATAACACATGAAGAACACGCATGTGCCACAAACACGGCACACGGGGAGCAAACCACCCCTTTAATACGTCCGTGAAAAAACGGTGCGTGTGAAGGGGGCCTTAGGCTGGGTTTACATGAGCGGATTTTGTCCATCTGAGAAAAACAGTCTAATTATGCTAATCAGACTCTGATCAGAGTTTGAGCAGAGTGAGACCCATTTTTCTCAGAAGTGTAAAATAAAAAAAAAGTTCCTTCATCTTCTCCATTTTCAGTTTGTAAACATCCGACTGCAATCGGATGTCAGCCAAGTGCGGTCTGTTTTTTTTTTCACAGACCCATAGAGAGAGGCAAATTGAGCCTGCCACAACCTTTTTTAGGCTGGAGTCACACTTGTGAGAGACCAGCGCGAGTCTCGCATCGCATCACCCGGCACGGCCTGATGCTCTCCGGACAGGAGCTTCTCAGCTGCGTAGAAATACATGCTGCCATCCCGCTCCTGTCTGAGGAGTGTGCGGCCATGCCGGGTGATGCGATGCGAGACTAGCGCGAGTCTCTAACAAGTGTGATTCTGGCCTTAACACTGACTTCTAGGTCTGAGGTAAAAAATTGAACATGTGCACTGCCTCATTGAATAATTTTGGTCTGAGTGCTGTCTGTGTTTTCACAGGTAATACTCAGACCAAAAATACAGCTGTGTGAACGAGCTGCTACATGCACTATAAGGCTTCTGCCACACTCACGTGAAATTCACGCACATGCCGAGAGACACGTATTTCCCCTGCGTGTTGCGTGCAGGTAAGTACGTGTCTCTGGTACGTGCGGGACACGTGTGTTCTACGTGTGCTATCCGCGATAGCACACGTAGAACCGGTAATTATTATACTCACCTGGTCCTTCCTGCTGTCTGCGCTGCTGTCCGTGGTGCTGATCCTCGGTCTCCAGCCCTCCCGTCTCCCCGCTGCTGCTGCTGCCAGGCAGTGAAGTGAATATTCAATGAGAATAATGAGCGGCGGTCGGCAGCAAGAGGCAGCAGCGGCAGAGACAGGAGGGCTGGAGAAGGTGAGTTAATGTTTTTTTATTTTTCACTGACATGTGTGGTTTCTCCGGTGCGTGTCACACGGGACCGCATCCACACTACACCCGTGTGGTGCGGGTGCGGGCCGTGTGACACCCGTGCTGCGGGAGAAAACACTGACATGTCAGCGCTTTCAAAAAAGCACACACGTACAAACGCACACGGACACACGTTCCGTGTGGTTTTACGTGTGTGTGCCTGCTACAATAGGGTAGCATTGGTTAAAGTGTCTCCGTGCCGCCGGTACGTGTAAAAAATGACAAACACATGCCGGCAGCACGGATGTGTGGCGCTAGCCTAACATGGAGGATGAGAATATGCATGTGAAATATTGGTGAGGATGGAAAATTGCTCATGTGCATGATCACTTTTACCACAAATGGTTTGTGTGCTGTCCGTGTCTTCGTCTGATCGAGCCATTATTTACCAAGAAAATCACTTTAGGTTCAGGTGCCTTGTTATTTCCAAGCGATAAGACAATGTGCAAATAGGGTCCGTCAATCTGGTGTTTGCAGAGATCCCCCCACTCATGAACATCACTGCTCTATGCCATGACAGAAGTCAGCAGAGATACCAGATGGCTGCTCTATGCTGCTCGGCAAGGAAACAGTCATGAATTATTGACTGCAGACATCACTGAGTCATAGGTCTTAGTTTCATCAATGGTTCATAGAAAATTAATTGCCATAAGTTTGCTTCAGCTTCTAAGTATATGGCAGCTCTTAGTACATGATGGAGACATAAACGTCTTTACTTAACCTGTATAGACGACTTCCAGCCTTTGCCCGGGTTCAGATGACCATATTGAAAATTGGGCCAGTCACAAGCACACATTGTGAATCTGACTCTATGTGCTCATCTACATTGCAGACAGGTGCCGCAGCTGCCTGTCATTTCATGCATTATTCTGGTCCGTGTGGTGCAATTTTTTCTATTCATATCAGTCCTTGTGGAAAATCATCCATGTGCACTGTAACACTGGCTATAATTAATATGCACCAAAAGTCAACTAGTCGCTAGTGTGTTGATGTCACAGGTGTGTCAGGGGTGACAGGCAGTCATGTGGTTTCTGGTAACAGAAGGTCACAGCGTTTGGCTACGCAAAATGCTCCCTGACTTTCCATTGTTCCTGCTGTTAGTATTCATTGTACTAGGCAGCTTTCCTGCTGCATTCATCTGTTCACCTTTAGGACCCAGGTGAGCTCTCCTTCCATCCAGCTGCTGCTTATCAGTCTTCTCCTTGTGCTTAAATATTCCTTTCTTCCCTGGATTTGTGCAGGTGATATAATTCAGTTCATTCTAGCTCTGGTTGCAAGCATGTGTCTTGTACTCATCTGTAGTATTGTTGCTGAGACTTTGCTGAACCTTTACCTGGGTCATCTGTCATGCATTTTCCCCTGTGTGTCCTCCTTGTGTCTTCTTTAGTGTTTAGTGGGATTGATAAAGAGCTCAGCACTAGGGATACCTAATGTCAGGTATCCGGCTCTGCACACAGGTGCGGAACCTATCTAGGGTGGTGAGGGACCCCAGGGACTCGTGGTAGGTTTGGTCAGTGGTCATCATCTCCCCCTTCCCTAGACACAGGGTTTCCCTTCCCTTTTCCTGTTCGCTTGGTACCTCCTCGTAACTAGCGTCACAGTTGAGCAGTCACAATGTATGGTTACATCTATCTAGAGTGACAGACTTTTTAATCCCCAACTTAAAGGATATATATGGGACTTTTTTGTTTTTGTTTTTGTTTTTAAATGTGCCTAAGCACTAACAGGCAGGTAGTTGCTCACTACCCAACTGTTGTGCTAGGTGTCTTCCTCGCCGTCTCAGACTGCTAATGCCGGAGATTCATTTGCTTCCGTTGACATTGCGACAACACAGTGCTTCTGATGCACTTTGCTCTGCAGACAGCCGATTTCATGCTGATTAACAGTTGGCTCACCTTGTTAAGTAATAGGGAGACAGCTGTCAATCAGCATGACGTCGTATAACCTGCCCCATCTACAGAGCAGAGCGGAAAAGAGGCCTCAGATCTGTTGACCAAGCCATTGACTTGCCAGTAGGAGTGGTCTGTGACTGCTCTGTACCGGCAAAGATTGGTTCTGGGCACAACAGGCAGATAGGTAGCAACTAGCTGCACATTAGTGCTTAGGCCCGTTTTTTTTTTTTTAAGTCTCAGATATACTGTTTAATCCAATAAGAATTAACATTTATTCCATAATGGTTAAAATAAGGTATCAAAAAATACAGGAACCCATGAACTGGCCCCAGTGCACAAACAGAGATAGAACAGGGCCCCAGTGCACAAACAATATATGGGCCTTTTGCAGTCCAATAGATCATCATAATACACAATTCCGCCTACTTTGGATGAGGAAATGGGCCACCCAACCTCTTTGGCCCCTTTGCAGCAACACAGGTAGTACGTATGATATGTCCGCCCCTGACTAGCCTATGTGGTGCCCTTGACCTGGTCAGGCGCCACTGAGTACTGCACCCATGCTTGGTGAGTACAAACAGGTAATCCCAAAGGCTGAGTAGGGTGTGTACGCACAGGCATATTGTAACCAGGTCTCACACACACATTAGAGGGGACCCCTGGGCAGACCCAGGAGGGGGCGTGGCCTCCACATCTCAGCTGGTGGTGTGTGGAGAGGCTGGAAACGAGAGTTGCGGTGACAGCCAAAGGAGTAGGAGTGGAGCAGCCGAGTCTGAAGTGTAGACGCAGAAGAGCGGGAACACTAGTCAGACCCTGCACGTGTAGTGGCTCCTGGCGGGGGAGTACATTGCCACACAGTCAGTCTGAAAGACACCTGAAGAGAGAGAGAGCAGTAATGAGTCGAGTACGAGGACTCCTGGTAATGAAAGCACGCACGGGGAACAGGTCCCTAGAGCCAGACATCCATTTAGTGGTCTGTTAAATCCTGCAGGTGGTGGGACTAGAGGTTCCACACCAACCATCACAGAGCCCGAGCATCAACAGCAATGAGGGGGCCCATAAGGAGGATCGAGCCTGGAGTAATCTTTTCCTTGGTCCACGCTGTCAGCAAACAGGTCAGAAAGGGGAGAAAAGGCAGCTGTGACTTCCCTGGATGAATCCCACGGTACTTTAAGTCAGGGGTTGTCCGAAACTAGAAGTGCTAGGAAGGCGAGTCAGCAGTCACCACTATACCAGCCTGAAGGATACCTGGTTCTCTCTGGTTCATGTCAGCATCGCCCGGGTTGCCTCACTCTACCACCAGCAAGTGAGTAAACAGTTAAAAGACATTTCTGGACTGAGACTGAGTTCTTCTGTGACCTCTTGTTCACACACATACACCCGAGCCCCTGGGGTCAGTGACCTCACTCTCGGGAGGCCACACCATATAACTGCCAGTACCATCAGCCCCAGACGCTCGTTAAACTGCAGTGGCGGTCTCCCCCATCACCCTGACCGCAAAACCGAGAGTGGCGTCACGACTCCTATGAAACTGAACCTGACATACCTGTTGCCAGAAGGGTCCCTACAGAGAAGTCCCCGCAGTGTCACGCAGGCGACCGCTGCAGCGCTGTGGTGGGTGACTCACCTACATGTTTCAGCAGATTATGCCTTATTCATGGACAATATCAAGTTTCTGTCCCTGTTTGCATTGGTGGACTTTTTCTTTGGGACTGGCTATAATGCAGTCTGAGGTGCATATGGACAACAGTGCATGGACTCATCATACGCTCATCTGAATGTGTAAAGGGGGCTTTACACGCAGCGACATCGCTAGCAATGTCGCTGGTGAAAGCACCCGCCCCCGTCGGTTGTGTGTCACGGGCAAATCGCTGCCCATGGCGCACAATATTGTTAGGAGCTATCACACGGACTTACCCGCCTAGCGACGTCGCTGTGGCCAGTGAACTACCTCCTTTCAAAGGGGGCGGTCCGTGCGGTGTCACAGCGGCATCACTAAGCGGCCGCCCAATAGAAGCAGAGGGGCAGAGATGAGCGGGCCGAACATCCCGCCCACCTCCATCCTTCCTCATTGCCGATGGCCGCAGGTAAGCTGTAGTTCGTCGGTCCCGAAGTGTCACATAGAGATGTGTGCTACCTCGGGAACGACGAACAACCTGCGTCCTCAACAAGCAACGATTTTTTGAAAAGGAATGACGTGTCAACGATGGACGATTTGGTGAGTATTTTCCATCGTTAACGGCCGCTTGTTGGTGTAACACGCAATGACGTCGCTAATGATGCCGGATGTGCGTCACGGAATCCGTGACCCCGGCGATAATATCGTTAGATACGTCGTTGCGTGTAACGGGGCCTTAAGGCTGGGTTCAGATAGGCAGATGGAAATTTGTACAAATATCTGCTAAAAAACCCTGTTTTTCATTTTCCCATCAGTATTCCATCCATGTGTCATCCATATTTTATCATCTGTGTGACATCCACCTGCCATTTGTTTTTATATGTCACCACCAGTTATTAAAATTTATGACCAAATACAGTGTCCCATATTAATAACTGCAGTGTATCCATAAACATTGGATGCTATATGAATGACCTGCATGGTATCCAAATTTTTTTTTTCTGCACCTTCAGTTTTGAATGGACTAGTCTCATCCAAAATACGGAAGATAATTGTGCTTGCCTCATCTGAAGCCCTGCAATTCCCAACAGGACTTCCATGTGTAATATGACCACACTCAGTAATGCCTCATGCTATAATGGCGGTAACCACAAAGTGTCCTCAAACTGATCCTCAGAACATCTAATAAAACATACAACGATAAAAACAAGAATACAAAAGAAAAAAAACGCTAAATTGACCTAAGTCACAGAACGCAATGATTAATTCTCGCTGCCTTCATTACTTGATCACAGAGACCGGAATACTCCCTGGACATTTGTATTGAAATGAGTATGCAAAATACTGAGGCGATGAGATTGGGGAGTGCGGCGCGTCCTCCATGGAGCCGGGATTCACAGTGTGCTACTTGATACAGCACAAAACCCATTGAGAGCAAATGAATCTGGACCATCTGTGTTACAAATGCCAGCGGGACAAAGACTTCTCTACAAAGCTACTCCTCTGTGCTCTACATTGAAATAACAGAATAGTGGCAGCTTTTAGACAACTTATAGTTAATCTGTAAACTGCGAGCCCTTCCACAATGTATATTGTACATAATGAAGATACTGCAAAAAGTGTAAATATATATTCCCTGCTGATATTAATTGTAAAATGAATTAAACAATAGTTTCACCCTGTATAATATATAAATATCCACCCCTTTCTCACCATGGAAACAACATAAACCCTCACTGTGGCCCTGATCCACTCCCGCCTTGATAACTGTAACCCTCTATTAATTGGTCAACCCCTAACTAGACTTTCCCCTCTCCAGCCCATCCTTAGGTGACCCTGGCTGTTGCATTATCTGGCTAATCATTATTCGGATGCCTCTGCTCTGTACCAGTCATTGAACTGGCTGCCCATATATCATAGAATCCAATTTAAATTGCTTGTTCTCACCCACAAAGCTCTTCACAGCATGGCACCCCCCTACATCTCCACCATCATCTCTGTCTATTACCCTACCCGTTTTCTACACTCCACAAACGACTTTGATTAACATCCACACTAATCCGAACCTCCCACTCCTGGCTTCAAAGACTTCTCCCGAGCTGCACCAATGCTCTGGAGTGCTCTACCCCAAGAAACTAGGACGATCCACACAGTGTCGGACTAGCTACTGGAGAAACCTCCAGTAATACCAGGCCTGACTGCCGTTACCTGCTCTCACCTGAGCTCCGGAGTGCAGCCTGGACTGAACTCAGAGTTTGCAGGACTGAACCGTGAGCGCCGACTGATTCCCCGGTGAGTGCGGTTCAGTTCATGACAGCTGCGGGATAGGCCAGGCTGCACTCCGGAGCTCAGGTGAGAGCTCCGGAGTACAATGCCAGTAACTGCAGCCAGGCCTGGTATTACTGGAGGTTTCTCTAGTAGCCAGTCCGACACTGGATCCACAACTTACACAGCTTCAGAAGCTCCTTAAAAACACATCTTTTTAGGATAGCCTAATTTTCCTAATCAAAGTCAATTCATATTTATTTTCTCCACTATTTCTCAGAACGTTAATTCTCCCTCAAACTCCCCTGTGCCGAAAGCATAGATTGGCTGATGCCCCCCCCCCCCCCCATTTGTTTGGATATGACTGGACCGACAAATTTATATTTTACCGCTTTAAAAAAGTATATAAAAACGTAACTGAAAAAATGTGGTTTGTGTCGTTATTTTCAGATAAACTAAAAGGGGTGGATGTGTTTTAAAAATAATGTTCCTGTGCTGAGTTAATCTTATATATGTGCCCCTGCTGTGTACTGTGTAATGGCTGTGTCTGACCGTACAGGAACATGGTATGATCATACCACATCTCCTGGGCAGAGGAGGAAGTAAAAAAGTATACAGATATTACAGCATGGAATCATAGATTATTCTTTCTGTAAGGTAAAACTTGCTGCCTGTTTTTAAAAAAATGTTTTACGTCAAAGAAAGAAAGAAAGGATAGCAAGGGATAATAATTCTTTCTTTGAGGTAAGACATTTTTTAAAAAACAGGCAGAAAAACGTTTCACCTGACAAAAAGAATCAGCTATGATCCCATGCTGTAATGTCTGTATACTTTTTTTACTTCCGCCCCTCCCCAGGAACTGTGGTATGATCAGACCATGTTCCTGTACGGTCAGACACGGCCATTACACAGTACACAGCAGGGACACATGGGACACATATGTAAGATTATCTCAGCACAGGAACATTATTTTTAAACACATCCAATTGTGCAAACTAATATTTTTCCAAGATCTAGTCATTAAAATGAACTTTGAGGGAAAACAACCGGTCATCATGAATCTTCAGTAAAGCTTTCTGAACTATATATAGATGTTTGCAGAACATTTTACTACAAACCCATCCCCGCTCTATACGGACATTACTGGACCATTTTCTATCACCATAAACAAATTCGGTAGCTTCCACTGCTTTGCATCCTAAACACAGGAGAGAAAGTCCGTTCTATTATTAGAGTTGTGCAAATGTTCAGAAAGTATGTACATGCTTTTAACCTAAAACAATGTAAAGATATATAGAGGCAGACCTTGTGGCTCTACTGTGGCCCCTGGAGAGATGGGGCTTATAATGCTTGAGTTAGTGCTGAGAACCTGTGCAGGGTCTGCTCTCTAGTGGTTCAAAACCAGGGCTCATCATAGAGTCACTCCGACCTGCCACAATGTGACACCCACATTAACGATATCCAGAAAAGAACCAGTTTAGGTGGCATACCAGGGTGCTGGATTCAAAAATTGTAAATATCACCATACAGTACAAGAAATACCGATATACTATAACTGAAATATAACATAATCTAATGCTATCCTAAGGCTAATTGGTGACTTAGAAAATTGAAATAAGGCCTCATTTGTTTGTCCGATTTTTCTCATATTTCATGCGTGAAAAAACACAGTTTTGTGCTGATTATGCATTTTTTTATCAGTTTGTCCATTTTCTATTCAATATGAGATCTGTTTGGAAATTTTTATTTTCTATGCATAAAAGAGAATCTTCTTTTACCTACAATTGGACAGCACTCGAATGTCATGCAAATGTGGCACCCCTGAGGCACCAGTCACCACAGAGTGTTGCACCTGATTTAAGGTGTAGTGCTGCACTTGGATCCGGAGGAGGTCGGTACCGGTTTCACCACTTACATACTCAAATACACAACCAGGTTACTCTCCCCAATGGGAACCGGGCTAGGGTAGGGTCTTAAGGTTGCCTTCAAACATGGGGGGCACCACTTACTAGTCACAGGGACCCGGGGAGGAGCAGCCACTGAGGGGGAGTTAGAAGCCAACACAACAGAGAGTTCGCCAGCAAGAGAGGAAAGGAGCAGACGTGCCTCACCGTTTCTCTGGTGGGACACAAGAGTTCACGCGGTTGCCGAGGGGAGAGCTTCATTGCTCCCTTGGAACCGGTGCCACACTCAGGGTCCAGGACCCTAGGGAAGATCATTCTCCAAGTTGGTTTACCAGAATCTGACAGGACGGGGAGGTTTCAAGGCTTCCCTGGCCACACAGAGCCCGAAAGCACAGTGCCAAATAGGATCCGAGGCCTTGGACAGCACCAGGCCCCATTGCAGAGCCGCGGTACCTGCAAATAGGGACAAGAGTACTACTCGAGACGGACTTGGGTCCCCAGGTAGCTTTAAGCCACGGGGATCCAACACACACGGCGCTAGGAGGAAGGGACTCACCGAGCACCACACGGGACTGACCTTCAAAGGAATCTGGGTTCGACGGGGCCCATCACAGCGGGTGATCGGTACTACCTGGGCAAGCAGCACCAAAAAGTGAGTAAGGACACCTGGAACCACAGTACTGACTTGGACTCTTATTACCGGTGCCGCCCCGCGCCTCGGCGCCAAAGGCCCTCGCCATCACTACTGCCCTCATCATTCTCCCCGGGGCCCGCTCCACCTGTGGGGAGCGATACCATCTCTGGCTGCTACTACCATCCGCCCCCGAGGACAGCGACAGCAGCGGCGGCAAAATCCCTGGCTGCCTACCACAGGTGGCGTCACGACATTTATCCTACTACCACCCCCACCTTCTTCCCTCCTTATCGGTGTACACCTCGGGGCACGAAGCTGGGCAGGCCACCGCGACATCCCAAATCATCACACCAGCCCAGTGACGAGTAACTCAGGCACGAGGTTCTCCATGCCTGACAACCCCTGCCCCATGGGTGCTACACAGATGGCGGACACACGCCGTCTGTTTTCCCATAGACCCAATGATATGAATGGGTGAGTGTGATCCGTGACGCGTATGAAAAAGAGACGTTTCTGGGTTGTTGTTTTTTTTGCAGATTGGGTGTCCGCAAAAAACATGGTCATGTGAAAAAATGGGAAAAAACCAGATATAAATTGTACATTCATCACAGATGTCCGAACGGAAATTATACTAAAAAATTATGGTGACCACAAACCTTGGTACCAAACCTTGTTGGTGCTGTGTGTACCAGAATGCACACTTCATAAGAGAGACTGATAAACTCGCTCGAAACAGACTGTTTGAGGCACTTCAGGTGGAATCCTTCACAAAGGATAGGGGACGCAAGTAAAAGTCCACGGGATCCTCTTGGTTACTATATCACTAATAGAAAGCATAGACAGCGTCCCAGGGGTATTATTTTTTTTTATTCTATCAGGCAATGTTTCGCCCTACAGATGGGCTTTATCAAGCTTGATAAAACCTATATGTAGGGCGAAACGTTACCTGATGAAATAAAGAAAATTGAAATACCCCTGGGACGCTGTCTATGCTTTCTATCTGAGACTGATAAACCCGTCACCTATGAAATACTAAGGAAATCTTGAAAACATGATCTGCTGCAGGCCCTTGAGACCCAGAGTTGGGGAAAACTATCATAGACGATGAAGGGAGAGGCAATTCACTAGCACAGCCATTGCTCTGTTCCATCTGGGGACTACAGAGCCCCATTCTCAGGATCGGTGATGACAAACAATAAAAACTAAGTTATCACTTGTGCACAGTAGAGGTGATAATTTGCTAAGTTGAGACAACCCTGTTAGGGTACGTGGCCATGATCAGTGTTTGCAGCGTTTTGGATGTAGTGTCTTTTCGTTGTGTTCAAAATGCTGCATTGTACAGTACAAGCACAGTGGATGGAATTTCTAGAAATCCCGTGCCCACTGTGCATGTGTGGCCCGGAGCGAAATTTGACCTTCGGTGCGGCTTTCCTGAACCGCAGCATGTCAATTGTTTGCTGCGGAATCACATGCATCCTCTGTAGGGAGAACACAAGCGAGAGACTGCAGCCCCCTGAACCCTGAGTGTGGACACATACCCTTAAGGTTTTCGATGTGTTGTCCTGAATAGAGTTGAGCGGACTTGTAATAATCCGGGTCCGGCGGATCCGTCGCGGGTTGGAAAAGAAGTCCGGATTTGATCCGGAATCTGGACCCATGTATGTGAATGGGGAGAGAGACAGAGACAGAGAGACAGAGAGACAGAGAGACAGAGAGACAGAGAAAAAAAAAATCCCGCATCCGGATCGTGCAGCTGAATTCCCGTGTCTGGGTCGGATCCGGATCGGACGCTGATGTGGCGCCCCTGACCTGGTCAGGCACCACTGAGTACTGCACCCATGCTGGGGACAGTACAATACAGGTAATCCAGAAGGCTGACAGGGGTGTGGAACACAGGCGCATAGTGATCAGGTCTCACACATGTACCCATGAGAGGACCCCTGGGGATCCCAGGAGGGGGCAAAGCCTTGACCTTCACTGGAATAGTGGAGGGGGCCAAAAGCCTCCATCTCCTCTCAAGGGGTGTGGTGGAGAGTCTGGTTGCTAGGTGGCGTAGGCAAGAACAGGAGAGGAGGAGCAGTGAGCCAGGCAGTGTAGAGTCCAGGGAGCTCAAGTGAGGAGCGGATCCCTGGAGCTGTGCAATCTGACAGCGCCCGCGCAGTGGCTACTGACGGGGGAGAACGGTCAACTAGGAGTGCTACCTGAAAGCCAGCTTCAGCTAGGGAGTGCAACGGAGTGGGAAGTAAGGAGACTGCTAGAGAGCACCAGGCCCAACCGGGCGGCAGATCCCGAAGCGAAGATAGATCCAGCTTTCTTCTGCTAAACCTGCCGGTGTGGGGCTCTCAAAGCCCACACCACAACACCACAAAAGCCGCAGCCACGTAACCGCAGTGAGGGCCCATAGGTCACAGGAGGCAAGCAGCTGGAGTGGCCTGGTCCGGGGAACAAGCAAACGGCAACCAAAAGGGGGAGAGAGGCTGCAGCATCTTCCCTGGGTGACCCCCATAGGGACTCAAAGTCGGGGTCACCCCAAACCACCAAGGGCTAAGGAAGGCGAGTCAGTAGTCACCCTCATAAAGTCAGCCGGAAGGATACCTGGTTCCCATCTGGTTCATCTCAGTTACGCCCGGGCTACTCACCCTGCCATCAAATGTGAGTAAAGCCCTTGAAAGACAGTTCTGCCTGTGTGAGTCATTCTGCGACTGGTGGTACTACAAACCTACACCGGGCCCTGGGGCTTGCCTCACTCTCAGGAGGCTATTCCAACTAACTGCACACACCATCAGCCCCAGGCGACCCTCAACCTGCAGTGGCGGTCCCTACTGACCGCAATACTGAGAGTGGCGTCACGATCAAAACCGAAGATTCCCTACCTGTGACCAGCACCAGCTACGTGGAGTCCCTGAAGGTAATGCACCGACACTACACCTGTGGGGCTTCACATCTGGCGTCACGAACAGGATAAGGACTAGACCTGTTCAGACAGGTGACCATGTGCCTGGGCGGTCCGCTTGAAAAATTGGAAGCGCCGCCATATTGCCACCATGAAAAGCGCGCTGAAAAACAACAGCAGCCCGCGCTGGAAGAAGTTACCGCCCACGAAGAGGTGTGGCTACCCAGAGATCCCCTGCAGAGTTCTGACCTTGCCAGCTATGAGAGCGGAAGCGTCCAGAGACGTCGGGAAGGAAGCCAGAAGCCTGCTGCTGGGAGAGGAGCTGCTGAAAGAGGCAGAGCAGAAACTGAACAGCTTGCTATCAGAGGCAACGGCGAGTCCACAGCTGGAGAGTCGTGCAGAAGAGGGCGCAGAAGAAATGGCGTCTGACCGCAGAAATCCAGAACCGGGCTCCGCTGCCTGGTGGTATCGGGAGCTGGCCCAGTTCTGCGACCGACTGGAGACCCGGGTCGTGGAGCAGATCCGGGAAGAACGAATGGAAATGCTGGAGATGACCGCGGCGGTTCGGGCCTATGAAAGGAGAGCCGCGCGCCGAGTGCCAGACAGGACGGCGATGACGCAGACCCCGATGCTGCCACCGGTGGGTGAGTCGAGTGATGCCCCGGCCAGCGCAAGTGCCCCGACCCCTGCTGCCACGCCCGCGGTCCCCGAAGAGGCGTCCGGTGCGGCGACGCTGAAGCAGGCCGCAGCCACGCCAGGTGCGGCCTTCCAAGCCCCAGCGGCCGCAGCGATGCCCTGCTCGGCCCACCAAGACCCGGTCCCTGCAGCAACGCCCAGTCCGGCCCGCAAAGAACCGGCTGCCACCGCGACCCTCATCCGCGCCGCAGGCGTAACGCTGACCCAGGCCGCCGCCCTGCTAGGCCCGGCCCGCCGAGACCCCACCGCCGCAGCAACGCTCGTCCGCGCCGCAAGTGAGGTGCTGAACCAGGCCGCAGCCACGCCAGGCGCGGCCCGCCAAGCCCCGGCCGCCGCAGCGATGCCCTGCTCGGCCCACCAAGACCCGGTCCCTGCAGCGACGCCCAGCCCAGCCTGCACAGATCCCATCGCAGCTGCGACGCCGATCCAGGCCGCCGCCATACAGGACGCGGCCCGCCAAGACCAGGCCGCCGCCAAACAGGGCGCGGCCCGCCAAGACCAGGCCGCCGCCATGCCGGGCGCGGCCCGCCAAGACCAGGCCGCCGCCATGCCGGGCGCGGCCCGCCAAGACCAGGCCGCCGCCATACAGGGCGCGGCCCGCAAAGAGATTGCATCACCATTTACCCCGGCCTGCAAGGCCAGAGCAGACACCGCTCCCCAGTCCAAAGAGGTCCCTGCTAGGAAGTCCCTGATAGGAGAGGACCCCGAATACTGGAAGCTGAAGGCTGACCTAGAGGCCCAGTTCCCACAAGAGATGGTGGATCGGTATCTGCTCCCTCCGCACACCCCCAAGAGGGTTCCGGCAACCCCTGCAGCAACCACGCCAAAGAGTCCCCTGCCTGAGCCTGCTGAAGAAAGCCCATCCCCAGCACTGCCACCAAAGGAGTGCCAAGAAGAACTAAGGGGGAGAGGAGGCCAGGAAGCTGAGGAGCTGACTCCGGAGCCACCGGCAGTGGAGCAATACTCAGAGCCGGAGATGTTACCCTATTCACGTTGGGATGAGGAGGACTTGACACCGTCTGCTGACGAAGATCAGCCCAGAAACCTCACCTGGGGCCCTGCAGGCATTGAAGTAACAGCCCGGCAAAACCCAGCCCGCAAGACAAGGCGTCGCAACAGAACAACGCTGTCCCCTGCACCACAGTCTCCAGAGCAGAGAGAAGTCACAGCCAGAGACCTACAGGAGAAAAGGTTCCTGAGAAGAGCCAAAGCCCAGGTCAGAGGACCCCTTTGCAGAGGAGTAGTGGAGGATTTCAATTTGAGAAGTGGATATGGATTCATTGTAGCCCCTGGTATCAAAGAAGGGATATTTGTCAACAGGAGAGATGTGAACGCTCATCTGCCTAGAGGACACCCTGGCAGAAACTTAAAGATGGGAAATACAGTACAATTCACTATGCATGAAGGCGAAAGAGGATTGTATGCGCTTGATGTAGCACCATGTTCCAAAGAAGAAAGAAAAGACAGAGATAGAGAAACAGATGCAGCAAAGGAAACAGATGAAGATAGAGAAAGCAGAGACAAGGAACCTACAGATGAGACAACAACAGATGAAGAAAGAGGCCAAGAAAGCAACAGGTGCCGCAGCCCAACAGGCCCAAGCCCTGGTGAAATGGAGGAGTAAAGTAAAGAAAGAAGTTACCAGTTAAAGTTTTGAAAAAGTTTGTTTTGCAACGTTCTCAAGTTCAAGTAATGTGCCCACAAAAACTATTGTGAGAAAACCATAAACCTTAAGGCTATGAACTGGCTATAGCCACAAACTCTCGCAGTGTAAATAGTTACACCAGAGGGCACCACCACCACCAGAGTCAGCCTGTTTAGGGGCTTGGCTCGTCTGCAACCAGGGAGCCCGTCCGTATATAGGGCCTTGGCTTACCTGCGACCAGAGAGCATGCCTGTTTATGGGGCCTGGCTCTCCACCACAAAGAGGGTACCTGGTCAGCACCAACTGTGGAGGCCGCCTCTGCATCCTGCCAGAAGAGGCTGAAGGCGCGGATCCACCAGGCCAGGTATACCCTGAAACCACCAGCCCATGTAAGCCGCCTCTACATCCTGCCAGAAGTGGCTGAAGCCGCGGCCAACGTGAGAGGGTTTTGGGTGGGTTAACGGACTTGTGGGTGGAGGGTGGTGATGTATGGTACCTGGTGCTTTTAAATGTTTTACATGTTTTAATGTTTTATGCATTTTAAAATGTTGTCTTGCAGCCCGAGGACGTGCTGGTGATAACTAAGGGGGAATGTGGCGCCCCTGACCTGGTCAGGCACCACTGAGTACTGCACCCATGCTGGGGACAGTACAATACAGGTAATCCAGAAGGCTGACAGGGGTGTGGAACACAGGCGCATAGTGATCAGGTCTCACACATGTACCCATGAGAGGACCCCTGGGGATCCCAGGAGGGGGCAAAGCCTTGACCTTCACTGGAATAGTGGAGGGGGCCAAAAGCCTCCATCTCCTCTCAAGGGGTGTGGTGGAGAGTCTGGTTGCTAGGTGGCATAGGCAAGAACAGGAGAGGAGGAGCAGTGAGCCAGGCAGTGTAGAGTCCAGGGAGCTCAAGTGAGGAGCGGATCCCTGGAGCTGTGCAATCTGACAGCGCCCGCGCAGTGGCTACTGACGGGGGAGAACGGTCAACTAGGAGTGCTACCTGAAAGCCAGCTTCAGCTAGGGAGTGCAACGGAGTGGGAAGTAAGGAGACTGCTAGAGAGCACCAGGCCCAACCGGGCGGCAGATCCCGAAGCGAAGATAGATCCAGCTTTCTTCTGCTAAACCTGCCGGTGTGGGGCTCTCAAAGCCCACACCACAACACCACAAAAGCCGCAGCCACGTAACCGCAGTGAGGGCCCATAGGTCACAGGAGGCAAGCAGCTGGAGTGGCCTGGTCCGGGGAACAAGCAAACGGCAACCAAAAGGGGGAGAGAGGCTGCAGCATCTTCCCTGGGTGACCCCCATAGGGACTCAAAGTCGGGGTCACCCCAAACCACCAAGGGCTAAGGAAGGCGAGTCAGTAGTCACCCTCATAAAGTCAGCCGGAAGGATACCTGGTTCCCATCTGGTTCATCTCAGTTACGCCCGGGCTACTCACCCTGCCATCAAATGTGAGTAAAGCCCTTGAAAGACAGTTCTGCCTGTGTGAGTCATTCTGCGACTGGTGGTACTACAAACCTACACCGGGCCCTGGGGCTTGCCTCACTCTCAGGAGGCTATTCCAACTAACTGCACACACCATCAGCCCCAGGCGACCCTCAACCTGCAGTGGCGGTCCCTACTGACCGCAATACTGAGAGTGGCGTCACGATCAAAACCGAAGATTCCCTACCTGTGACCAGCACCAGCTACGTGGAGTCCCTGAAGGTAATGCACCGACACTACACCTGTGGGGCTTCACACTGAAACCGCGCGGATCCGGATTTTTACAGTTCGAGTCCGCTCAACACTAGTCCTGAATTAACATGGCTGATATCTTCCACAGCATGGGTTGTATCTGTTTTTGGAAACTAAATGACCTCCGTTAAAGTAAATGGGGCCGATCTGCAATACCACACATCACCTGTGGATAAGCGTGGTGCTGTTTGTAGAAGAAAGCAGCTGAGTTTCTCTAATCCTTAACTTTGACTAAAAATAACAAAAAATGTTCCTTATCTTTAGCTTATTTGATTATATTACGCTTGATAAAAGGGTTGTTCAGGTTTGAGAGCAAAGTCTGCAGTCACTGTATATAGTGCGCTGCACACACTGCCCTAGTTTCCTCGGTATTCCCAGTGCAAGTGAGCGGTCACATGACCACATGTATATATAAAAAGCTGTGGAAAAAGCGCAAATAGGGTCTTAGCCCAGAAAAGAAGGCGTAATAAATAAAATCAAACTCACTTATAGAAGTTGTGTGACGCCCTGGGCAAGCCAGGGGTCACAGGTCATGACACCACCACACACCCCACATTCCCTGCAGGCACACCAAGGTCAGAACATAAAATCCTTGTTGCCTTCCTCCAGGGGCTGATGTCCACACCAGGGGGTGGGCCAGGCGGTTGGCTCTGCCCACCGAGGAGTTCACAGTCCTGGAGGCAGGAAAACACAGGCAGTGGAGCTCAGGCAGAGCTTGAGTGGAGTTGAGTTTGTGAGTTGAAGGAAGTGAGAGGGAAGTGGTAGAGGAGCAAGTGAAAGGAGTTGAAGTGAAGGAGAAGGTGACAGCAACAGAGCCTGAAGTTGGTCCGGGTGTGTGCCCCGGACTGAGACAGCAAGGTTGGCAGATGGCGGTGACCGTCTGCAGGCGTGGCCTATTGGAGTCTACCGTAAGGACCGTGGACGGGTGGTGGCCCGGCGGCACCGGACCGGTACACAAAGAGAAGCCAGCACCATTGGCAGGGGCCTTTCGGATCCCGGCAAGGCTTGGAGTCGCCGTACAATTTGCCAAATCTGTCAGTGAAGGGGACCTCCGGGTCTCCCAACAGCCAAAGTCCCAATTGAAGGCAACCGTCCAACCACATTGGAGAGACACCGCCACCGCCAAGGCACCAGTTTCTCAGGGCCAGCGCCTGCGGGCAAGAGAGGGGCTCCTCCGGCTCATATCCAAGCTGGGGAGCGGGTTACCGGTGGGAGTCCATCGCTACCAACAACCGTATTTAGGTGCAGGGAAGAGACAGTCACCGCTAACTTGCAGGGAGCATCAACACCGCAGCCGTCCGAGGGACCCGTCCAACCAGCCACTTGTTTACCGTGAACTGTGCCATCATCCTTGGGCTGAGTGAGTACCTCCGTGCCGTGCGGCACAGCGCTGCCCCTGCGTCCCTGCACCTCAACAGGCCCCATAACCCGCCTGTCAACCATCCTAACTCCCCATCATCGGGCCCCGGGACCACCAACCCCCTACCCACGGAGGGAAGGGCCAACATCTAGCTGCTCCATACCACCACTCCCGGGATCCCCATACAGAGCAGCGGTGGTGTCCACACAATCACCACAACCGTGGGTGGCGTCACGGACAACAATAAGCAGTGGCAGCCGGACCCGAGCAGTGGGGGAGCGTGGCGTCCCCTCCTCCGCCCACGACAGTTGTGCCAGTCACAACCCCTATAAACGCATGCACAATCCAGGTTAACAGCTGCAGCCCCGGGTTTGGCAGATAACAGAAAGCAGTAAAAGACGGGTTTTTAAAGCCGCGCTATTAACCAATCCGGATCGATGAAAGAGTTAATGTTTCTTTATTTTCAATGCACAGGTCAACGCGTTTCAGAAGTACTCCGCTCCCTTCACCAGGACAACAAGCAAAAAACATCAAATCTTCTCCCCAGTCCAGTATGATGACGCGACCTACGTTATCCACACAGGCCGGCATTGTGGTCCTGTGTAGGTGCAGTGTTATCTGCCCTGCTGAGGGCAGATCAAAATATTGTATTGCACATGCGAGGGCGGTCTTTAACCTTTCCACGTGCCTGCACATTACAGTACTTTGATCTGCCCTCCACAGGACAGATCAAAGTGTGCCTGCGCAAGAGCACAATGTTGGGCTGTGTGGATGATGTAGGAGAAGTCATTCACACTGGGCTGGCTAGAAGGAGGACGGCGATCGCCGCAAAGAGGAGGCTCCGGACCTGAGACTAGTGTCACCCATCGGACTGGACCGCCCTTTAGGTGAGTATTATACTCGTAACATTTTTTTTATGTTATACAGATTGGCTGGGCTCTTATATACAGTATTCTGGAATGCTGTATATAAAGGCTTATTGGTGGTGGCGGCAGCTTAGAGGCGCCAAATCTGGTGACAGGTTCCCTTTAATCAGTTCGCACTCAGCTATTTAACCCTATGGGTCCATGATAAAAATAGGACCGCACTTGGATGACACTGACAATTAAGATAGCTCACGGAGTGAGGGGCCGGGATCAGGAATATTCACAATGTTAAAATCATTGTGCAAGTCTGTGAGATCCAACCAGCAGTTACATAAACCTTTTATAAAACATTCGAAAAAAAAGGAGACCTACATCCAACGTCATAAAATATGTAAGAGTGCAGACGTGTGTGATTAACGGTACCTGTCAGGCCCACATCAATCTTTTAGCATTACTTTGCATTGTGTACAGGTAATGTACATACACAGTGTTAATAATACAGTACATATAATGGGGACCTGGATTACTGTATGTGCAAGTCCATATAACCTTACATTAGCTGAATGATTCCTGGAATTAGTACAAGCCAAAGAAGAAGTAGGAATGGGGAATCCCGTATAGTTACTCATCAACAGGATATCAAAGGTTTTAATAGGGATCTGTCACCAGATATCATTTAGACCTGAAGAGGCCGGTGTACTTTGGAAATCCATATCAGAAGGGCTGTATAATTCTTTATGAAACCTTTTCTCCCTGATATTAAAATGATCATTTGATAAGCCAAGATAATAAACTGCTGTTCATCCTAATAACAGGATTATATAGACATTCTGGCATTGATTATCAAAGTAAGTACACCAGCCTCTAAAGTTTTAAGGGCTCATTCAGACATCGGTGACAAGTGTCATCAGTGTTTTGGATTCTAGTTTCATCAGTGTTTGGTTTGTATTTAAGTTTTTACCATCAGTGATTTTCGCGTATGGATAAAGAAATACATCAACTACAAAGCTTCTGCTGCGAGTGTGTCACGGCCTGATGTGACCTCAAGGGGATCGGGGATTAGAAGGTTACAGCATGTTGTGGGTCACAGATCCGCTTTAGGCCTCTTTCACACGTCAGTGATTCTGGTACGTATGTACCAGAATCACGGACATACGCAGACACATTAAATTCAATGTGATTTTTCACTGACCGTGTTTCCTGGCGGCGTACATATGTGTCCGTCTTTCTGCATGGAGACAAGTCCATTTTTTTCTGGTATCACTGATGTCCCACGGACCACACATGGGTGTGATCCGTGTAACACGTACCAGAAAAAATGTATCTTTAAAATTAAATGATTTTTATACTCACCTTCTCCAGCGATGCTGTTTCCGACCGCTGCTGGCTGCTGTTTCCAAGCCGGCTAATTATGGTCATGAATATTCACTGCAGAGCCGACCCGGAAGCAGCAGTGATGAGACTGTGCGGCTGGACACAGCAGAGCCGGAGATTCAGCACCACAGAGAGCAGGAGCGGAGGAATGGAGGGAGGGGAGCACGAGGACGACGGTACCGTTTTGCACCACTAGGGGCGCTTTCACGGGTCCATACATAGGTGTATGGACCCGTGAAAGCGCCCCTAGTGGTGCGAAACGGTACCGTCGACCTCGTGCTCCCCTCCCTCCATTCCCTCATGCCTGTATCACCTGTCAGCATTGAAAAATAAAATAGTCCCAGAATACCGGAGAGTGCTGCCCGTCTTCCTTTTTTCTGTAGCAAACAATATCGCTTCGGCAGCGTCACACGCACATACCTGTTCAGCGACATCGCTGTTGCTGCCGAACAATCCCTCCTTCAAGGGGGAGGTGCGTTCGGCGTTACAGCAACGTCACAAAACGGCCGCCCAATAGAAGAGGAGGGGAGGAGATGAGCGGCCGGAACATGCCGCCCACCCCCTTCCTTCCTCCTTTCCGGTGGACGGCAGGTAGGATGATGTTCTTCGTTCCTGCAGTGTCACACACAGCAATGTGTGGTGCCACAGGAACGACGAACAACCTGCGGAATGAAACACCAACGACATTATGATTTGGAGCGACGTGTCAACGATCAATGATTTTTGCCATTTTTGCGATCTTTGATCGTCGCTCCTAGCTGTCACACGCTGCAATGTCACTAACAACGCTGGATGTGCGTCACAAACACCGTGACCCCGACGATATATCGTTAGCGATGTCGCAGCGTGTAAAGCACCCTTTAGGTACGTGATGGCGCATGAGGGAAGGACTCGTCTAGAGAGGCTAGGGATCTGTTAGTTGAGTGTTAGGAGGTGACCCCGATCCCATCTCCCTAACAGGGCCTACCATTGTATTGTTTCCCTGGTGTACCCTTTGTGTTGTGTCGCTTGCCTGGGGTCCTCTTCTTCCTGGCTTGACGCTTCCTATCCATTATTATTATTATTTATTTTTATAGCGCCATTTATTCCATGGCACTTTACAGTGAAAGAGGGTATACGTACAACAATCATTAAGAGTACATAGCAGACTGGTATAGGACGAGAGAGGACCCTGCCCGTGAGGGCTCAGTCTATAGGGAATGGGTGATGGTAGAATAGGTAAGGACAGAGCTGGTTGTGCAGTGGTGTACTGGACTGAGGGTTATTGTAGGTTGTAGGCTTGTTGGAAGAGGTGGGTCTTGAGTTTCCTCTTGAAGCTTTCCACGGTAGGGGAGAGTCTGATATGCTGTGGTAGAGCGTTCCAGAGTATGGGGGAGACACGGGAGAAATCTTGTACGCGATTGTGGGAAGAGGAGATAAGAGAGGAGTAGAGAAGGAGATCTTGTGAGGATCTGAGGTTGTGTGCGGGTAGGTACCGGGAGACTAGGTCACAGATGTAAGGAGGAGACAGGTTGTGGATGGCTTTGTATGTCATGGTTAATGTTTTGAACTGGAGTCGTTGGGCGATGGGAAGCCAGTGAAGGGATTGGCAGAGTGGCAAGGCTGGGGAATAGCGAGGGGAGAGGTGGATTAAGCGGGCCGCACAGTTTAGGATAGATTGGAGGGGTGCAAGACTGTTGGAAGGGAGACCAGAGAGCAGGAGGTTGCAGTAATCGAGGCGGGAGATGATGAGGGCATGCACTAATGTTTTTGCTGAATCTTGGTTAAGGAAAGCACGGATCCGGGAGATATTTTTGAGTTGTAGTCTGGATGAGGTGAAGAGGGCTTGGATGTGTGGCTTGAAGGATAGAGAAGAGTCGAGGGTTACTCCAAGGCAACGAGCTTGTGAGACTGGGGAGAGCGAGCAACAATCAAGTTTGATGGAAAGGCTTCTTGGAGGGGATGAGTAAGGAGGAGGAAAGACAATGAATTCTGTTTTGTCCATGTTAAGCTTTAGGAATCGCGCACAGAAGAAGGATGAAATAGCAGACAGACATTGTGGGATTTTGGTTAGTAGAGAGGTAATGTCAGGTCCAGAGAGGTAGATCTGCGTATCATCAGCGTAGAGATGATACTGAAAGCCGTGGGACTCTATGAGCTGTCCCAGGCCGAAGGTGTAGATGGAGAACAGCAGAGGTCCAAGAACTGAGCCTTGGGGGACACCGACAGATAGGGGGTGAGATGAGGAAGTGGTGTGAGAATGGGAGACGCTGAAAGTTCGGTCGGTTAGGTATAAGGAGATCCAAGATAGGGCCAAGTCTGTGATGCCCAGAGATGAGAGAATCTGTAGTAGGAGGGAATGGTCTATTGTGTCGAAGGCAGAGGACAGGTCCAGGAGGAGGAGGACAGAGTAGTGTCGCATGGCTTTGGTGGTTAGTAGATCATTTGTGACTTTGGTTAGGGCAGTTTCAGTAGAGTGTTGAGGTCGGAAGCCAGATTGTAGCCGGTCAAAGAGGGAGCAGGAGGAGAGGTATGAGGACAATTCAAGATGGACATGCTGTTCCAGTAGTTTTGAGGCATAGGGGAGAAGGGATATGGGGCGATAGTTTGACACAGAGGATGGGTCAAGGGAGGGCTTTTTGAGGATGGGTGTAATGGAGGCATGTTTAAAGCATGAGGGGAATACACCACTTGTTAGTGATAGGTTGAAGAGATGGGTTAGGGCTGGGATGAGGACTGCGGTGATGTTGGGGATGAGGTGCGATGGGAGCGGGTCAAATGCACAGGTGGTTAGATGTGATCTTGAGAGTAGAGTGCAAAGATTGTTTTCTGTTATGGTGGAGAAGCTGGATTTGGAGGACGAGGGCTGAGTAGCGATGATGAGGGGCTGTGGTGATTGTGGGCCAAAGCTTGCTCTGATGTTGTCAATCTTCTGCTTGAAGAAAGAGGCAAAGTCTTCAGCTGAGATGAGAGGAGAGGGAGGTGGTGCTGGAGGACAGAGCAGAGAATTGAAAGTGTTCAATAGCTGTTTAGGGTTGTGAGAGAGAGAGGATATGAGGGATGAGAAGTAAGTTTGTTTTGCAGCAGTGAGTGTGGACTTGAAGGTGGTGAGGGACTCTTTATATGCAATGAAGTGCTCAGTGGAATGAGACTTCTTCCATCTGCGCTCAGCAATTCTGGAAGCCCGTCTAGTTGTTTAGTCTGACTTGTGTGCCAGGGTTGCCTGTTGATTGTGCGGGTTTTGGTGTGTGTGAGGGGGGCAGCTGATTCGAGAGCTGCAGAGATTGTAGTGTTGTATAAAGTTGCAGCAGCATCTTCGTCGTGTAAAAAAGCAATGTCTGTGAGAGGAAGAAGGGAATTATAGTGTTAATCATGGACAGCACACGGACTGTACACTGACTGATTGTCATGTCTGTCATTTTCACAGACCCATAGACTCGTATGGGTGAGTTTCATTTGTGAAGTTGATGACAAAAGGAACATGTCTGCGTTATTTTCACAACCTATTGTATTGATGGCCGTATTCAGACCTCAAGTCTTCCCTATTCTTGCATTTCTCTATGTTACAATTATCGTTATTATTGAAAATGTTAACACTGGGGAAATAACCAGCTGAACCTCCTACATGGCCTCCATGTCCATCACTCCCCGAGGTTATTATTCTTTCTGAAGTGTTGATATTGAGAATGGAAATCTCATTTTACGCCTCGAGATGCTGACTGAACATTATTTTCAGGGCCTCGCGTTCATTATTTGCAATGCACTCGTGTGATGGTGAGGACAGGCTGCGGCACCTGTTCCCGGCAGGTGGTGTTTTCAAGGCTTTGAATAGAGACTGCTGTTTATTAATAGAAATAAATGGAAATCACTCACTGACTGCAGAGGGAAAGGGAATCTTTAAGGAATCTACGTTACTTTTCGACAAGAACTTACAACATGGCCTTTGTTTTGAGCCAACAAAGAAACTAAATAGGTAAAATAACAATTTACTCATCTAAAAGAATAAAGATATATATTTTGAAGTTATGGGAATAGTCAAATTCAACGGGAATCAGTAATGAATTGTTTCTAACCCACCGTCATGAACAATGGTCAATCATGAGCAATGATATAGACCGACAATGTGGCAGTACTATGACCGGTAACATTAAGGTTGGCTTCAGACAGTTGAATTTTATGGTCTGTATATGAACCATAATGCCCAGATTGACTGCTGATCTCCTGACTAGAGATGAGCGAACCGGTCCCGGTTCGGCTCGAGGTCGGCTCGCCGAACGGAGGTCCCGTTCGAGTTCGGTTCGTCGAACGTTCGACGAACCGAACTCGAACTGCATAGGAAACAATGGCAGGCAATCACAAACACATAAAAACACCTAGAAAACACCCTCAAAGGTGTCCAAAAGGTGACAAACAACTCACAACACAACACAAACACATGGGAAAGTGACAAGGACATATACTCATGCGAAAACAAACCAGCTGGACAAGGAAAAAGAGGAGGACACACAGATAAAGGCATGGCACTCCCTTCTAAAATCATGTAAAACACCGCAAGGTGACTCCAAGCGGAGTCTCCCTTTTTTTCCAAAAATTGGGCCCCACACACACCCACCCATTCAGTGGCAGCACTTGTGCCCTAGTTGTACACTTCACAGCTAGATTTGCATCAATCACATTCAAAAATACGCCATTCTTATCCGTCCCCAGGATGACACCGGGGTAGGTAGCAAAGTCTTTCCTGATCCCAGCTCTGTTCATCTTGGCTCCTTTTAAAAACAATGTAAGCAAGGGTTACTCCAAGCGGAGTCTCCCTTTTTTTCCAAAAATTGGGCCCCACACACACCCACCCATTCAGTGGCAGCACTTGTGCCCTAGTTGTGCACTTCACAGCTAGATTTGCATCAAGCACATTCAAAAATACGGCCTAATTAACCGTCCCCAGGATGACACCAGGGTAGGTAGCAAAGTCTTTCCTGATCCCAGCTCTGTTCATCTTGGCTCCTTTTAAAAACACAGCAAGCAAGGGTTACTCCAAGCGGAGTCTCCCTTTTTTCCAAAAATTGGGCCACACAGACACCCCATCAGTGGCAGCACTTGTGCCCTAGTTGCAAACAGGATGTTTTGATTTGCATCAAGCACATTCCAAATCCACAAGCATTTACTCTCCCCAGGATGACACAGGGGTAGTAAATTCCTTCTGGATCCATGACTTGTTCATTTTGATGAACGTCAGTCTGTCCACATTGTCACTGGACAGACGCGTGCGCTTATCTGTCAGCACACACCCAGCAGCACTGAAGACTCGTTCAGAGACAACGCTGGCAGCTGGACACGACAAAATCTCCAAGGCGTAACTGGAGAGCTCTGGCCATTTTTCTAGATTTGAAGCCCAAAAGGAGCAAGGCTCCATTTGCAAAGTCATGGCATCGATGTTCATTTGGAGATACTCCTGTATCATCCTCTCCAGCCGTTGACTATGTGTCAGACTTGTTGTCTCTGGTGGCCTTGCAAAAGAGGGTCTAAAAAAATTATGAAAAGATTCCATAAAATTGCTGTTACCAGCACCAGATACGGTCCTACTGGTACGGGTAGACTGTTGAAGATGACGAGACCGTCCCATGTTTGTCAAGTTACAACTGGGAGATTCACTCCCTGCACCTGCACGGTTGTTTGGTGGAAAAGCCGAGCTAAGATCGAGTAACAGCTTCTGCTGATACTCCTGCATACGTGCGTCCCTTTCTATGGCTGGAATTATGTCACAAAATTTGGACTTGTACCGGGGATCTAATAGTGTGGCAATCCAGTAGTCATCATCACTTCAAATTTTGACAATACGAGTGTCATGTTGGAGGTAGTGCAACAAGAAGGCACTCATGTGTCTTGCGCAGCCATGCGGACCAAGTCCACGCTGTGTTTGTGGCATAGAGGTGCTACCCGTTCTTTCTTCCTCTGACATCTCCCCCCAACCTCTTTCAACTGAAATTTGACCAAGGTCTCCCTCATCCGCTGAGTCTTCCATGTCCATGGACAGTTCGTCCTCCATTTCTTCATGTTCTCCTGCACCTTCCTCAACATTTCGCCTGCTACTATGCGCCCTTGTTGATCCCTGTCCCCCATGGTCCCATGCCTGCTGCGTTGGTGATGATGAACGTCTGGACCTTGGTGATGTTGTTGTCCCTTGCGCATATGAATCCTCCTGTAGTTCCTCCCCTTCCTGTTGTCCCACCCCCTGACTCCGAATAGTGTTTAGCGTGTGCTCCAGCATGTAAATGACTGGAATCGTCATGCTGATAATGGCATTGTCAGCGCTAAACATATTCGTCGCCATGTCGAAACTGTGCAGAAGGGTGCATAGGTCCTTGATCTGAGACCACTCCATCAGGGTGATCTGCCCCACCTCTGCATCTCGTTGGCCCAGGCTATACGTCATGACGTATTGCACCAGGGCTCGGCGGTGCTGCCACAGTCACTGTAACATGTGGAGAGTTGAATTCCAGCGTGTCGCCACATCGCATTTCAGGCGATGAACCGGCAGGCCGAAAGACTTCTGGAGCGATGCAAGTCGCTCAGCTGCGGCGCTTGAACGGCGGAAGTGAGCAGACAGTTTTCGTGCCCTGTTCAGAAGGCCATCTAGGCCGGGATAGTGTGTTAAAAATTGCTGGACGACAAGGTTCAACACGTGAGCCATACAAGGTACGTGTGTCACCTTGCCCAGGCGAAGGGCCGCACCCAGGTTTGCAGCATTGTCGCACACGGCCTTACCAGGCTGCAGGTTGAGTGGAGACAACCATTTATTAAACTCGGACCGCAGAGCTGACCACAACTCCTCAGCTGTGTGACTCTTATTCCCAAGACATGTCAATCTAAAGACCGCCTGATGCCGTTGCGCTCTGCTGCCAGCATAGTAATGAGGGGTGCGTGATTCCTTCTGCGCAGTGAGAACGCTGGTGGCCTGACCAGGCAGGCTTGGGGCGGAGGTGGAGGACCCAGATGAGGTGGAGGATGCACTAGCAGTGGCGGAACTTGGACAGACAGAGGATTGACACACAAGTCGTGGGGACGGCAAGACTTGTGCAGCAGACCCTTCACCATCTATCACCATAGTTACCCAGTGCCCAGTCAGCGACATGTAACGTCCCTGTCCATGCTTACTGGTCCAAGTATCGGTGGTGAAATGCACCCGTTCACACACAGTTTCTCAAGGAAGCGGTGATGTTGTGTGCGACATGCTGGTGTAGCGCGGGCACACCTTTCTTAGAGAAGTAGTGGCGATAGGCATCTGGTACTGGGGCACAGCGACAGACATAAGGTCTCTAAAATCCGGTGTGTCCACTAGGCGGAAAGGCAGCATTTCGGTAGCCAACAGCTTACAGAGGGATAGAGTCAACCTCTTAGCTTTGTCATGGGTCGCAGGAAGTGGCCTTTTATTTGACCACATCTGAGGGACAGAGATCTGGCTGCTGTGTGTAGACGGTGTTGAGTAGGGTGTCCCTGGAAAAATGCAGGTTTGTGAGGAAAGTGCAGGCGGAGACATGATGTTGCCTTCATCCAACGTTGGTGCTATCGATGTCTGAGAGAGCTGTACACACTCACTTGTTTCCCCTTCCAAACCAACTGACGACCTACCAAGCAAACTGCCTGTTGCGGTTACAGTGGTGGAAGTTGTGCGTGGAAAAACAGGTGTGACAGCTGTCCCCACAGTCCTAGAAGATGAAGAGCGCGCGGATGCACTGGAAGGGGCAGGCCGTGGATGGTTTGCTCCGCTAGGCCGCATTGCAGCACAGTGAGCTTCCCACCGGGACCTATGATATTTATTCATGTGACGATTCATGGAAGAAGTTGTCAAACTGCTGAGATTTTGACCTCTACTAAGAGAACCATGACAAATTTTACAGATCACATAATTTGGGCGATCTTTTTCTATGTCAAAAAAGGACCAGGCTAGGCAAGGCTTAGAGGCCATGCGACCTGTTGATCCACCCCGAATAATGCTCAGAGGCAGAGTGGTGGCTGAGGATGCAGTTGTAGACGTGCTACCAGTGCTCCGACTCTGTCCAGGAAGGCGCAAGGTAACTTCGTCGTCGGTTGCATCCTCCTCCACCGCCTCTGTTGACCTCCTCGAGTGCCTGACTGGGGGTTGACAGTAGGTGGGATCTAGAACTTCATCATCAATTGTTGTGTTTGCACTCCCCTCCCCCTCAGACCGAGCCTCTTCTTGCCCTGACCGAATATTTAAGTTGTCATCCCAATCGGGTATCTGCGTCTCATCTTCATCAGTATGTTCCTCATTGTCTATAACCACAGGTGTTACAGTTTGTGACAAAGGGTCAACATTATGCTCAGAAACTTGGTCCTCACGGCCTGAATCAGAGTCACAAAGGTTCTGGGCATCACTGCAGACCATTTCCTGTTCTGTACTCACTGTAGCTTGGGAGCAGACCTCTGATTCCCAGGCTATAGTGTGACTGAACAGCTCTGCAGACTCAGCCATCTCAGTTCCACCATACTGTGCAGGGCTGATGGAGACTTCAGAGCTGGGAGAAAGCAAGTTTGATTGGGATGACAACTCAGAGGACTGGTGTTTTTTGGATGCGGTACTTGAAGTGGCTGAGAGGGCACTTGTTGGACCACTTGAGATCCATTCAAGCATTTTCCTTTTTTGGCCATCATCTACCTTTGTTCCTGTTGTTCGTGTCCGTAAAAAAGGGAGCACATCGGATTGTCCACGGTAAGTAGTAGACATCTTACTTTTGCTGGTAGATGGTCTATCTTCAGCAGATGATAATGGAGCTTTGCCACCTTCCCCACGGACAAAACCTTTTTTTCCTTTTCCACCACGCCTCTTCCCCTTTCCACCAGCATCTGTCATTTTGCCACTCATGTTGATTGCGACAAGATTGTGCACTTAAAATGTGGTAGGAAAAATTGAGAGGTGGTGTAGATTGCAGCGGTGGTCTAGCTTTATTAACAGCAGAATAATAAAGAATAAATATCCCTGACAATGCAACTACGGCCCTTAAACTGGCAGCATCAATTGCTAGTATAATGGCTTAGTTATAATGAGTTGGAGTGTGCAATGCAGGTAGAGGTGCTGCAAATGTCTTTGCACTAGTGGGACTATAGCAAAGTCCAATAGCCACGTTTAGGATGCCACTAGGTACACTGAGTGTTTGCTAGTATAATGGCTTAGTTATAATGAGTTGGAGTGTGCAATGCAGGTAGAGGTGCTGCAAATGTCTTTGCACTAGTGGGACTAGACAACAGTCCAATAGCCACGTTTAGGATGCCACTAGGTACACTGAGTGTTTGCTAGTATAATGGCTTAGTTATAATGAGTTGGAGTGTGCAATGCAGGCAGAGGTGCTGCAAATGTCTTTGCACTAGTGTGACTACACAACAGTCCAATAGCCACGTTTAGGATGCCACTAGGTACACTGAGTGTTTGCTAGTATAATGGCTTAGTTATAATGAGTTGGAGTGTGCAATGCAGGCAGACGTGCTGCAAATGTCTTTGCACTAGTGTGACTAGACAACAGTCCAATAGCCACGTTTAGGATGCCACTAGGTACACTGAGTGTTTGCTAGTATAATGGCTTAGTTATAATGAGTTGGAGTGTGCAGAGGACAGGAGGGTACAGTGCCAGGGTTGTGGGGCTCTGGGTAGGGGAATGGAAGCCTGCCTTTCTATTCCCTCCTAATGGGGAAATGCAGCGACGAAATCCCTGACCTTTGCTACACAGACGCTGTCGCTGTTTTCAGGACCTGTCACCTTAACTCTGACCCTGCCGGTACGAGCCCTTAAAAGGACTGATAGATAGTGCTATCCCTATGCTGTCCAGCGTATCCAGTATCGGCGATAGGACAAAGGACGGAGCTGCGCCAGTGATATCTGACACCAAGGACGCAGAAGAGATAATGGCGTGCTGGAGGAAAATGTCCGGTTTTATAATGCAGGGACATGTGACATGGACATCCTATCACACATGCCGTTGCTTCTCTGGCTAAAAGTGCACTTAGCTGTGTGTGTGTCTGGGATTGGCTGACATGCTGGCCCGCCCCACTACACGCGCGCTTAGGGAAGGAAGACAAGGAAAAAAAAAAAAAATGGCGATCGCCATTATACAAACAGCAGTGATCTGAAGGCGCTGTTCCCGCACACTATACACTGAAATGTCATAATAGTGTGAGTCACAGAGTGACTTACACTATTACAGCGGAAAGCCAGCTAGGAATTAGCTGTTTTTTTGCTGCTAGAACCGTTCTCGAACGTTTCTAGAACTATCGAGCTTTTGCAAAAAGCTCGAGTTCTAGTTCGATCTAGAACAGGCCCCAAAATCACTCGAGCCTAGAACTGGAGAACCTCGAACCGCGAACCGCGCTCAACTCTACTCCTGACCTGAACTTACAGCCTTATACTGTATATGTCACGTTAGGTATGGGGAAGTTCCAAGCAAGTGGCGAAGGGAAAGGGAAAGGAAGCCCTGTGTTTAGGGAAAGGGAAAATGGTGACCCCTGAACAAACCTACTGCTGGTCCCTGGGGTCCGTCACCACCCTAGATAGATTCCACACCTACGTGCCCAGCCGGATACCTGACCCTAGGTATTCCTAGTGCTGGACCCTAAATAGGGAACAGGTTGAATGAGCTCTTCATCTACCCCACTAAAAACTATAAAAACACAAGGAGGACACACAGGGAGAAAATGCATGAACTACTTATCCACAGATGACACCAGTAAAAATTCAAAGTTTTCAGCAACGATACCGCAGAGGAGTACAAGCCTCCCGCTTGCACCCAGCTCTTTAATAATTGAAGAATATCACCAGCACCAGTCCAAGGAGGGAAGGGGTATTCAAGCACCAAGAGAATGGTCTGGAACCGTTGAAGCACTAAGAGGTGCGAAACGGCTGTCGGCCGTCTTTAGAGGGACTGGATCCAGCTCTCTCCCCGCTATTTGTATCTGCACTTTACCATGAAATAAAGCACCTTGGAATATTGGATGGTGTATGCTGTGGCTTCCTACTCCTTGGATATTGGTCTGGATTTTCTTTTCCTATGCCCCGTGCACCCATAAGGAGGACTTAAGCTGACATGTTTATCCGGTTATAAGGTAGAGCATGGTTTGATGCAGAAATCGCTTCTGTTTGATATATTAGCACCAAGATAATGCTAATGATCAGCAGCTGGGTGGAAGGCGAGCTCCGGTTGGGTCCAAAAGGGGGAAAGATGAATCCAGCAGGAAAGCTACCTATACCAATGAATACTGACAACAGGAACAATGAAAAGTCAGGGAGCATTTTGCGCAGCTGTGATGTGACCTTCTATGGCCAGAAACCTCATGACTGTTTGTCATCCATGACACACCCGTGACCGTATACACGTATGAAGTTGTAAGTTCAGGTCAGGAGATCCACGGCCAGTTGTGTACCACTGTCTATATTCGGACCACCAAACACAAATATGTGAAATTGGCCTAAAACTAGAAAACCTTTCCTTTCCTGTATCCACCTTTAAAGGGGTTGTCCATTTCTCGGAAAACCCCTTCTCAATCACCATGTTTGCCTCTGTTAACATAACAAAGCTTGTAGTATCTTCTGGTGTTGGTGTCCTTCCAGCGGTGTCGGCACTCGCTCTCCCCAGGCTGACATGACATTGTTACATCACGCGAGCCCTGTGTCCACTCAGTGCCGACTTCACTATCTCAACCTTCGGTCATATCAAACATGTGAATGGCCAGCCGCAGCTCTGACCCCAAAGGAGGGTAGAGTGAAGGCAGTGCTGACAACGTCACGTGAGCCCCGGGAGAGTGGGTACTGACACAGCAGGAATGGAGGTAAGCATGAGTGTTATGTTAACGGAGAAAAATGGTGATTAAGCGTGTGTACATATAACATCATTTACACTGGGGTGAATCCGACAAGTTTTCCAAGAGTAAGATGCTTCTGGAAATGTCTTCATTTTTTGTCCTGAAGTTTCTTTTTTGGTTGTTTTCTGAAAACTTGCTTCATTGGTTTTGTTTATGAGCTTTGTTCCATAATTTTTGGGTCTCTTTTTTTTTTTTTGTTACTGGTGTTTTAAAATATTTTTTACTGCTATTTAAACTGCTAGTGAAAATACAGGGAAAATGCTCAGAATGATGATCAGTTGTTTTTTGGAACTTTCCAACTGACTTTTATTAGAAGGTGCAGAGCGTTTTCTAAGCAGAAGACGCCTGAAGAGTGGGCCGCTCACTTCTTGTAGCCGCTTAGCGGTTATTGAAACCTGAAGCAGTTAAAAGATGCTCAAAAGTCTCATCATAAGCACAATGGTTTTCGGGGCAGACCCACTCAAAAAAATGACTTTTGCGCATACCCAAAGTGTTATGTTTCTAATTTGACAGATTTAGGATATTCCAAACAATTAAAATAGTATTCTTAAAGGGAACCTGTCATCTGCTACCATGCTACCCAATCCAGGGCAGCATGTATCAACCACCGGCTGTATATAAATAGCCAGACATGTTTCACTCTGAAACGCTGCCGCAAGATACAGTTGATACCCATTCCATTGGGATACATGTCAATGGTCACAATCACCCTTTAAAAGGAACCTGTCAGCTGATACATGGTGCCCAAACCAAGGGCACCATGTATCAGTCGATGACTGTATAATCACAACAAGTGTTCGGTTTCCCTGCAGTGCCACCACAGGAAAAATTAAGCATTACATGGAGTCCATTACTGAATCCTACAGGGAGAGATACTCCCTTTATGAAAGAAGCAAATTCCCAACAATTTATTTTCCTAATCCTTTCTACCTATGTATTGGAGTGTGGCTGTGTTAATATACTTACCAATCGCGGTCTTCCCCAGTTTATTGCATGGCTCCTGTCCTCTTCTAGGTCATGTGACTGCTACTCTACTTTGTAGGCTCACACAGGGACTGTTGTGTGGAGTGGTGCTACTTTCTGATTGTAGGCCTATGAAGCTTTATAATAAGAGACATACAGAGACTAAGGGGCCCTTTGCACACTACGACATCGCAGGTGCGATGTCGGTGGGGTCAAATTGAAAGTGACGCACTTCCGGCGTCGCTCTCGACATTGTAGTGTGAAAAGCATTTTTACTACGATTAACGAGCACAAAAGCGTCATAATCGTATCATCGGTATAGCGTCGGTCATTTCCATGAATTGGGAAAGACCGATGTTACGATGTTGTTCCTCGTTCCTGCGGCAGCACACATCGCTGTGTATGAAGTCGCAGGAGCGAGGAACATCTCCTACCTGCGTCCCGGCCGACTGTGCGGGAGGTGGGCGGGATGTTTACGTCTCGCTCATCTCCGCCCCTCCGCTTCTATTGGCCGCCTGCCGTGTGACGTCGCTATGACGCCGTACGACCCGCCCCCTTAGGAAGGAGGCGGTTCGCCGGCCAGAGCGACGTTGCAGGGCAGGTGAGTGCATGTGAAGCTGCCGTAGCAATAATGTTCGCTACGCCAGCTATCACCATGATATCGCAGCTGCGACGGGGGCGGGGACTATCGCGCTCAGCATCGCAGCATCGGCTTGCAATGTCGTAGTGTGCAAAGGGCCCCTTAGAAAGTGACTTGTTTCACCCATAAACCCCTGTCTAATCCAGTGAGTCGGAATTTAAGAGTTTGTCACATGACCTTGAAGAGGAAACCCGGAGGATGGTACGTATATTAATGCACATACACTACATGATATAAATAAGTAGGATTGGGGGAAGAACAATTGTTGTGAGTGCTTTTTTTTGAACACGGCGTTATGTAAACACAGGTGCAGCCACCAAGTTTTCCCACGTGAAGACACCACAGGAAGATGCTTGTGAATCTGTGGTGGCGCTGCTGGCCTCTTTCTCTATATTGTGAAGAATGAGCATCTCACTTCTTTTAACTTGTTTTTGGGCCCAGAAGCGGTTAATAGAAGTGGCATAAGATGGAATATGTGCACAACAATGTTGTTTTAACCCTGCTGTGCTCTACGTTCATTTTATGGGGCTCTTTCACGTCGGCTTGCAGGTGCGAATCAGCCTGAAAAAGATGCTGCGTGACATAGCTGAGCTCAGAATTCCCAAATAGGGTTTTTGAAAATGGGTTTTCTAAACCAGTAAACCGTTTTAATACTTTCACGCAATAAATTGATGTTTAATTACTATTTCAATTATTAATTATATTTTAATTATTGAAATGAGTGAATTTTAGCTGAAGTCCAACGTCATGTAGGGCCACCTGTTTCATTAAATGATTTCTTACATGTTTCCTACAGCACAGCTTGGAGATGCCTTATGTAATGCATCTGCCCTAGAAACTGCAAGCAAGCTACAGAGATCCGACATAAAAGCTAAGGTTGTTAGCATTTCCTACAATTGGTTACTCTATTTTCCAGTATAGTATAGTTCATCTGATGAGACTCTTCCAGATTTTTAAAGGCAATCTATCTCATGATTTAAGCTGCCCAAACCGCGGGCAGCATGAATCAAATTCTGGTTGCCAGATACTGTATATTTTTTCTGAAATGCTCCAGTGTTTTAAAGAATATATCTTACTTTAAAGATCTCCCATAGCGACGGCCTGTCAATCACACTCAGCAGTTATCGGGGGAAGATCTGTCCGGGGGCCTCGTCTAACTAGTGTCGTCTCTGCCTTTGGTGTCCGGGTACTGTAGCCTTTATGAAAAAAAATAACCTGGCTGCAATCATACACCCAAGTTCTGATTCATGCTGCTCATAGATTATGGCGGCATAAATCAGGTGACAGGTTCCCTTTAACATTGCGAAGGTTATCTGAGGGCATGTGAGGCTGTATACCAAGAACCTGGTATAAGGCTATGTGCGCACTTGTGCGCTCTGCACCGCACCTAAAAGGTGCGCTTCAGAGCGCAGCTGAAAATCTCCGTTCTGAAGCGCATGGTGCCGGCAGAGAATGTGCGCTCTGCATGCTGCCTCTCCCTATAGACAGCATGCAAACCGCACGGAAGAAGTGACATGTCACTTCTTAGAACGCAGCGATTCGGGCAGCAGCCGAATCGCTGCGTTCTAATATGCCACGTGCGCACGGCTCCTGCACAATCTCCATAGACTGTGCAGGGGATGCAGGGCGCATGCAGTTACGCTGCGGTGCAGAACACAGCGTAACTGCATGTAATACGCACACGTGCGCACATAGCCTTAAGAGAACCAAAACGTCAACATAAAAAGCACATCATAACCTTGTGCCCCCAACCCGTATAAGCAGGCTACTACATCCAAGAATGCCCACTTTACCCCCATTCAGTATTCTTACATTAAGCACACTTACCACACTTTTGTATCCAGCTTCAAGCACCAGTCACACAGAGTTTTGCACAAACTTTACCAATTGACAGTAGAGTAGAGAAGTGTTGGAGGTGAAAGAGAGAGGAGGTCAGGAGCTGGGCTCCTTGGTGTACTAGGTGGCAGACATTGGTCTGGGCCTGGTAGGAGCTGGACCCCAGTCGCAGGGGATTGTGACAAAAGGCACGGACTGTCGAGGAGGACAACCATCGGCCTTGTGCCATCACCGGGCTGGGGCCAGGGTACGACGGGGTACGTGGACCCTAAGCTGGGAAGTAGCTTCAGGCGCCTGGTAATTTACCCGATGAGGACAGAGCCTTCAAGATCCATTCTACACCCACTCCAAAATCGGGGTACTAGCGCAACGAGGGGGAGAGGACTTTCCCACTGCATAGTCCAGAAAATCCCAAGCGTGAACCCTGAGAGCAAGCTCACTCCGTTAGCCATACGGGTGAGCGGGACCCGTTTAGTTTTAAGCTAAAAGGGACCAACTACAGAAAAGAGGTGCCAAGGTCAAGGTCACAGGCTAACAAGCAACACCAATGGGCACGGGATCCAGGCGTGCTCCCTCCCTGCTACAGTGGCATCAAGAACTTTGGTTTACCACGGTTGTCAGCATCAGCGTTATTGGACTGAATGAGTAATTAACCCTTACCGGCCTGACGGCACCTCCCCAGCGCCATCACCGAGTGCCGGGGCATTCTCCCTACCCGTGGATGGGTTAAACACCTGGCTGCCCATACCATCGCCACCGGGTACTCCCAGCCGCAGCTGTGGTACTTCACCGTTACCACACATTACGGGTGGCATCACAAACTTTCCACATCATCCCCTGTACATAGCCCCCCTTTATTTTAGTGGCCGCAAGAAGACACATAAGGTCAATGACATGGCCTGCAAATAGTCCGGATCTCAATCCAATTGAAAATCTTTGTTGGAAGTTGAAGAAAATGGTCCATGACAAGGATCCTGCAAAGCTGATCTGGAAATAGCAATCAGAGAAAGTTGGAGCCAGATTGATGATTAGTATTGTTTGTCACTCATTAAATCCATGCCTCAGAGACTGCAAGCTGTTATAAAAGCCAGAAGTGGTGAAACAAAATACAAGTGATGTATTGGAGTGTTCTTTTGTTTGTTAGTTTTTCATGACTCCATAATTTTTTCCTCAGAATTGAGTGATTCCATAACTTTTCCCCTTGTTTGGGCTTGAAAAGTAACCTTTACTGGCTGGCACGTTATGTTTTCATGATTTTTCTTAGTGTTTCTTAAAGCCAGAAAGTTGCCATTTGAAATGACTTTAGTTTTGCGCCATGTCTGTGATCTGCTTTTTTAAAACAAAAGTAAACAACTGAATGAACATCCTCAGAGCCAGGCGAGTCCAAAATTTTTGCCAGGGGTTGTATATGCCAGCACCACCCTGTGCCTGTAGAAGGGGGGCTAAATGAGCGTATGGTCGATTTCACACCTTCGACATTCCCATTCCAAGTACGGACCACCATGTTCAGACCACCTGCAGGTTTCCTGACCTGAATGCTCACAGAGATATACGAGATTTGACTTTGGGTCAGCAGACCTATGACCGGTTTAGATACTGATCCTTTGATCATGAATGTTGAATGTTAGGTACCAGCTTAATGGGCACTTTGCACACTACGACATCGCAGGTGTGATGTCGGTGGGGTCATGTCGAAAGTGACACACTTCCTGCATTGCTATCGACATCGTAGTGTGTAAATCCTAGATGATACGATTAACGAGCGCAAAAGCGTTGTAATCGTATCATCGGTGTAGCGTCGGTGAATTCCATAATTACGCTGACGCGACAGTCCGATGTTGTTCCTCGCTCCTGCGGCAGCACACATTGCTGTGTGTGAAGTCGCAGGAGCGAGGAACATCTCCTACCTGCGTCACCGCGGCTCCCGTCGGCTATGCGAAAGGAAGGAGGTGGGCGAGATGTTTACATCCCGCTCATCTCCGCCCCTCCACTCCTATTGGCCGCCTGCCGTGTGACGTCGCAGTGACACCGCACGACCCACCCCCTTAATAAGTAGGCGGTTCGCCGGCCACAGCGACGTCGCACGACAGGTGAGTGCATGTGAAGCAGCCGTAGTGATAATATTCGCTACGGCAGCTATCACAAGGATATCGCAGCTGCAACGGAGGCGGGGACTATCGTGCTCGGCATCGCAGCATCGGCTTGCGATGTCGTAGTGTGCAAAGTACCCCTTAGAGTTAAAAATACTATTAATGTAAAAACCATTAACCATCCCCTTAATAGCAGCCTCCATGCGCTAGTGATCCACACTGATCCTGCAGTGATGATGTCACATACATAATGCAGCCAATCACCGGCCTGAGAGATTGGTTGAGCAGTCAAATGACTTACGTACGTGATGTCATCCCTGCCGGACTGGTCTGGATTACTGGAGCCGCAGATGATCAATGGTTATTATGGTTTTTATGCTTTTTCTAAAAATCTCAGACGACCCCTTTAATTTAGCGTTAACATTCTGATAATAGAGTTGCTGACAGAAGTTTCCATAGAAACAAAACGATCCTCGTCATGTTTCATTTATTTCAGTAATCGATAAATTATGTTTTAATCCGTGAAATAACGAGATAAACCTTTAAACGTGCACAAGTGGTAAAAAGAATGACTGGAATGAACATGGTGGAATTAGGAGAATAACATCATGTCTACAGCCTCACCCGGTGATATCCATGAAGGTATCCCATAAATTTAAAGGGATACTGTCAGTCGATACATGTTACATGTGCATGAGTCCTGGTCTTCAACAGATTACTGCACAGAGCCAGTACAGACCACCGATACAGACACTGAGCAATCAGGGAAAGCCAGCAAACGTGAGCTCAGTGGCAACTTATGGAGTTGTGAATTAAAGTAGAAAATTAAAGGGACTTAAGATTATTTTCAAAATTATTGTAGACAAGGGATATAAGGATACAAGGTACAGTGTTCTGCTCAAATTACGTCATGGAATTCCAAACTTTGCGGTAGATACCTTTCGCCTGATACCTCTAGAACATGACTAGCACTATTTTTGGGAATCTGCATTAAAGTAAATACGTTCCCTGAAGAAGAGGTGAAACGCGCGTCGGGACACTCGGGTGTGACACAAACCAAGCAGTCAACTGGTTAGTGATTAATACAACCTTAATAGAAATAATTTGAATTGGTTTTGTTTAGACTAACCTAATACTACTAAGGGAGGAGTATAAGGTATAACCTACTAGTGACATAGTGCAAACCAACTTACTGTGAGTTCAACTAATTGATTATTGGATGCTTTATAGTTAAGGATCTTTCCCTATATCCCACTACCACCATTGAGGTTGTATAACCGCCTTTGTATAATCACTTTTTTGAATCTGCTTTGATTGTAATCTTGCCCATACTGTGCACTACTTGCTTGTTTTTTAATCATGTTTTAAATTGATATGAATAAAATATATTGTTGTTTAAAAAATTGGATCAATACCACTATTTTTTCCGCTGAGTTTCTATGTAAATTGGGTGGTTTCCGTGATTTTGCTTATATAGGTCGTGTGTAGTGACTAATAGATATATGATTAAAGTAAATTGGGCTAAAGACCCTTCATGGCTCCAAGACTGAGCTAAGTGTCTTTGCAGAGCAGAGACCCTACTATGGGAAAATAGTCTTGTGTCAGTCCTACAGAGTTGATACTGTATGTGTCAAAGTTCTTTTGCTTAACTTTTCAAGAAGAAACTAAGTGGAAACTCTAAAATTTTGAGGAGTTTTGAGTTCTGGAAGAGGATTTAGAGGGTTTTTGTGTAGAGATGAACGGACCCATGGATGTTCGGATCTGGCTGAACTTTAGGATTTCATTTTGGTACCCGAACTTGACTTCGAGCCCCACAGAAGTCAAAGGGGACCCAAACTTTTGTACTGTAAAATGGTCGTAATAAGGAAGTAAAATGGGGGTAAGAAGAGGACAATTGTCCTGCAAACAAATGTGGATAGGAAATATATAAATCATTTAAAGAAATGGTGTGGGGTCCCCCCTATTTTTAATAACTACCCAAGGTAAGTAGACAGCTGCGGACTGGTATTATCAGATTGAGAATGTCTGGATTATTTAGCCCTACCCAGCCTAAAAATAGCAGCCCCTAGCCGCCCCAGAAGTGGCGCGTTAGGCTACTTTCACACTTGCGTTGGACGGGATCTGTAGCATTGCGTTGTGTGACGGATGCAACGGATGCGTTGCATATAGTGGCACAACAGATGCTACGGATCGTACAAAACAACGGAAAGCTTTTTTTTTTTTTTATTTATTTATTTTTTTCTTCTTTACAGTTTTACCGGCAGCAGACTATTGTGAACGATCAGCTGATCGCTCTCAATAGCCGGCGGCCGGGCGCTTAGCTGAGCGCTCTCAGATGCCGGCGGCCGGTCGCTCAGCTGAGCGCTCTCACATGCCGGCGGCCAGTCGCTCAGCTGAGCGCTCTCACATGCCGGCGGGTGGGCGCTCAGCTGAGCCATCTCACCTGCTGGCGGCCGGGCATGGCGGCGACCGGTCGCTCAGCTGAGTGCTCTCACATGCCGGCGGGCGGGCATGCCGGCGGCCGGTCGCTCAGCTGAGTGCTCTCACATGCCGGGCGCTCAGCTGAACGTTCGGCCACCGAGAGACAAAATAAAGATTGTGATATAAAAAAAAAAGAGCATGCGCAGTGAAATCCTACGGATTGCGCTGCTAAAAAAAAGTTACATGCTGCAAGTTAACTATTGAACCTTTTTCTCACAACAAGATTCCATAGGATTTGATGGATGCCATGGAACATTACACCATTGGATTTTTTTTTAATTAATAAATTGGTGAATGAGTGAGTGTGGGGAGTCTTTATTGAAATAAACCATTTTTTCCTGAGTTTGTGTGTTTGTTTTTTTTTTCTTTACATCAACCCCAATATGTCACCCTTATTGCCACCACACCAGTGCAATTGGGAAGAGGACGCGGAAAGCACCAGAATTGGATGTGCCACTTCTGGGGCAGCTGTGGGCTGGTATTTCTAGGCTGGGAGGGTCCAAATAAATAAGTGCCTTCCCAGCCCGATAATGCCAGCTGCTTTACTGTTTTATCAAAAAGAGTGGGAACCCCACGTAGTTTTTTTTTTTTTTTTCAAATTATTTATAAGTTAAACAAGGTTAAAAACACCCGTGAGAGGCGCTAAAGGGCGCAAGTGTGCAATATGTAAAAGCAATCTTTTAAGCACCACTCTACATATCTAACAGAGGTCAAAACAAGTATTGTTGTTTGGCCTACGATGGGTTGGTATATATGCTCTGCAGAAATTCAGTAATGCATAAAAAAAAGTATTGTCTGGTATAGCTTTGAACATTGAGAGGCAATGGCCATCGATTAGAGATACACGGTACATCAGGAACTCCTCTCATGCCTTGTGAAAGAGCAATGTTATACAGATTCTTGGCAGCTCATGATAAGACCGCTTAGTAGGCCGGTAATGGGAGACGATCAGCATGGGAGTTCTTTACAGTATTAGCAGGTACATTTTCTGAAGTGGAAAGGGTAGTTAACTCGTCACAAACTGAATTCTCATGTTTTGCGCATATTACATTAGTAAGAGGATCATAGTAGTTTATATACTTTTGATAGGAAACATACGGTATTTCTGGTGCGATGTACGTATACTAAGTGGGCAACAACTAAGAACAAACTGAACAAAAGAGAGCACAAAGGACCACTTAATGTAGAGACATAGACCCTGATTCCAGCGATGTGTCACTTACTGAGCTGTTTACTGTAATTCTGATAAAATCAACGTTTTCTCTGCTGCAGATCTAGCAGTTATACAGAGCTCATGAATATGCTGGACTACCTGGCAGCACGCCAGGTAGTCAAACATACAGGACTACATGGCAGGAGGTTTACTAAGTCCTACAGTGATAATCTCCTGATGTGCCTATATAACTGCAGCAGGTAGCTTAGTAAGTGACATATCGCTGGAATCAGGGTCTCTGTCTCTACATTATGCTGCTCTCAGTTTGGGTGGCAACACCCAGGTGACAGATTCCTTTTACAATTTTGTTAATTTCTATCGGAAACAGTCAACAAGTTGGTTGATAAACACACCCCTGACAGGTCAGCTAATATACTTATAATATACTTATAATGCAGTGCTGTGGTTACATTTACCTAGGTCAGATTATTGTACAATGCCTAATGCTGAGAGAATTAAGTAATGAAAACAGCAGAATTGGGAATGTAGCTCTTGACTCTCTTATTAGCAAGGTTATTAAAGGGAATCAAACAGCATGTTTATGATATGTAATCCTAGAGCAGTATAATATAGGGGCAGACAACCTGATTCCAGGGATGTGTCACTTGCTCAACAGCTTGCTGTAGTTTTAATACAATCAGTATTTTATCAGCAGGAGATTATCACTAGAAGACTAGACGTTCAGGTCAGACAGTCAGTCAGGCTAATTTGTGTAAACCCCACCTTCACCACTAATTGGCTGCTTGCTGACAATGTACAGTGTATACAGGAGGCTGGAAATCACCAATCAGTGGTGTGGGTTTGGACAGACACAGCTCAGCAGTCATACCAATGCCATATCTACAGCAGAGAAAACAGGGATTTTATCAAAACTATAGAAATCAGTCTAGTAAGTAACACATTGTGGGAATCAGGCTCTCTACCCCTACATCATACTGCTCTCAGATTCCATAGCCAAAACATGCGGGCAGATTTCTTTGAAAGCTATTATTTAAGTGGGGTATTGAAAGTACTTTTTTATACAGGCTGGTTCTACAGCTTAGATATCTGGTATTTTTTTCTTCAGCATATTTGGATCAGTACACCATAATAGGACCGGGTCTGCATTAGACATAAATCTTTTAAGGGTTTTTCCAGGTATAATAAGTTATCAGGTATCCATGAGGGTCCAACTGCTATGACCCGCACTGACCAGGAGAACGGGGCACTTTTATCCCCATTAGGGTACGTGCCCACGATCAGGACCCAATGCGTCCTGGACGACGCGGGTTCTGACCTGAGGGGCCACGAGTCTCTTTCGCAGGAGACGGCAGCTACCCGTGCCCATGATCAGGGTTCGGGGCGCTGCGGTCTCTTGATGTGTTCTCCCTGCTGAGAACACTTGCATCTCTGCAGCAAAGAATTGACATGCTGCGGCTCAGGAAGCTGCACCACAGGTCAGTTTACGCTGTGGGAAAAACGAGCACAGTGGGCATTGGATTTCTAGAAATCCCATCTACTGTGCTTGTACTGTACATCGCAGCATTTTGGACACAGCTGAAACATGCTGCATCTAATACGATGTGATCCCTGATTATGTGCATGCACGCTGATGCGGGCGTCACACGAGACGAGCTATCATGCGATGCATTGTCGGGGTCACGGTTTTTGTGACGCACATCCGGCATCGTTTGCGACGTCGTCCCGTGTGACACCTCAGAGCGACGCTAAACGTTTGCAAATCGTGTGCAAATCGTTTATCTGACACTCATCGCTCATTTTTAAAAAATCGTTTATTTTTCTTTGCACCGGTTGTTCATTGTACCCGGTGTAGCACACATCGCTCCGTGTGACACCCCGGGAACGATGAACACAGCTTACCTGCGTCCTGCGGCACCCGCCAGCAATGCGGAAGGAAGGAGGTGGGCGGGATTTTTACGTCCCGCTCATCTCCGCCCCTCCGCTTCTATTGGCCGGCCGCTGTGTGACGTCACTGTGACGCCGAACGTCCCTCCCCCTTCAGGAAGTGGACGTTCGCCGCCCACAGCGAGGTCGCTCAGCAGGTAAGTACGTGTGACGGCGGTTTAACGACTTTGTGCGACACGGGCAGCGATTTGCCCGTGACGCACAAACGACGGGGGCGGGTGCGATCGCTCGTGTGACCACACTATAGATCGTACCGTGTGACGCCCGCATTAGAATGGAGCGGTAGTGCGTGTGATTGAGTGCTGCTCTATTCATTACATATGGGGCTACTGAGCACTGGGCTCAGCTTTTTTGAGCAACTCCATAAAGAATGAATGGAGAGATGGTTGGACCTGCTGTGTCATCTTGTAACAGGGATAAAAGTTCCTAACCTTTGGCTAAGTGATAACTTGTTTTAACCAGACAAACCCTTTAAGGTTTGTGACACCGACAGGAAAAGAATCATTCTAATGTACCATAATTGTATCTTTGCTGCTGTCTATATTATCACTGTCACTATTTTCCCATAGTATAAATTATTTGGTTACTTACAAAAATTATTATTATATCTTATTATTATATCTTAAAATGGCTAATAAGGAGAGGGAATCTGTATAACTGGTGCCTCATACAATGTAGGAATTATCAAAATGTAAATGAGACTTAAAGGGAACCTGTCAGCAGATTTGGCGACTATAAGCTGCGGCCATCACCAGTGAGCTGTTATATACAGTATTCCAGAATACTGTATATCAGAGCCCAGGCCGCGCTGTATAACGTAAAAATCACTTTTATAATACTCACCCATCGGACTGGACCACCGCCTAGGTGAATATTATAAAAGTGTTTTTTACGTTCTATAGAGCGGTCTGGGCTTTTATATAGAGCATTCCAGAATACTGTATATAAGAGCTCACTGGTGATGACCGCAGCTTATAGTCGCCAAATCTGGTGACAGGTTCCCTTTAAGTCTCATTTACATTTTGATAATTCCTACATTGTATGAGGCACCAGTTTATACAGATTCCCTCTCCTTATTAGCCATTTTAAGATATAATAATAAGATATAATAATAATTTTTGTAAGTAACCAAATAATTTATACTATGGGAAAATGTCTTCCATGGAGTCTGTATTATCTGACCATACGAGGGCTCACTCAGACATACGATTCTTGTGTACGAGTGCTATTTGGGTTTTTCACAGACAGCGCTCGTACCTGTGATATTCTATGGGGCTAGGGCTAATCACATGTCTGTGATTTTTCACGGACCCCTCAGTCTGGGGAGACAATTTATTTTGATCTGAAGGTCAGATCAAAATTGGCACTGCTAGTCTATCAGTCTGTGGAAAAAATCAGACGACACTCGGATGACTAATTTTCACAGACTGTCAGAATGGAAAAGGTAGGAAAACTTTCTTTTTTCTCTCCCAAGTACATCTAAGGGACACAGCGTGTGTGTCTAAGAAGGTGCTCTGGTCAGATGAAACTAAGGGGTACTTCTCACATAGCGAGATCGCTGCTGAGGCACGGTTTTTGTGATGCAGCAGTGACCTCATTAGCGATCTCGCTGTGTGTGACACTGAGCAGCGACCTGGCCCCTGCTGTGAGATCGCTGCTCATTACACACTGCTCTGGTTCATTTTTTGGCCGTTGCTCTCCCGCTGTGAAGCACACATCGCTGTGTGTGACAGCGAGAGAGCAACGATCTGAATGTGCAGGGAGCAGAAAGCCGGCATCTGGCAGCCTGTGGTAAGCTGTAACCAAGTTAAATATCGGGTAACCAAGAAAAGGGCTTTACTTGGTTACCCGATATTTACCTTGGTTACTAGCGTCCACCGCTCTCAGGCTGCCAGTGCCAGCTCCCTGCACATGTAGCCAGAGTACACATCGGGTAAATAAGCAAAGCGGTTTGCTTATTAACCCGATGTGTACTCTGGCTACGAGTGCAGGGAGCCAGCGCTAAGCGGTGTGCGCTGGTAACCAAGGTAAATATCGGGCAACAGCTCACCAGCGACCATGTAGCGACACACCAGTGGTCCTGACCAGGTCAGATCGCTGGTGGGATTGCTGGAGCTTCGCTAAAGTGTGACGGTACCCTAAACTAGAACTTGCAAAATGCTTTGTATGGTGGAAAACTAACACTGCTCATCACCTGAAAACACCATTCCTAGTGTCAAATATGGTGGTGGCAGCATCCTGCTGTGGGGAGGCTTTTCTTCAGCAGGGGCAGGGAAGCTGGTCAGAGTTGATAGGAAGATGGATGGAGCTAAATAAAGGGCAATCCTGGAGGAAAACCTCTTAGAGGCTGCAAAAGACTTGAGACTGGGGCGTAAGTTAACCTTCCAGGACGACAACGACCCTAAACATACTGCCAGTTGCTATAATGGAGGGTTTAGTTCAAAGCATATTCATGTGTGTGAATGGCACAGTCACAGTCCAGACCTAAATCCCATTCAGAATCTGTGGCAAGACTTAAAAATTGCTGTTCACAGACGTCTCCATACAATCTCACTGAGCTAGAGCTATTTTGCAAAGAAGAATGGCAAAAATATCAACTCTAGATGTGTGAAGCCGGTAGAGACATCCCCCAAAAGACTTGCAGCAGTAATTGCAGCGAAAGGTGGTTCTACAAAATATTGACTAATGGGGATGAATACAAATGCATGTCACAATTGTCACTTATTTTTAAAATATTTAGAAAACCCTCTATCATTTCCTTGCACTTCACAAATACCTGCTACTTAGTGTTGATATATCTCATACATCCCAATAAGATTCGTATAACTTTGTGGTTGTAACTTGAAAACATGTGGAAACGTTCATGGGGAATGAATACTGAGGTACTGTAGATAGCAAAATAAAAGGTTCCAAAAAATGAGATCAGCACTCCAAAGTTTGATTTAAAAAAAATAAATAAAAATGAAGGATTTTAATCAGCCCATTCATACGCGCTGATTAAAATCCGCTTTTTTTCATCATTGAACTTTGGGGTGCTGACCCCTATTTTTGGAGTTTTTCCTTTTATGCACAAGGTTTTAGAGAAACCCTTGGAGGCTATAGACGCATCTTTGCATATAAAAGTCTCAAAGAAAGAAAAAAATCCAGCACTACCTCCGCACTGACATCATATGGACACAAATATCCGAGGTGAAATAAGGATGTGTGCTGCTCACTTTAGAAAACAAGTGGTAGAATCCAAACAACGATGAAGAGAATTATTCAAAAAGGGACCTCACCATCCATAAAAGATTCCTTTATTACTCACATTAAAAGTCCAGGCTAGGCAGAGGATCAGAGGCACAGGGAGAACGGACTACAGCCGTTTCACGTGACTAGCATGCATCTACTGGTCCACACCTTTCAGGAAGATGTGGTTCAGAAGCGTGCGGAAGGTGTGGACCAGTAGAAGTGTGCAGAAGGTGTGGACCAGTAGAAGTGTGCAGAAGGTGTGGACCAGTAGAAGTGTGCAGAAGGTGTGGACCAGTAGAAGTGTGCAGAAGGTGTGGACCAGTAGAAGCATGTGGAAGATGTGGACCAGTAGAAGTGCGTGGACCAGTAGAAGCATGCGGAAGATGTGGACCAGTAAAAGCACGTGGAAGGTGTGGACCAGTAGAAGAATGTGGAAGGTGTGGACCAGTAGAAGCATGCAGAAGATGTGGACCAGTAGAAGCGCGTGGAAGGTGTGGACCAGTAGAAGCACATGGAAGGTGTGGACCGGTAGAACTATGTGGAAGATGTGCTAGTCACGCAAAATGGCTGTAGTCCATTTGCCCTCTGCCTCCGATCCCCTGCCTAGCCTAGACTTTTAATGTGAGTAATAGAGGAATTATGGATGGTGAGTGCCCTTTTTGAATAATTCTCCATCGTTGTTTGTATATTAAAGTGTTGCAGATAGATAGAAAGAAAGATAGATGGAGATAGATAGAGGGATAGATAGATAGATAGATAGATAGATAGATAGATAGATAGATAGATGGAGAGATAGATGGAGATAGAAAGATAGACAGATGGAGAGCTAGAAGGATAGATAGATAGATAGGTAGATAGATGAATAGATAGATAGATAGATAGATGGATAGATAGATAGAGGGATAGATAGATGGATAGATAGATGGATAGATAGAGGGATAGATAGATGGATAGATAGAGGGATACATGATACATAGATAGATGGAGAGATAGAGGGATGGAGAGATAGAGGGATAGATAGATAGATAGAGGGATAGATAGAGGGATAGATAGAGGGATAGATAAAGGGATAGATAGATAGATAGATAGAGGGATAGATAGATAGAGGGATAGATAGATAGATAGATAGATAGAGGGATAGATAGATAGATAGAGGATTAGATAGATAGAGGGATAGATAGATAGATAGATAGATAGACGGATAGATAGATAGAGGGATAGATAGATAGATAGAGGGATAGATAGATAGAGGGATAGATAGATAGATAGATAGATAGAGGGATAGATAGATAGAGGGATAGATAGATAGAGGGATAGATAGATAGAGGGATAGATAGATAGAGATATAGATAGACAGATAGATAGAGGGATAGATAGAGGGAAAGATAGAGGGATAGATAGAGGGATAGATAGAGGGATAGATAGAGGGATAGATAAATGGATAGATAGATAGAGGGATAGATAGATAGATAGAGGGATAGATAGATAGAGGGTTAGATAGATAGAGGGATCGATAGATAGATAGATAGATAGATAGATAGATAGATAGAGGGATAGATAGAGGGATAGATAGAGGGATGGATAGATAGATAGATAGATAGAGGGATAGATAGATAGAGGGATAGATAGATAGAGGGATAGATAGATAGATAGAGGGATAGATAGATAGAGGGATAGATAGATAGAGGGATAGATAGATAGAGGGATAGATAGATAGATAGAGGGATAGATAGATAGAGAGATAGATAGACAGATAGAGGGATAGATAGATAGAGGGATAGATAGATAGAGGGATATATAGATAGATAGATAGATAGATAGAGGGATAGATAGATAGATAGATAGAGGGAAAGATAGATAGATAGAGGGATAGATAGATAGATAGAGGGATAGATAGATAGAGGGATAGATAGATAGATAGAGGGATAGATAGATAGAGAGATAGATAGACAGATAGAGGGATAGATAGATAGAGGGATAGATAGATAGAGGGATATATAGATAGATAGATAGATAGATAGAGGGATAGATAGATAGATAGATAGATAGAGGGAAAGATAGATAGATAGAGGGATAGATAGATAGATAGAGGGATAGATAGATAGAGGGATATATAGATAGATAGATAGATAGATAGATAGATAGATAGAGGGATAGATAGATAGATAGATAGAGGGATAGATAGATAGAGGGATAGATAGATAGATAGAGGGATAGAAAGATAGAGAGATAGATAGACAGATAGAGGGATAGATAGATAGAGGGATAGATAGATAGAGGGATATATAGATAGATAGATAGATAGATAGAGGGATAGATAGATAGATAGATAGATAGAGGGAAAGATAGATAGATAGAGGGATAGATAGATAGATAGAGGGATAGACAGACTGCAGATGCTGAGCCCTCACAGGCAGTGTCCTCTCCTCTTGTAACCAGTCTGTGTCTTGTATTGTTCATGATTATTGTACTTTAGTGTCATTATTTATATCACTTTTTACATGTAAAGTGCCATGACATAAGCAGCATAATAATAATAATAATAATAATAATAATAATAATAATAGTGATGCATGTGTATAACCATAGATATTACCCTATAAAACTTTAAAAGTGTTGTTGCAAAAGATAAACAATTACAATCATAACAGTGATAACAACAAATCAGTAATACTTGTAGGAAAACAGCCAGTGCAGCGACAGCTGAGCCGGGCACATGTGAGGCTCACAGGACCCATTTTTTGGTCAGCTTTATAAGTTTGCTCCCAGTCCTCCACAATCCTAGGGCACATGAGTAATGGGCACAAAGTGGTTGGCAATACAGATGAAAAGCCTCCAGCCAGGGGTTCCCTGATATTGAACTTGTGCCCCCCAGTTCAGTAACAGACAGCAGCATGTGCAGTGGAGGAGCAGCTGTAACACTAGAGGCTCTGCCCCCTGTCAGTCACTGATCCTGAGCAGGACACAATGGGAGCAGGCTCCATAAAGGGCACACACAGGAGTCACCCCATGTCTCCGGGGTCGGTTACCTTTAGCAGGCAGAGGATGGGCTGTGCTGCTGCATTGTGTCTGTGCTGCTCCTCTTCTTGCTGTTCTATTCTTTAGCACAGCCAGTCCCCCCCTTGTTTCTCCTGTCAGTGTCTGCTCCACCTCCTCCAACAAGCCTAGGCAACCAGTCCCCATGTCCTCCACCCACAGCATCCTGATTGGACTCCATGCCTCTTACAGCTTTACTTCTCCAGCTTCTGTCAATCATCCCTGCAGCTCCAGAGTTTCAGCCTATACTGGTGGGGGAGTAGTGTGTGTGTGTGGGGGGGGGAGGGGGGGTGGAGGTGGGGGTCTTTATTGGGGAGCGGTAGAGGTAAATGACAAATGCACTTATTTCTGTCCTCATTGAATAACACACATAGGGTGCCTTTGTGATAATATAGAACACTCAGTAATAATCCAGACCATTCATCAAACGTTCCCCCTCCATGGGCGAGTGCTGGCCTAAAACCAGAATATTATTAATATACGGCATGGAAACATGGGGAGATAATCATCATTATCAGTCTCCACATTAATTCTGTCTGTTTGCTGTAACTGTGGCTGTGTAGCCCAATTATTCATTCGCCTCATATTGTAAAACTGCATGAAGTAGACAGAATTTAAGGCGTACCTGTCTCCTACACACCGGAGGAAGCTATTAGTTACGCTCGTTTATTAATGGCAGCAGGTAAATTACGTAAATCACGAATTAATAAGGGTTCCCTTTTGTGGACCCTCGCTGATTCACTATAAAGTGCTTTCGAGCAAACATCTACATTAATGCCGGTCACTTTTTACCAGGTGCCGAATACGAAATACCAATATATTAAAAAATGGGGTTCATTATACCCACGTCAATGTCAGTACGGTCTCATTTAGATATCAGTGATTTTTCTAATACACAAAAAAGTGACCAGTTCTCATCAGTGTGCTGGATCCGGTTTGGTCACTGTCAGATATCACCATCAGAGTTTCATCAGTTTTTCTCGTATCCGAACTCCCCAGTTTGATTCACAACTCGGATCAAAATTGGACACATCTCCATGTTTGGGTGAGACTATTCGGTCCAAAAAATATACAAAGCCTTATATTATAATAGATACAAGTTCTATGTGTTAAAAACATGGCTAGAATTCATATGTGAGAAACCGACATGTGAACAGTAAAGGCCCCGTTACACGCAACGACGGATCTAACGATATATCGCCGGGGTCACGGATTCCGTGACGCACATCCGGTATCGTTAGCGACATCGTTGCGTGTGACAGCAAGGAACGACCATTAACGATGGAAAATACTCACCTTATCGACACAATCGTTGATTGTAGAGCACACAGGTTGTTCGTCGTTCCCGAGGCAGCACACATTGCTACGTGTGACACCTCGGGAACGACGAAGTACAGCTTACCTTCGGCCACCGGCAATGCAGAATGAAGGAGGTGGGCGGCATGTTACGGCAGCTCATCTCCGCCCCTCCGCTTCTATTGGGTGGCCGCTTACTGATGCTGCTGTGACGCCGCACGAACCGCCCCCTTAGAAAGGAGGCGGTTCGCTAGCAACAGCGACGTTGCTCGGCAGGTAAGTGCGTGTGACGGCTCCAAACGATTTTGTGCGCCATGGGCACCGATTTGCCCATGACGCACAAACGACGGGGGCAGGTGCTTTCACGAGCGATATCGCTAGCGAGATCACTGTGTGTAACACCCCCTTTAGTCTTAATTCAAGCATCCATGAAGCATGGTCTCAGTTCAGACCTGTTTCACAGGGCTTTGCACAAATGTTGCCGACTGTTATGGCAGTGTCTGCTCAAATTGCAGATTCTGACACTCCGCCTGGTGGTTTCTCTTGTGTCTGGGATCAAAACAGGCAGACTCGGGCATCAACCTGCTGTGTGCTGATCAAGAGTTAATCTCTGCTGGTCCGCTTGCTTCTATGTTCACATGTTGTGGGGAGACCTATCACATCTGATTACCTCCTAATGATGCTGGTTGAATTCTTCCATCCATGATACCTATGTTGGTCTGTGTGGTATCCCAGACTCTCTGGAGAAAGTTGTGTTTTTCTTGGTGCGGTTGTGGAGTTTACCCCTGTTGTTTAGTAGCTTCCTTCCTGCTCTTGATTTTCCTCCTGAATCTCTTATAGTCTTTACCTTTGTCTGTGTATGCGGTGTGACAGAGTTTTGGTTTCCCACTGTCTGTCTTTATCTGTTGGTTTCATCAAACTCCTGTCCTGACCCTTCCTAGAGGGAGGTGGACTCAGATCAGGACTTGTCAGGACAGGGCCAGGAAGGATACTCAGGTCTCTCCACCTTCAGGACTATCCCTGAGATTACGGATAGCATAGGGCCCTCTAGCTTGGGGGACAGTTTAGGAGCGCCGATTCCCTGCTATCCCATAATCATCATAACAAGACCCTGATATCAATGTAAGCAGGTGGAAGATAGGAGAAGATACTCAGATTCAGTGTCCCACAGCATTAGTGCTCCAACATCGCCATCTGCTGGATGACCAAGGGCACCAGAAACCAATCTGTCAGGAGTGTGTTTTCTCAAGGGAAGAGTTAAAGGGAGATGCTTAGTCAGGTGACCACTATGGTGCACTTGCCAAATGTCAAAGGCTGGGCCAACGATGGTAAGACAGAGTTTGTGCCAAGAACATTAGGGGAACAGATGTTTGCACAGCAGAGCATACCCATGTCGTCTGCAAGGCAATCATCTGGAAGTGCACGGATTCCAGAGGAACCCCATAGCCCATATACCACTACCAAAGAACCGGAAGACCGTTACCATTGCCAGAGGAATCCAAAGATCAAATATCACCAGAGGAACCAAAAGAATGAATTTCGTCGCAGGAGAAACCTGAACACTGTATGCCCTCACGAGAGGAACCCACAAATCGAATATAATCGCTAAAGGAATCCAAAATCCGAATATCGGTGTCAGAGGAACTCGAAGACCGAGCATGGACATCGTCACCAGAAGAGGATCGATCTACGAGGTCAAGCACTAAACATTGGACATCATGAGCCAGAGACTGAGAAATGGACATTTATTTTGGAGTAGCATCCAAGTGAGCCGGGCTATTACTTCCCGCCTCGTGTAAGGGACTGATAGAGACGAGCTTAATAATAGAGCTAACTGTTTGCACCACATCTAATGAACCACAAACATAAGTGGGCCTATGAAAGCTAACGTTTTCTTGTTTATCACATACTGTGACCCTAGTAGGGGGACTTTAACACTCTCCGATGAAAGGACAGGGGTTGGGTTATTTTTAAATGAGTTTGTTTGAAATAGGCATATTTGAGGCTGTTGAGTTTGAGGCAGGAGACCTACACCCAGTCCGGGCATCATGTGTCATGGATGTCTATATCATGATGCAGCAGAAAAATGCATATGTAGAGCAATAGTGTAACAATCAGTGTAACCATCACAGAAACCAGCGTTGTATATCAGAAAATGGCTGCTGTTCACTATCTGTTTAGTCAAGAATTATTTTACCACTTCTAGCGGTTAATTAACCATCATAGTGAAGTGCAATTTAAAAACTCATAAGAACCTCCCCAACAGTTTCGCCCAAACAGGCTTCATCAGGTATAAGCGCTCTGAATAATCCCTGACTAAACAGATAGTGGACTGCAGCCATTTTCTAACTTCCCAATAATGAAAATTGCGGTTTTAATTGTGCACCTTGAAAAATTATATTCACTGCACGTATACACTTTTTTCTTTACTTTATAAATTAATTAAAAGTTTTAGTTTGGTTATAATAAGATTTGTTGCCATTTGGGCTATTGGATTAAATTGGTAAAGGGGTTGTGCAGGACAATTTTCTTTTTTAACTATTGGCGTAAGAATTAACAGGCAGGCCTGAAACTAACAAGCAGGTCTTTTTTTCTGAAAACCGCACAGCCGCTGTGGTCAGTCCACCATTCTCCTGCTGTTTCCCTCTGAAAAAAGAACAATTGTGCAAATGACCAATGAAATGACTGCAGCGACACAGAACTTCGGCGTTTTTTGGCCGCTGTTTGTCAACATAGCCTTAGGCTTTTTAATGAGGTGTAGAAATTCAAATGTGCTAATTGGCTATCCAACCTTAAACAGGTACAATAAGCCATCAATATGATACTAGTGATGTACAGTGCCTTACAAAAGTATTCGGTCCCCCTTGAGTTTTTCAACCTTTTCCTACATTTCAGGCTTCAAACATAAAGATACAAATTTTAATGTTATGGTGAAGAATCAACAATAAGTGTGACACAATTATGAAGTTGAACGAAATCTATTGCTTATTTTAAACTTTTCTAAGAAAGAATAAACTGAAAAGTGGGGCGTGCAATATTATTCATCCCCTTTACTTTCAGTGCAGCAAACTCACTCCAGAAGTTCATTGAGGATCTCTGAATGATTCAATGTTGTCCTAAATGACTGATGATGATAAATATAAGTCACCTGTGTGTAATCAAGTCTCCGTATAAATGCACCTGCTCTGTGATAGTCTGTGTTCTGTTTAAAGCACAGAGAGCATCATGAAGACCAAGGAACACAACAGGCAGGTCCGTGATACTGTTATGGAGAAGTTTAAAGCCGGATTTGGTTACAAAAAGATTTCCATAACTTTAAGCATCCCAAGAAGCACTGTGCAAGCGATCATATTGAAATGGAAGGAGTATCATAACGCTGCAAATCTACCAAGACCCGGCCGTCCATCCAAACTTTCATCTCAAACAAGGAGAAGACTGATCAAAGATGCAGCCAAGAGACCCATGATCACTCTGGATGAACTGCAGAGATCTACAGCTGAGGTGGGAGAGTCTGTCCATAGGACAACAATCAGTCATACACTGCACAAATCTGGCCTTTATGGAAGAGTGGCAAGAAGAAAGCCATTTCTCAAAGATATCCATTAAAAGTGTCATTTAAAGTTTGCCACAAGCCACCTGGGAGACACCAAACATGTGGAAGAAGGTGCTCTGGTCAGATGAAACCAAAATTGAACTTTTTGGGCACAATGCCAAACGATATGTTTGGCGTAGAAGCAACACAGCTCATCACCCTGAACACACTATCCCCACTGTCAAACATGGTGGTGGCAACATCATGGTTTGGGCCTGCTTTTCTTCAGCAGGAACAAGGAAGATGGTTAAAATTGATGGGAAGATGGATGGAGCCAAATACAAGACCATTCTTGAAGAAAACCTGTTGGAGTCTGCAAAAGACCTGAGACTGGGACGGAGATTTGTCTTTCAACAAGACAAGACAAACATAAAGCAAAATCTACAATGCAATGGTTCATCCAGCTGTAGCAGTTCCGTCTCTCACTATGGCTGACTACATATCCATATTTTATGGACTGTGCACAGACTGCAATGTTAAGGCCGACTTATCATACGCATAAATAGCCTGGGTCTCAGCTTCCCATACACGGTAAGTTTTTTAACTGCATGAGAGGACACACACAAGCTAGGGACCCCAACGTAGAGAAATACTTTGGCGTAGTGTTGGGGCTCTATTGCATTGATCAATTCAGTAGCTAAATTTCTCTTGATTCATATGTTCATGGCAGTAATGCAGATTCCATTTTTCACATTTTCACTCTTGCATATAGCTATTGGATTTTTCAAGTCAGTATTCACACAGCAGTTTCTGCTATTTCATGTATTCCCCTTACATAGTCACTGGTGTGCATACCTTATCTCCCCATTGCAATGTTAAGGCCGGCTGCAGTTTTCCTGAGCTGAACTATCAAAGTCATAGGCATAGACTAGGAATGAAAGTAGGAAATAGGAATGTACAAACTCAAACTATGAAGTTTGGGGTTTGTACCGGACACCTAGTGTCAGGTGCTTTTCACGGAAGTCCGAGTTTGTAGTTCAATGCTGAATAAAGCTTGTTAAAAGGCTGCGGTGAAGCCAATCAACAAGCTTTTTGGCTGTAACTTCCGCAACCATCACAATCATGCCAAATATTACTATGGCTGTGATTGGCTGGCACACTTGATGAACCGGCTTGTATAAATGCTGGATCATGGGTGGCGCCGCCATTTTGCTCTGACTAACTTAGTGACAGGAGGCTGCTTGAGCAAGGGACAGTGTTAGCGGTACTATTAAAAATGCTCCCTGTGTCCACTCTGCACTAAGCTCTGTGGGGTTAGTCCTAAAAAAGGGTCTGTGGGTGTACGCAGGCTCGGTGGGGTTAGTCTTAAAGGGTCTGTGTGTGTACGCAGGCTCTGTGGGTGTACGCTGGGCACTATCTCTGTATACAGGCCATGTAATACTCTTCCCTTTTTTTGCATGAAAAGATTGAAGAAAGCGTCAAATGGTACTTAGCCGTGGTTTAAGGGCAATGGTACCAAATACTAATGAAATGTATGTAAACTTTTGACTTTGCAGAAAGCAATAAAAATGCCATAAAACATTATCTCTCTCATTATTCTGGCATTTGGCAAATATAAATAATGTTGGTTCCTAATTGACCTAAAACGGGAAAATTTTATTCTGATTTCATGGCAGATAGTGAGAAAACCCTGCAGATGTGTCTTTATAGAGAGTGGATGTAAAGGTCTGGTTTCATCTGTAACTCTCCACTGTTCCCTCAGTCTAAATGTTATTCATAATCTGCTCCTTCCTATTCATCTTTCTCCCTGTCCTCCATGCACACGATAGCTGCACTTGACAGATCCTTGCTGATAAGCGGATGATGCAGCTTTAGATGAAAACCCCTATCTATATATATATAATTGCCTTATATATAATTGCCTTATTCTGTCTGTCTGTCTGTCTGTCTTGCTCCAAAATTGTGTCCTTACGGTGACACAAACCTGATTGGCCACTGGGCTCGCCATGGCAATAATTTGCATCTGCTCTCGCGCTGGCTATTCTAATGTCACACAATATTTGTTACTTTTGTATGTCTAATTGTTTTTCCATTTAATCTCCATATACCGTGTTACCCCAAAAATAAGATAGGGTCTTATATTATTTTTTTTGCTTCAAAAGATGCACTAGGGCATATTTTTAGGGGATGTCATATTTTCCCATGAACATCAATCCACATTAATTCTTGAACAAAAAAAAATCAGCATTAATTCAAATATAATCAGTCATCATATTCTGGAACATCAGCATTTTGTGTTAAACCTATTACCGGATCAGATGAACATTTTCTGCTATTCTCATGGTGCGGATCCATTCCTATAGTGGTGGGTACAAACCATATTTACACAGGTTTAAATTACCTGCTTACATTTATTATTCTCTATGTACTGCTATGTTTACCCCCAAAAGAAAGCAGATATCTCCAAAAGAATCGCACTTACCAGACCCCAAAGAATTAAGGGGGCTTTACACGGTACGACCGATTGTGCAATTTCACAATCGATCGTACCCGCCCCTGTCCTTTTTGCGTCACGGGCAAATCGCTGCCCGTGTCGCACAAAGTCAGTAACCCCGTCACACATACTTACCTCTCGTGCGACCTCGCTGTGGGCGGCGAACGTCCACTTCCTGCAGTAGGAGGGACGTTCGGCGTCACAGCGACGTCAAACGGCCGCTGGCCAATGGAAGCGGAGGGGCGGAGATGAGCGAGACGTAAACATCCCGCCCACCTCCTTCCTTCACATAGCCGGCGGCGGCCGCGTGACGCAGGTGAGCTGCTGTTCATCGTTCCCGGGGTGTCACACGGAGCGACGTGTGCTACCCCGGAAACGATGAACAACTAAATTAAATGATATTATGGAACCTAACGAGCAGTACACGACTCACGATTTGTGAGCGATACTGCGTCGCTAGGAGGTGTCACACAGGCCGGCATCGCCAGCGATGCCGGATGTGCGTCACAAAAACAGTGACCCCGACGATCTATCGCACGATAGATTGTCTGGTGTAAAGCAGCCTTTAGAGTTGGCAATTTAATAAGTTCTCACATACAAATCTGTATCGCTACCAGGTCCTCATGCGTTCTATAGCGGTTGTCTCCCCCTGGTGAAGTACTGTAGTATCATTCGCATGGAGTGATACTGGTACCTAATTGTCATGCAGCAACTACCGGGGTTCCGCCAAGTACACGGGAACCCCCGGTGAGCGCCGCAACACACAAGGTACACCTCACAATGGTGGACCCTGGCGCTAGGGAAGGGGAATCAGGGTCACCTCCTAAACTAACCTGAAACTGATCCCTGCACTCCCTAACATCCCTATATGGGTTCTTTTACCCTGTCACCGATCACGTGTCTATCCCCATCTTTCCCTGGGCTCAGCCCTGTATAGTGCATAGGGAAGCATGGAGGCTAGTCTCGCTCTAGCTTAAAGACACAGAGAAGATTAGACAAAGAGGGGTAAAATAAACAGCAATCATACAAAGCACTCCAAACAACAAAAGGTAATAATGAGGAACAAACCAGAGGGGAAAACCCAAAGAGGACTAAGGAAGGGAAACAACACAACTTTCACACAACAAATGTTCTCTGAATGGCTTCCTGGTCCTCAGCTCACAGGTTCCCTCTAGAGGCAAGTATAGCAGATACTATCACCAGCAGTTTACCTGGACTAGGAAAGAAGTCTTTATAGCAGAGCTAATTAGCAATAGCGAACAGCTGACTATTGCTTATGTGCTGACCCACGTCGGTAGTAGCCGGGCTGCTCGGATTCGGATCCGCAATGTGGCTCGAGGGATTCTCCGGACCCGGGGGTCACATGGACACTTCAAATGAAAAGGACGTATTTGTACGGGATTTAGCGTAGTCAGTCTGTGACACCACCCACGGTGTGTGGTGAAGTATGGCACCAAACTGCTGTTGTGGGGCGCCCGGGGGCGATGGGATGGCAGCTGGTTGTTAACCCCTCCGTGGGTAGGGATGGTTGCTCCGGGGCCCGGTGACTCGGTCCAGGGGACGGTGATGGCAGGGGACGGCGCGCCTGGTCAGACCAGGGAGTCCCAGTTTACTCACGATTAAATAAATCAGACAAGTCCAGTGGGTAACCAAGGTGCTGGTGGCTGGCCGCCGCGTCCGGGTGTACTCTGGTCCCTCACCGGGGGTGATGGTCTGTGTCACTTTCCTCTGCACTATGTTTTGTATGGTGGACGTCCCGGTGGGGAACACGGAAGTCTGCTCCCGGTTCTTTGGTTAGGAGCCTTGCCCGCTGACGCTGACCCGTGGGATCTACTGGGCCCTGGCGGATGCCCTCTCCCTCTCGGTGGGTGGTTGTCTGCTTTTGGGGCTTTGGTTGGGACAGGACCTGTAATCCTGCCCTCAGTTGGTTAATTATCTAGGCCGTTGGTTCCGGTCCTGGCTTCAGGGTCCAAGTACCCCCTCTGTGCACAGTTTCCAGGTCGGGTCTTTGGTGTCAGTGCCGGCGGGCTCCAACACTGCCCCGATCCACCTCGGATCTCCGGCTGCCGTCTTCCCATCTCCTGACAGACACGGACCACCGTCTGCCACCTAGCCAATACACCGGGGCTCCAACCCCGGCGCCTCTGCTCTCTGCACTTCGCCTGCACTTTTCTCCTCCTGCTCCACTCCAACTCATCAACTCAACTCCTCAACTCACTGTTTTTCCCTCCCCGGGTTCTCAAGACCCCTAGGTGGGTGTTCTCCATCTGCCTGGTCCCGCCCACTTGTGTGCCTTTCCTACCCTGGGGGGGTCACTAGGATTTGGTTGGCAAGGTTTAACCCTTTGAGGGAAGTTGTTGTGCGGGGACCTAATCTGTGTGACCACATGGCGGTGCCAGGGCATCACATTCTCCCTTGGTTTAATACAGACCGTCTGCGGGCTGTCCGACCACCAACATTTATTAAACTGCATCTGTTTTGATGGGAAAAATGTATTCAACATTAAAACATTTAAAACATTTGAACATTTCTTCCCGGTACGGGAGGCACAAATCTTGAACGTTACAAACACAGAACGGAGCGGGCCACCTTCTTATCGCCACCACCCAAAACAACCTGTTCCTTGGTGACACCCCTAAAACAGGTGCGCACCCCTTTGCCCAAGTCCAGGAATGGGTCCGGGTAACGCTAACATGGGCCGGGTAAAAAGTTCCTTACCCAGCAGTCCTTGTTACGGGTTTCACGATCCGGGGACCCCCGGTCTGGAGGGAAGTCACCGGTTGCATTGATGACTGGGCCTCGGCCTACTCCACCGCTGGCCCTTCCTCCAATCAGCCTCTCCGGAGACCGGGTCAGTGCTAACAAGAAGGTGGTTTTAGGGTCTATTTACAAAGCCCAATAGTTCTTGGGTTGGCCTGCTAGTTCTCGGCCTTGGTCCATTTAAAACTGAAAAAACTGTAGAACTGTCCCAACGGGGACACATAACTGAGGTAGCCGGGAATCCACTACCTATTCATCCTCTGCAAACAGGAGAAGTATTTGGTCAATTGAAATTCATTAACACATATACAGGACTATGTACACAGCAAGCGGGCACCACTCACTAGACTACAGTTTCCCTGTATCTACGTGGTGGCTGACCTAAGTTAGGGCGTGTGGACCTCCTCAGTCCCCTACTCTCACTTAGGACTGGTGGGGTAGAGTGAATTACGTGTTCCTCTTCCCTAATGTCAGGTACAGCTGGTAAGTACCTACGATGGCGTGGTGTCGGTATAGGTGCATCCCTGGGTGCAGGTGTTATGGCCCCCGTCACACACAAAGATAAATCTTTGGCAGATCTGTGGTTGAAGTGAAATCATGGACATATTGTTCAATTTGTACACAGCCACAAACCTGGCACCGATTGTCCACAATTTCACTGTAACCACAGATCTGCCACAGATTTATCTCTGTGTGTGACAGGGCCTTTAGTGTATTGCTGATAGGCCTCTCTGGCTCTGTATCTTCCATGGGTTGTGGGAATATTAGAACGGGAACAATCACCGCTCCATTCTGCATGGGCCAATCAGCCGGGAAGTCACCCATAACGGTGTGGATCTTTCTTCTTCTCCACGCCCGGAATGGGAGCGGGAATTTCCTCCACCATCTTCAGGGGCTCTGAGCACTTCTTCAGGTGGTCCCTGGAAATAGTGGCCGTTGTCCTCCCTTGATAGCGGCTGACAAAGTACGTCTTCTGATCTTCTCGGCCAGTGTGTTGAATAACATAGGGGTCCTCTCCCACTGATCATCCTCCTTGTGTAACCTTCTTTTCCTCTTTAGCATTACATCTCCAGGTTCAAAGGGAGTAGCCTGGGCTCACTGGTTGAAACGCCGCTCTTGCCCGTCTTGGGTCTGGCGCACGTTTCTCTCCACATATTCTTGGATCTGTCGGTACTGCTTCTGGCGCTTGGCGTCCTAATTGGTGCTTGGTGGGATGGTCTCAGGCACCACAACATTCAATTCCAGATCCACCGGCAGTCTTCCGGGCCTCGCCCTCATCAGATACGCGGGTGTGCATTTAGTGGAGCTGCTAGGAATATTGTTGTACATGTCCACCAAATCAGGCAGTTTTTCAGGCCACAGGTTCCGCTCCTCAAGGGGCAATGTCTTGAGAAGATTGAGGACCAGGTGGTTCATCTTTTCACACATCCCGTTAGTCTGGGCATGATAGGGTGTTGTCCGGATCTTCTTACATCTGTACAAGTTGTAGAACTCCTGGAAGATCTCTGCTTCGAAGGCAGGGCCTTGGTCTGTAAGCACCTTCTCCGGGTAACCATGCGGCTGGCAGAAGAATGCATGGAAGACGCTCGCTGCGGTATGAGCTGTTAGATTCTTGACGGGTACCACCACCATGAACCTGGAGTAGTGGTCTACGATGGTAAGGGCATACGTGTAGTCTCTCCGGCTTAGTGTGAGCTTGACATGGTCCAGAGCAACCAGCTGCAGCGGCTGATGAGTGACAATTGGCTGTAACGGGGCTTTCTGATTGGTTCCATCCTTTCTTCTTAGTGCGCAGGGACCACAATCCCTGCACCATGCTTCGATGGACTCTCTCATTCCAACCCAATAAAAGCGCTCCCTCAGCAGCATTTCTAACTTTTTCCAGCCGAAGTGTCCAGCTCCATCATGATAAGCCTTCAAGACCAAGGGTACATATGCTTGTGGCACTACAATCTGGCAAACTTTCTCATGTGTCTTCGGATTAAGTAGCCCTCTGTACAGTTTGCCCTGCTGCAAGTACAAGCGGTCTCTCTCTTTCCACAGCTGCTGCGCTTCTGCGGGGGCAGTGGGCTCCAACCTGGAACTGGTTTGGGAGATTAGCGTCTTGACTAGCCGGACCGCAGGCTCCTGATCTTGGGCCTCCTGCCAACCATGGTGAGGTAATGGGTCGACGGTTGCCTGCTGCTGACTAGAGATGAGCGAACTGGCCGGGGTTCGGCTCGAGTTCGGTTCGCCGAACGGAGGTCTCGTTCGAGTTCGGTTCGTCGAACGTTCGACGAACCGAACTCGAACCAATAGGATATAATGGGAGGCAATCACAAACACATAAAAATGCATTATAAATGTACACATACAGTTAATAAACATTGCCATAACACTTACTGGTCCCCGCGATCCCTCCTGCACTCTGTCTCCTGCCGCTATTCCATCCGATGATCGCTGAATCCTCCCGGTGACCAGCACTGCCAGCAGTGATGCAGGACCTATCGTGACGTCAAAATAGCCATGTGACCAGTCACGTGGCTATTATCTCATTGGCTACAGACTGGTCACATGACTATGACGCGTCATGTAGGACCTGCAAGTGCATCTCTCCGGTACACGGTGCACATTTGTGTATCGCCGTGTACCGGCGACATGCTCTAGCACACGGTTGACTCCCCGTTCCGTTAGGGACAGGCTGACACAGCCGGTCATTAACGGAGATCACCGTTGCCGCTAACCGCGGCTCCGGGAGCACCGTTGCTATGGTAACGCGTCTGTCACCGCCAGCAGCCAGCAGCACTGATCACTCACGGAGTGAAGGCTGCACGGGGAGCGGCAGCGTCTTCCCCCATGCAGCAGTGATGGAGCAGAGCTGCATTTGTTGAACGAGAAAGACAGAAGACCATGGATCGTGGAGGGCTGACAGGGGGTAATAAAGTTGGAGTCTCTAATGTGTCTGTGTATTTATTTCTATTAAAGTATTTTTTCTCTGTGTGGTGTCTTTTTTTTAACCCTTTATTGGAGATTCTTAATGGCCGGGTCAAACGTGCCTGACATTAAGAATCTCTGGCTTAATACTAGCTAGTAAAACAAAGCTAGTATTAACTCATCATTACCCATTATTACTTCAGGGCTGTTGGAAGAGTTGGATACAGCGCCAGATGATGGCGCTTCTATGAAAGCGCCATTTTCTGGGGCGGCTGCGGACTGCAATTCGCAGCAGAGGCGCCCAGAAACCTCGGGCTAACCTGTGCTGTGGATTCCAATCCCCAGCTGCCTAGTTGTACCCGGCTGGACACAAAAATGGGGCGAAGCCCACGTCATTTGTTTTTTAATTATTTCATGAAATAAGTGAAATAATTAAAAAAAACGGGCTTCCCTATATTTTTGGTTCCCAGTTGGCTGCCTGCTGTACCTGGCTAGCATACAAAAATATGGCAAAGCCCACGTAATTTTTTTGGTGGGCAAAAAACTTCTGCATACAGTCCTGGATGGAGTATGCTGAGCCTTGTAGTTCTGCAGCTGCTGTCTACTCTTCTCCATACAGACAGACAGCAACTGCAGAACTACAAGGCTCAGCATACTCCATCCAGGACTGTATCCAGAAGTTTTTTGCCCCCTGAAAAAATTATGTGGGCTTCGCCATATTTTTGTATGCTAGCCAGGTACAGCAGGCAGTTACGGCTGCCCCCAACCCCCAGTTGCCTATTTGTACCCGGCTGGGAACCAAAAATAAAGGGAAGCCCTTTTTTATTATTTCATGAAATAATTAGAAAGAAAATGACGTAGGCTTCGCCCCATTTTTGTGTCCAGCCAGGTACAACTAGGCAGCTGGGGATTGGAATCCGCAGAACAGGTTGGCCTGAGCTTTCTGGGCCCCACTGCTGCGAATTGCAGTCTGCAGCCGCCTCAGAAAATGGCACTTTCATAGAAGCGCCTCCATCTTCTGGCGCTGTATCCAACTCTTCCAGCACCTGCCTGCTATACCTGGCTAGCATACAAAAATATGGCGAAGCTCACGTCCTTTTTTTGTAGTTTTTTGGCAAAAAAAATAAAAAATGCTTCCCTGGATTTTCCATTACCAGTGAAGGTAACACCAAGCAGTGGGGGTTAGCAGCCAGTAGCTGCTTGGATTACCCTTAGCTAGCAATACAAAAAATGCAGCGGGAGCCCATATATATTTTTTTTAATTATTTATTTAAATAACTAAAAACAAAATGGGCTTCCCTGTATTTTGATTGCTGGACATCACAGTGCTGTAAAAATAAATCTATAAAAAAAATTACGTAGCACTCCGCGGTATTTTTGATTCTCAGCGCAGATAAAGCAGACAGCTATGGGTTGCCACCCCCATCTGCCTGCCGTTACCTTGGTTGGCAATCAAAATACAGGGAAGCCCATTAATTTTTTCTATTTAAAAAATAGTTAAAAAAAAATGACGTTGGGTCCCCCATTTTTGATAGCCAGCTAGGGTAAAGCAGATGGCTGTAGCCTGGAAACCACAGCTGGCAGCTTTACCGTGGTTGGGGATCCAATGTGGAGGTCCCCCCAGGCTCTTTTTTTATAATTATTTTATAAATATTAATAATTACACAATAAAAGTAGGGTTCCCCCCAAATTGGATCACCAGCCAAGGTAAAGCGGACAGCTGTGGTCTGGTATTCTCAGGGTGGGAAGGTCCATAGTTATTGGGCCTTCACAGACTAAAAATAGCAGGCCGCAGGCACCCCAGACGTGGCGCATCCACTAGATGCGCCAATCCTGGCGCTTCACCCCAGCTCATCCCGTGCCCTGGTGCAGTGGCAAACGGGGTAATAAATCGGGTTGATACTAGCTGTAAAGTCACCTGAGATCAAGCCCAGCAGTTTGTGATGTCATGGCGTCTATTAGATACCCAACATCATAAACTGTCAGTACTAACAAAAAAAAAAATCGACAATAGAAATTTATTTGAAAAAACAGTCCCCAAAACATTTCCTCTTTCACCAATTTATTGTAAGAAAAAAAATAAAGGGGTCCCACGACGACTCTGGACCGTCTAGAATATGGGGGGGAGACACTCAGGGAACGTATCCCCCATTTTCTAGGAGTGCGGACCCTTCATGTGAGGAGTGTGGGTGCAATGAATCTGCACTCACTCTCCCCTAGTCCACAGCAGCAGAGTCCATGTCGTAATGGTTGCTACCAAAGCTGCAATGCCCTGCTCATGAGGTAAGGGCATGCCTAATCAGGAGAACTATTCTACATTTCCAAATATTGGTATTTGCTGATATTATTGCGATTCCTCCTACTATATATTGGGGATAGGATCTTGGAGATGGAATACCCCTTTAAGTCCAGTTATCCAGCTGAATGAATACTTAACAACAGAGCTCGCTATTTAGATGTGTTTTCTTGTGGCGTATAACGGACTCTCATGTTTGGTAGTCGTTCAGCAGGGAAACTATAAAAGCAAATCCCTCCATTTGGAAATGTAGTATATAGCTCTCCTGATCAATTATGTTCCTTACCTCATGAGCAGGGCATTGCAGTAATAATAATAATTTATTCATTTATATAGCGTTATTAATTCCATAGCGCTGTATGTCTTTGAAGTGTGGGAGGAAACCCACGCAAACACGGGGAGAACATACAAACTCCTTGCAGATGGTGTCCTTGGTGAGAATTGAACCCAAGATCTCAGCGCTGCAAGACTGCAGTGCTTACCACTGAGCCACTGTGCCACCCATTTAGCTTACAGATGCATAACCACCACTCACTGTGTCTGAACACAGGAAGCTGAGCTGACAGCCGCTCTGTGCATGCGGCAGCGTCTATTGTGAAGGAGATGGCCATGGGGGGATCAACGCTGCACAGGTACCGTGGGACACTGGGGAACACCGGTGGGGTTATAGGGGGTGACCTGGCAGGGCCTGGGGAGGAGTTTTCTGTCGCATGTGTCATGGCACATGTGACAGAAATCAGAGGAGTAGGGTGAATGCGGCCGGCGCGCTGCTGTGCGCGCGGCCATCTTGGATTTCTGGGAGGGCATCAGGGGGGGCACTTTGGCGACACCGGGGGACCGGGGAGGAGATTTATCATGTTTGTTCATGCCAGATGGGAGATAAATAATTTTTTACCGGCGCTGTCATTTACTGTAACGTGATCATCGGTGTACGGTGTATACCTGTGATCACGTGAGCGGGGACCGGAAAAACCGTCCTGAATCATGATCTCCAGGGTCTCAGCTAGCCCTGAAACCCCGGAGATTTTCTGACGCTGGGGGCGTTATTCACTTATTTCTGCCTGCTGTTTATAAACGGCAGACCAGAATAAGGCTACATTAACACGACCGATCCATTTTTGTGGTCTGCAAAAAACAGTCCGTTTTTTTCACGGGTGCATCCGTGTGGCATCCGTTTCCGTTCCGTAGACGGTCCGTATGTCATCTGTTTGTCATCCGTGTGCCTTCCATTTTTTTTGTGTACTGCAAAATGACTGAAGGAGGGTAAATGCATAAATTTACCCAGGATCCATAGCTTCATCCTAAATGAGGCGGTCACATGTTCACTCCAGTGCCATTTTCTACTGCTTTTCACAGCGTAGAGCGCTCTGGTGATTTTCTTGTGCTTGTGCACTTCATATCAGTCTTTTCTGTCATTATAATGGCAGAAAGACACATAATGTCCCACTCTCCTGCATTTTGTAATTTTGCACCCTTTGGTGCCTTTCATGTGGCACTAAGGGGTGCTTAGCTTTGTATTTAGCCAAAAAAATGAAAAGAAAAAAATGACGTAGGGTTCCCCCTATTTTTGTAGCCAGCTAGGGTAAAGCAGACGGCTGCAGCCTGCAGACCACAGCTGGCAACCTCACCTTGGCTGGTAATCCAAAACTGAGGGCACCCCATGCTGTTATTTTAAATTAAATAAATAATTAAAAAAAAAAACCACGTAGGGGTCCCCCCAAAATTGGATCACCAGCCAAGGTAAAGTGACTCGCCCACCCCAGGGCTATGGGACACCCGGTGCCGGGCCGGACTAGTCCGGTGGTAGTCAGTGGTGGCTGGGCCCGGCTCCGTGGCCCTGGTGGGTGTCAGTAGAGTATGTGGCTTAAGTTAAAGTTTGTGTTCGTGACGCCACCTGTGGTATGCGGCTAATAAGCCGCCGCTGCTGTGTGAGGCCTCCGGGATGATATTATGGCAGCAATGGTAGTACTGCTCCCCACAGGTGGAGCAATGCCCGGGGCACAGTTGGTGCTTGTAAATGTCTATGCAGGTGGAATAACAGAGACGAGTCCAAAGGTGCAGTTCCAGTTCTTTTACTCACAGTTTCCGTCACAGTTGCAGGGACCCTCAGACTGCTGGGACCACTGTCAGGGACCTCCGTCAGTTCTGGATGCTTCAGAGCGTGAAATCCGGTTCCCTCTCTTTAGTGTCCCTTTTTCTGCTGACTTCACTAGCCTTGCCTTAGGTAGATGGACTTGGCTTGGCCTCCATTACAGCCTCCAGGCTGGGGGGTCACCTGTCGGCTGATCACCCCTTTTCTGAAGATCTGCTCTGGGCTCTGGCCCTGGGAGCTTGCAATTCCCTGGGCCTCGGTTTTTACTGTCTGGAGACTGTCTTTTAACTCCTTCAGTTTCTAGGGACCGTCCCCTGTCGCAGCTAATCACTCCACCGATGTCACTGTGGACCAGGCCACCGCAGCCTGCAGCTACTCGTAGCGCCTCTGGGCCCTCGGCTTCGGTACCCAACAAGGACAGCTCGTGGTACCTACAGGACTACCCGCGGCCCTGCGACCCTTTCCTTCCTTCTCTTCTTTCTCCTCCTTGCCTGCCTCAGCAGGCCTCCTCCTCCCTCCTTTCTCTCGTTCTTCTCCTCCAACTACATGCTGCTTCTCTCACTCCCTGAGGTAAACTGAACTAACTTGACCTTCCTTTCTCTATCTGCTCTCTGGTCTCCTCCCACCTCCCCAGTTGCTAAGCTACCACCCTATGGGAGCAGGGATGGGTCTTACAGCCCCTCTCAGCATGCAGCATGGGAGGGTTGCCTGCCACTTTCCCTGGTCCTGTGTGTCCCTAGCAATGGGTGTAGTGTGGATTTACCAGGGGACCGGAGTTCACTCTCTTCCTCTCCCAGAATGGGGCATCACACCGCTGATGGGGTGCAATGACCTGTGGCGACGGAAGCCTCAGGGGCGCCACACTCCCCCACAGCAAATCCCAGCACGTCCTCGGGCTGAAAAACAACAAAAACATGTGGAGAAACTGCAAAATTTTTGTTATGCAAAACATAAAACAATAAAACATTTCTTCCCTTTATGGGAGGCACATATCAGTGAACGTTGCGAACTTCTTATAAAGAAAACTCTAAGTGTGCACTTCCAGTCCATTGCACGGTTTGGCAAATCCCCCATAATTCTGGTAGGGGGCACAACAGGTGCAACTAATTACATTTTTGGCTACAACAAGTCCAGTAGCCCGGCAGTTCGTTTCTTTCAATCAAACAAAATGACATAATCAACCAGCCATTAAGTCCAATGGCCTGGTTACATAGGACACATAAACAACATACCAGCCACTAAGTCCAGTGGCCTGGTATGACATGCCACATACACTTCCACCGGGGCCCACATTCCAGTTCAGTGGCCCGGTAGCACATAACATGGGGGGTGACGTCTTCAAAAAGAATAAGGGGCAAAACACAGCAGGAAAGGGTGTCGTCTTCGAAAAGAATGAGGGGCAGACAGGGGCTATCTACAGTTCAGCATCTCTTCATCTTTACTTGTAGGGATTCTTCTCCGGCTCCCCACCTGGCAGCAGGTAGACAGCGGTCAGCACAGTCTGCGTCTCCTGCGTGGCTGTAGCAGGCCTGCTGCAAGATGCTGCGGCCTGGGCCTGCTCTGAGGTAGTGCTGCTGGCTTGCATAGGGTTACTGGCTGGCGCGAGGCTGCTGGCTTGCAGGGGGTTACCAGCCATACGGCGCCACTCTGGCTCTTCCGGGGCTGCCTCCTTGTCTTGGCGGGCCGCGCCTGGCATGGCGGCGGCCTGGGTTGGAGTCGCTGCTGCGGTGTGGATGGGTGTCGCTCCGGCGGTGAGATCTTGGCGGGCCGCACTTGGCGTAGCTGCGGCCCGGATCGGCGTCGCCGTGCCGGGCGTCCCTCCAGGGACCGCGGGCATGGCAGCGGGGGTTGGGGCTCTCGCGCTGGCAGGGGCATTAAATGACTCACCCCTCAGTAGCATCTCCGGTGTTCTGGTGGTCGCTGTCTTGCTGCAGGGTGCTGGTATCGGAGCTGCGGTCGTGGCACGCGCGCCTGCAGGAGGACCGGGCAGGAACCGCACCTGGCAATCCGGGTTCCGCCGGCTGGGGGTGTCACTCTCTTTACCCGGCTCTGCAGCGGCTGCTGGATCTTCTCCGCTCTCCAGGACGCAGGACACAACCCGGTTCTGAGGTGCGTGTCCCGGCTCGGCCACTCCTCCTCTGGCCGCTCGTTGCTCGGCGTCCATCCTTTTAGCTTCTTCACGCGCCATCTTTTCTTCCTCCGCCTTCTATGGCGGGCACCGCTTCGCGCGCTTTTCTTGGACAAGGGGGCGGGGCTTCTCTTCGCGCCCTTTCTTCTTGCACGCCCCCCTTCTTCCCGCTCTCAGCAGCGCTAATGGCGGCGGTTTCTCAGTAAAGTACACAGTCTGTCACACGGTTCTTCAGGCGCACAGTACCCGGTGTGACCGGGCACGAAATCCTGTTCACAGCGCCAAAGTTGACTCGCCCACCCCAGGGCTATGGGACACCCGGTGCCGGGCCGGACTAGTCCGGTGGTAGTCAGTGGTGGCTGGGCCCGGCTCCGTGGCCCTGGTGGGTGTCAGTAGAGTATGTGGCTTAAGTTAAAGTTTGTGTTCGTGACGCCACCTGTGGTATGCGGCTAATAAGCCGCCGCTGCTGTGTGAGGCCTCCGGGATGATATTATGGCAGCAATGGTAGTACTGCTCCCCACAGGTGGAGCAATGCCCGGGGCACAGTTGGTGCTTGTAAATGTCTATGCAGATGGAATAACAGAGACGAGTCCAAAGGTGCAGTTCCAGTTCTTTTACTCACAGTTTCCGTCACAGTTGCAGGGACCCTCAGACTGCTGGGACCACTGTCAGGGACCTCCGTCAGTTCTGGATGCTTCAGAGCGTGAAATCCGGTTCCCTCTCTTTAGTGTCCCTTTTTCTGCTGACTTCACTAGCCTTGCCTTAGGTAGATGGACTTGGCTTGGCCTCCATTACAGCCTCCAGGCTGGGGGGTCACCTGTCGGCTGATCACCCCTTTTCTGAAGATCTGCTCTGGGCTCTGGCCCTGGGAGCTTGCAATTCCCTGGGCCTCGGTTTTTACTGTCTGGAGACTGTCTTTTAACTCCTTCAGTTTCTAGGGACCGTCCCCTGTCGCAGCTAATCACTCCACCGATGTCACTGTGGACCAGGCCACCGCAGCCTGCAGCTACTCGTAGCGCCTCTGGGCCCTCGGCTTCGGTACCCAACAAGGACAGCTCGTGGTACCTACAGGACTACCCGCGGCCCTGCGACCCTTTCCTTCCTTCTCTTCTTTCTCCTCCTTGCCTGCCTCAGCAGGCCTCCTCCTCCCTCCTTTCTCTCGTTCTTCTCCTCCAACTACATGCTGCTTCTCTCACTCCCTGAGGTAAACTGAACTAACTTGACCTTCCTTTCTCTATCTGCTCTCTGGTCTCCTCCCACCTCCCCAGTTGCTAAGCTACCACCCTATGGGAGCAGGGATGGGTCTTACAGCCCCTCTCAGCATGCAGCATGGGAGGGTTGCCTGCCACTTTCCCTGGTCCTGTGTGTCCCTAGCAATGGGTGTAGTGTGGATTTACCAGGGGACCGGAGTTCACTCTCTTCCTCTCCCAGAATGGGGCATCACACCGCTGATGGGGTGCAATGACCTGTGGCGACGGAAGCCTCAGGGGCGCCACAAAAGCAGACAGCTGGGGTCTGATATTCTCAGACTAGGGAGGTCCATGGTTATTGGACTCTCCCCAGCCTAAAAATAGCAGGCCGCAGCCGCCCCAGAAGTGGCGCATCTATTAGATGTGCCACTCCTGGTGCTTCGCCCCAGCTCATCCCGCACCCTGGTGCGGTGGCAAACGGGGTAATATATGGGGTTAATACCAGATGTGTAATGTCACCTGGCATCAAGCCCTGGGGTTGGTGAGGTCAGGCGTCTATCAGATACCCGACATCACCAACCCAGTCAGTAATAAAAAAAAATAGACGACAAACACATTTTTATTTGAAAAAATACTCCCCAATACATTCCCTCTTTAACCAATTTATTAGAAAGAAAAACAAATCCAGGTCTGGTGTAATCCAAGGGGTTGCCATGACGATCCACACTGTCCCAGTCAATGAAGAGCAGGATGTTCCCCATTGGCTGGGAGAGCAGTGCAGTGACCTGAGCTAACATCAATGGGTCAGCCCAGGTCACTGCAGGGCAGGACAAGTGCTGCTGTCAGCGAGGTACATTACCTGCGCTGATCTCCTGCACTGCCGACAGCACCTGTCACTGAGTTCAATGACCGTCGCCTTCACAGCCAAGTATCGCGAGAGGCCCGTGACGTCACCGCTAGTCAGTCTCGGGTCGGAAGCGAGAGAAGGTGATGTGACAAGCGGCGGCAATGGAGAACAGTGACAGCGCTGAGGTCGTGACTTCATCACCGCAGGTAAGCCGAGCGGGACCATGTGTGCAGAGTGCCAGGAGGACGTCAGTGTCGTGGACTGCATGGCTGGGGACGTGTGTGTGTGTGTGTGTGTATGTATGTGTACATGCCGCGTGCAGGAGGGGGCGGAGCGAGCTGAGCGGGGAAGTGTGGGCTTCCTTCACGTAACTAGGATAAACATTGGGTTACTAACCAAAGAGCTTTGCTTGGATACCCGATGTTTATCTTGGTTACCAGCTTCTGGCAGGCTGCCAGCGATGGCTCCTGCACACTGTAGCTGTAAAAAGCCCTGCTTTTTGCTGCTAGAACTATTCTCGAACGTATCTAGAACTATCGAGCTTTAGCAAAAAGCTCGAGTTCTAGTTCTATCTAGAACAGCCCCCAAAATCACTCGAGCCGCGAACTGGAGAACCTCGAACCGCGAACCGCGCTCAACTCTACTGCTGACCACTATATGGCTTTGCGTCCTTCTCACCATCGGGTTGATGAAACGCAGGCAGTTCAATTTCTTCCAACTCATCTTCATCCAACCCTCTATTTGGTAGGTGCAGCATCCGGGACAACGCATGTGCATTGGTGTTCTTACGTCCGGCCCTGTACTTGATGGTGAAGTCATAGTTCGCCAGCCGAGCCACCCAGCGTTGTTTTAGGGCCCCAAGCTTCGCCGTATCCAGGTGGGTCAGAGGGTTATTGTCCGTGTAGGCAGTAAACTTTGCAGAAGCTAGGTAATGCTTGAACCTCTCGGTTATTGCCCAGACGAGTGCCAGGAACTCCAACTTGAAGGAGCTGTAGTTCTCAGGATTTCTTTCCATCGGCCAGAGCTTCCTGCTTGCATAATCAATCACCTTCTCCCTGCCATCTTGCATCTGGGATAGGACAGCACCCAAGCCCACATTGCTGGCGTCCGTGAATGAACGGGAGGTCATAGTTGGGGTAGGCTAGGATCTCTTCTCCGGTCAAAGCGGACTTCATCTGCTGAAAGGACTCTTCTTGCTCTTCACTCCAGGTGAATGGGTTGCCAAGAGACTTGCCATTCTTAGTTTGCCCCACCAGGAGGTCCTGCATGGGGGCTGACATTTTGGTGTAGCCCTTGATGAAGCAGCGGTAATAACTCACCAGGCCCAGGAACTACCTCACTTTTTTGATTGTGCTAGGTTTTGGTCAGGTCTGGATGGCTGTGATTTTCTCTGGGTCCGGTGCTACACCTTCGGCACTCACAACGTGCCCGAGGTACTGCACTTTGGGTTTCAGCACATGGCACTTGGAAGGCTTCAGTTTCATCCTGTATTTGTAGAGAGCTTCAAACACTTCAGCAAGATGGTCCAGATGCGCCACGTACGTCTAGGAGTAGACAATGACGTCATCCAAATGTGACGCCCTGGGCAAGCCAGGGGTCACAGGTCATGACACCACCACACCCTACACCCCGGATAGGTACACCAAAGCTACACAAAAATCCTTGTTGCCTTCCTCCAGGGGCTGATGTCCACACCAGGGGGTGGGCCAGGCGGTTGGCTCCGCCCACCGAGGAGTTCACAGCCCTGGAGGCGGGAAAACCAGCAGATACAGTTAAGCTAGGGAAGTGAAAGGAAGTGGTAGTGGAGCAAGAGAGAGGAGTAAAAGTGGAAGAGAAAGTGACAGTTGAGAAAGCCTGAAGTTTGTCCGGGTGTGTGCCCCGGACTGAGAACAGCAAGGTTAGCAGACGGCGGTGACCGTCTGCAGGAGAGGCTGCTTGGAGGTTGCCGAAAGGACCGTGGACGGGTGGTGGCCCGGCGGTACCGGAGCGGTATGCGAAGAGAAGCCAGCACCATTGGCAGGGGCCTTTCGGATCCCGGCAAGGCTAGGAGTCGCCAAGAATTTGCCAAATCCGTCAGTGAAGGGGACCTCTGGGTCTCCCAACAACCAAGTCCCGATTGAAGGCAACAGTCCAACCGTTAGAGAGAGACACCGCCACTGCCAGGGCACCAGTTTCTCAGGGCCAGCGCCTGCGGGCAAAGAGGGGCTCCTCCGGCACATATCCAAGCCGGGGAGCGGGTTACCGGTGGGAACCCATCGCTACCAACATCATCTTAGGTGCAGGAAAAGGGACGGTCACCGTCAACTACTGGGGAAAAGCAACAGCAGCCGTCCGTGGCAACCGTCTTTCCAGCCGTGTGTTTTACCGAGAACTGTGTCCCCGTCTCAGGCTGAGTGAGTACCACAGTGCAGTGAGGCACAGCTCTGCCCCCGCATCCCTGCACCCCACCAAGCCCTGCACCGGCCCAAAAATCCCTCATCACCCACCTCATCACTGGGCCCCGGGACAACCACCCCCTACCCACGGAGGGGAGAACCAACAACTTTGCTGCTCCCTGTCACCGCTCCCGAGATCCCCATACAGAGCAGCGGTGGTGTTCACACAATCACCACAACCGTGGGTGGTGTCACGGACAATAAACAATCCCAAAACCAATCCCCTTTTCACTCACGGGCGAGGAGCGCCGCTCGAGTCCCCGGGATCCGGCCCATCGCTCGAGCCACCGAGCAGCAGCAGGCCGCGGCAGCAGCGGCAGCCGGACCCGAGCAGTGGGAGAGCGCGGTGTCCCCTCCTCCGCCCGCGACACAAATATAGCAGGGCTGTTTCAAAATTTCGATGTCCCAAGCAGCACTCCATCAGCCTCTGGAAGGTTCCTGGCGCATTACACAGCCCAAAAGGCATGCTGTTGAACTCGCAGAGACCCATCGGGGTAGCGAAAGCAGTCTTCTTTCGGTCTTCTTCTGCGACGGACACCTGCCAGTAGCCACTAGTAAGGTCAAGAGTAGAGAAATAATTTGCTGTTCTCAATGCAGCCAACGATTTCTCAATACGGGGAAGAGGGTACGCATCCTTGTGAGTTATTTGATTAATCCACACACATCCTCATGGTGCCGTCCTTCTTCTTTACCAGAACCAACGGAGCTGCCCAGGGACTGCAACTATCACGGATGACCCCTGCCTCCTTCCTGCTCCTCAACATGTCTTTGGTGCACTTGTAATGTGCAGGTGGAATCGGCCTATATCTCTCCTTGATGGGTGGATGTGTACCGGTGGGGATGTCGTATTGGACTCCCTTAATCCTCCTGAAATCTAACGGGTGTTTGCTGAATACCTGCTCGTAGTCTCGCACTACCCTGTACACCTCTCCCTTGTGATGTGCAGGTGCGGAGTCGGTGCCTACGTGTAACTCTTGACACCACTCTTCTAACTGCTTTGGTGAACTGTCACTGTCTGACTGTGATGCAGTGATGGTGGAGGCTGCTGCTTGAATGGCATCAGTGTCTACTGTGAATAGTTTAGCGATGGTGGAGTAATGGGGTAGCCTAACCTCTTCCTCTCCGCAATTCATCACTCTCACGGGCACTCTACCCTTTCTGACATCAATCACCCCTCTGGCTGCCATTACTGTGGGCCAGTGTTCTGAAGGCAGAGGCTCTACCACTGCCGGGTAATCCTGTCCACAGGGGCCTACTGCTGCCCTGCACCAAATCATCATATCACTCCGCGGAGGCACCACCAGAGGCGCTACATCCATCACCCGCACACTACCAATCTCTCCACCCGACATGTTCACCTGTTGCCGCTGCAGGAGAGCCCGGATTTCACGTTGCAGGGCTCTCTGCCGGCCCGCTCCTGCCGTGGCAGACAGTTGTTGTAATAAATGCAATACTTCACCCATGCAATTCTCAATCACATTTGTTCCTAGGACCATTTTTGGGTCACGGTCACTGGGGTCGTTCTGCACCACAATCAGTCTTTGATGCTTCAACTCCACTCGCCCCATTTTTAAAGTTACCTCCTTAAACCCCACTTGGGTCATAGGGAGTCCATTAGCTGCAATGATGGTCAAGCCGGCATCAGGTGGCGTGAGTTCACTATCAGACCAGTAACGTTTGTACAGTACATAAGGTATAGTGGTTAGCTGCGAGCCAGTGTCCAGGAGGGCGAACGTCTGGATACCGTCCACAGCAAGAGAGAAGATGGGGCGACCTCCAACGTACCGATCACACCAATCAGCTGGGCCTTGAGGATCTATTCCTGAGGATTGGCCCTTGGCCTTAGGAGTTGCTCGTTTAAAGGACACCGGCGGGAATAATGACCAGTCTTGTTGCACTTGTAACAGGCAGCCCGTCTATACCGGCTGTTGTTGTTTCTTCTCTTTTGCATCCAGGGGACGTCTTCTGGGCTGTCGGCGAGCTGGATCTTCTCTGCTGGCTTGGCCTTCGATGGAAGCTGTACGGCGGCGAGGATCCTTACAACGTCATCACTCAGACGCTCAACTTGCGTTGATAAGTCCTCCGGGGTCCTGGGCGTTGCTGCGGGTGCTGGCAAGACTAACAAAGGGAGCGCTACTGAGACGTGAGCGGTGTCAGTCGGCCAGGTTGGTGGTTCGGAGGCACCGGCTTCAGATGTTTGTAGAGCTTTAATGACCCGATTCTTTAGGACCGCAAAGTTCAAGTCTGGATGCTAAAAGGTCCACAGCCACAGCTGCTTGCAGTCTTCAGCGGACCCCAGCCCCTAAAAGAACTGTTCTGCCAGCATTTTATTGCTCTCAAGCTTGTTGATGGAGTCCATCTGTTTCAACGTACGCAGGGCGGTCTGCAGCCTCAAGGCATAGTCCCGAATGCTGTCTTGAGGACCCTGTCGACAGTTATAAAAATGCATCCGCAATTCCGCTTCTGGGCGGGTTTCAAAAGTGACCTGCAGTTTGTCAAAAATGGCGGTCACCGAGGCCCGGTCGGCATCGGCCCAAGTCTCTACCTCTTGCTCAGCGGCGCCAGTCAACTGCCCAAGCACTACCGATGCACGCTGCTTGCCGGTCATGGCGTACATATCAAGAACAGTACATATCTTCTTCTTGAATACCTGCAGAGCATCGTGCTTTCCATCATACTGAGGTAACCAGGCAGCGCCGGGCACGTAGGGTAAGGTGATCGGCATTACTTGGGTGATCGCCAGGACCACGGGTTCCACCGCTCCTGCGACCAGAGTGGGAGCTGCTGCTTCTCCGTCATCCGCCATGTTCACGGGAGCCGCTGCTCCATCGAGAGGCGCTGCCCCGCCATCAACATTGGGCGCAGACATCTTTCAGCTTCTCCCCCTTGGTCTTTCGCGAGCAGTCCCTTCGCGTGACTTTCTAGTTTCGTTTTCGGCCTCAGGAGTCACTTCCTTCCGGTCCTGTTCCCAGGGGCGGGGCTTCAGCTTTGCACCCTTTCTCGGGGAAGAAGACGCTGGGTTGTCGTTTTTCGCGCCCAAAATGCCGGCAAAATGGCGACTTTTCAGAATTTTTGCAGCGGAGCACCACTGACAGTCCAGAACAAGCCACAGTTCCACCAGGTAGGTGGATGCGTTACAATCCTGTTCGTGACGCCAGTTTTTGAGGTGTGCCGCTCGGATCTGGATCTGCAGTGTGGCTCGAGGGATTCTCCGGACCCGGGGGTCACGCGGACACTTCAAATGAAAGGGACGTATTTGTACGAGATTTGCTGTAGTCAGTCTGTGACGCCACCTACGGTGTGTGGTGAAGTGTGGCACCACCACTGCTGTTGTGGGGCGCCCGGGGGCGATGGGATAGCAGCTGGTTGTTAACCCCTCCGTGGGTTGCCCCAGGGCTTGGTGAATCGGTGCAGGGGACGGTGATGGCAGGGGCCGGCACACCTGGTCAGACCAGGGAGTCCCAGTTTACTCACGATTAAATAAATCAGACAAGTCCAGTGGTTAACCAAGGTGCTGGTGGCCAGCCGAAGCGGCCGGGTGTACTCTAGTCCCTCACCCAGGGTGATGGTCTGGGTCACTTTCCTCTGAACTGTGCTTTGTATGAAACAGAAACCACAGCCACACCATGATTTAACAAGATATTATGTATAAGATAGAATCATGACCATACATGGCGGGATAAGGACCCTGGCAGGTCGCTAATATAAGGCATAAAAAGGAGAAAACTGCGACAACAACGCCAAGGAATGAAAGTAGTAAGCTTTATTAGACACAGGGTAGGTGAGTGGTGGCACAATACAAGTGAGACTACAGGTCACAGTGAGTCCAGAATCTATTGTAAACAATTAAGTATCAATAGAAAAATGCTCAAAAAATGGATAAGCATGGTATCCTCCCTAAATCACAATTGATATAGGGAGCAACAAGGTACAATAACCAGGAAGAGCTATATGTGCATCACATGATGGGAGTGGGAGGCGATATGCTGATCACAAAAGTAATATAGAACATTGGTGTAAAAAATTACTAATTACCAAGTGCTCATAGGATATATGCAGACCTCAAAGGGCACAAGCTAAGCCACACCAACCCCCACTAAGGGTATGCATGTAAATAAACCATAATTCCTAGAGATGCTTAGATGGTAACATACCTTGAAGGGAAAATCCTGGAACACGCTGGGACCTGCGTCTACCCGACGGCCGTTTCGGCTGTCAAAGCCTTCATCAAAGCCTCCCCCTGTGGGGACAGCTGTCACACCTGTTTTTCCACCCACAACTTCCACCACTGTAACCGCAACAGGCAGTTTGCTTGGTAGGTCGTCAATTGGTTTGGAAGGGGAAACAAGTGAGTGTGTACAGCTCTCTCAGACATCGATAGCACCAACGTTGGATGAAGGCAACATCATGTCTCCGCCTGCACTTTCCTCACAAACCTGCATTTTTCCAGGGACAACCTACTCAACACCGTCTACACACAGCAGCCAGATCTCTGTCCCTCAGATGTGGTCAAATAAAAGGCCACTTCCTGCGACCCATGACAAAGCTAAGAGGTTGACTCTATCCCTCTGTAAGCTGTTGGCTACCGAAATGCTGCCTTTCCGCCTAGTGGACACACAGGATTTTAGAGACCTTATGTCTGTCGCTGTGATCCAGTACAAGATGCCCAATCACCACTGCTTCTCCAAGAAAAGCATGCCCGCGCTACACCAGCATGTCGCACACAACATCACCACTTCCTTGAGAAACTCTGTGTGCGACAGGGTGCATTTCAACACAGATACTTGGACCAGTAAGCATAGACAGGGTCATTACATGTCACTGACTGGGCACTGGCAAACTATGGTGAGAGATGGAGAAGGGTCTGCTGTACAAGTCTTGCCGTCCCCACGAGTTGTTTCAATCCTTCTTCTGTATGTAGAAGTTAATACACTGCTTCTGCCTCTTCAACCTCGTGTGGGTCCTCCACCTTGGCGCAAACCCTGTGTGGTCAGGCCACCCTTCCTTGTAACTGCGCACAAGGACTACCACACACCTCCTTACTATGCTGGCAGCAGAGCTCAATGCCATCAGGCGGTCAAAGTTTTACTTTGAAATGTATGGGAAATGTGAGTCACACCGCTGAGAAGTTGTGGACGGTTAGCTCTGGATACCGAGTTTCATCAATGGTTGTCTCCACTCAACCAGCAGCCAGGGAAGGCCGGGTGCGACAATGATGCAAACATGGGTGCGGCCCTTCGCTGTGACAATGTGACACACATGGCTTGTGTGGTTCACGTGTTGAACCTGGTTGTCCAGCAATTTTTAAAGCACTATACTGGCCCACATGGCCTTCTGCAGAGAGCACGGTGTAACGCCTTCCTTGATCCACACACTCAGATGGGCTGTTAATGATAGGCTAGAGGGAAGCCACTCACCAAGCAGGACCCCTAGAACCCTGAAACCCTTTAACCCCTATACAGGGATTAGGAATTGCACAGGGCCCAAGGTGATTAATACCTGTGGAAGGCTGCAGTTCCAGAGAATAGTAGTCAGGCAGGGTCAAAACATTAATTGAGGAACAGGAACAGAATGGGACGGCCAGGACTTAATCAGAAAACAAGCAGAGGTGAAATGCGGATCGGCCAACAAGGTACATAAACAGCAAGCAGGAAAAGTAGTCAGGTAACAAGCACACAAAATCATAAAACTGAACTTGGGGTAAAACTAACCAGAGGTCATAGCTATGTCTGGCAGTGGTCTGCAGACAGGATGGGCATAAAAAGGGTGTGGTGTCTTCCCATTGGTTGTAGCTGAATGATGGTATTTCATCTGTGAGATACCCACCAGCTACATTCAGCCAGAGATTCTGCATCTGTCAAGGTAATGCAGCCCAGTGGGTGAGCATAACCTGCGTCCACCTGCGCCGCTGGCATCGACTCCTCTCCCATCATCAGCACTATTCATGAAAGGAACACGTTGTCACCTGGCGACCGGAGTACAAATTGACGGAGCGGACTCCGTTGGTGACTTAACAGCCTTGTGTGGCAATGATGCAAACCTGGCTGCAGGCCATCGTCAGGGCAATGTGACACACGTGCCTTGTATGGCTCACGTGTTGAACCTAATTCTCAAGCAATTTTTAAAACACCATCACGGCCTACATGGCCTTGTGCAGCGTGCACGCTCGCTATGTGCTCACTTCCATCGTGCGCACACAGCAGCTCAACAACTTTCGTCGCTACAGAAGTCTTTAGGTCTGGTGGTTAAACGCCTGAAATGCGATGTGCCCACACGCAGGATTTTGAATCTGCACATGTTGCAGCGTTTGTGGCAGCACCGCCGAACCCTGCTGCAATACGTTATGACATATAGCCTGGCCTAACTTGATCCAGAGGTGGTGCAGATCACGCTGCTGGAGTGGTGTCAGATCAAGGACCTATGCACCCTGCTACACAGTTTACAAATGTCGACGAAGATGTTTAGCACTGGCAATGCCATTCTCAGCGTGACAATTCTGGTCATCTACATGATGGAGCGCACTGTAATTATTATTCGGAGTCAGGTGTTGGGACAAGAGGAAGGGGAGGAAGTACAGGAGGAGTCATATGCGGAAGGGATAACAAGATCTACGAGGTCCAGATGGTCAGCGGCACCTATGCGGCAGTCATGGTGAGGGAGAGGGATTAACAAGGGCGCATAGTATCAGCAAAAAGTGTTGAGGAAGGTGCAGGAGCCCATGAAGAAATGGAGGACGAACTGGCGATGGGCATGGAAGACTCAGCAGATGAGTGAGAGCTTGCTCACATTTCGGTTGTGCGAGGTTGTGGGGAGAGGGCAGAGGAAGGAGGCACGATTCTCACCTCTCTGCCACCAACACACCAAGGACTTGGTCCTCCTGGATGCACAAGACACATGAGCGGCTTCTTGCTGCACTACCTACAACATGACCCTCGGATTGTACGAATTCAAAGTAATCCAGAATACTGGGTTGCCACACTGTTACATCCCCGGTACAAGACAAAATTTGGCAAAATAATTCCTGCCATAGAAATGGACGCACGTATACAGGAGTATCTGCAGAATGTGGTACGCAATCTTAGATCTACTTTTCCACTAAACACCAGTGCTGCACAGAGTGAATCTCAACGCTTTGTCATGGATAGGAGGAAATGGTCTTTTACTTGTCCACATCGGAGGGACCGAGGGATGGCTGCTGTGCTGAGATGGCGTTGAGTACGGTGTCCCTGCAGAGTTGCACTTTTGGTCATATACCAAAATGAGTTGAAAAAGGACAGATGCTGGTGGAAAGGGGAACAGTTGTGTTGGAAAGGGGAAAAAAGTTTTGGTCCGTGGATTTTGTGGTTAAGCAACAGTAACATTTGCTGAAGAAACACCATCTGTTACAGTGGGACTGGCAGATTTGGATAAAGTGGTATATACTATGTTACCGCTATATAACGAAAATTAATAAGAAAAGAAAGAGAAAGGTATATATCCCCATCAGCAGTCAGTGTCCACCGTGCTCCCAGTTGGAAAAGGAGAGGTTGGCAACTGGAAGGTTTGGTGGAGGATACAGAGCTGTGTGGCTATGAAACTAATAGTAGCCTGAACCGAGTTAGACGCCATTCGGATCTGGAGACTGTGAGCCCTGTTAGCGTCACAGGGTCCACATGCCCACCCAGCCCAGGAACTCCCTGTTAACAACACAGGGGCCATTGAGTACGCTGACCGTGTGCGTAGGGGCACACCTGTGGACAGCAGGCGCATCAGCAGCAGCAGGCCTGTTAATGCCACAGGGCTGCACAAGCAGGACTGGTAGGACAGGAGCTGGTCTTAACCGTTCTGCGTTACCAACTGTGGTGGTGGCCTGCATCGACACCCTATCCCTGCCTACCTCTGGCCTAAAGCCGCAATGGGTTCAACACATGGAGGTGTGCTCTTTCGGAGCATAATAGAAGACTGCGCACCTCCTTGTTGGCTCCAGCCCCTTTTATAACCTGGGTCCGCCCCAAACCAGGGTGAACCACAATGCACCTCCTGGAGACAAAAGTAGAGTGACACGTCATGAGTGGCATAACTAGCGTCCTATTTGGAACCGCGACTTCAATAATGACCTCATGGCTGCCACGACACAAACACCTCACCAGTCATCGTCTGACCATCAATAATGAGGTGACAAGTCATAGGGGCGGGCCTCTGCAAGCCATTTGGGAGGACACCTGATGCCCTGTGGTCTATATGTGCCCCCCCACATAAGGGGCAGGGCCAAAGAGTTCATTACCGGACCTAGTCTCTGATGCAGTAAGTGCCTGAGCATGCTCAGTAGCATGAAATACAGTCTCTGAAAAAAGACTATCAGCTTTAGCATGGTGTCTAGGCACAAAACAGGACTTAGACCCGGCACGGAATGCAAGCACCTGTGCAAAGAGGCTTTTCACACTTAGTGTGGGAGCATGCGCTGTATCCCGAAATGAAGACTTAGCGTCAGGAATGGCACAGTCAGGCTGAGCATACTCACTAGGCGAAACACTGTAATTAGGCTGCAGCTGGGGTAAATCGGCACACGCATGCGCACTAGCTGCCTCTCCACACTTAGACGTGGAGGGGAAATTGCTCTTGGAGATGCTGTCTATGAACAGAAGGAAAAGCTAAAGGAAGCCTGACTTTCTATCCCTCCGAATTATCAAATGCAGCAATAAATTCCATGAGTTTGCTATAACATTAGCGTAGCAAAATGTGCATGAGGGTGTGATGTAGAGGTGCTAGAAATAGCTTGTCACCAGTGGGGCACTAATGGAATACAACAGCCAGTTCTATGATGCCACTAAATGGCAGTATTTTTTGCTATCATTATAGCTTATTAAAAACAGAGCAGGAGGGTGTCCTGCACAGGTGCTGCACATAGATTTGCACTAGTGTGACTAGACAAAAGTCCAATAGCCACGTTTAGGATGCCACTAGGTACACTGACTGTTTGCTAGTATAATGGCTTAGTTAAAAAAAAGTTGGACTGTGCAATGCAGGCAGACGTGCTGCAAATATCTTTACAATAGTGTGAATAGACAAAAGTCCAATAGCCACGTTTAGGATGCCACTAGGTACACTGACTGTTTGCTAGTATAATGGCTTAGTTAAAAAAAGTTGGAGTGTGCAATGCAGGCAGACGTGCTGCAAATATCTTTACAATAGTGTGAATAGACAAAAGTACAATAGCCACGTTTAGGATGCCACTAGGTACACTGACTGTTTGCTAGCATAATGGCTTAGTTAAAAAGAGTTTGAGTGTGCAATGCAGGCAGAGGTGCTGCAAATATCTTTACAATAGTGTGAATAGACAAAAGTATAATAGCCACGTTTAGGATGCCACTAGGTACACTGAGTGTTTGCTAGTATAATGGCTTAGTTAAAAAAAGTTGGAGTGTGCAATGCAGGCAGACGTGCTGCAAATATCTTTACAATAGTGTGAATAGACAAAAGTACAATAGCCACTTCTTGTATGCCACTAGGTACACTGACTGTTTGCTAGTATAATGGCTTAGTTAAAAAAAGTTGGAGTGTGGAGTGTCCACTTAGCTGTGTGTGTGTCTGGGATTGGCTGACATGCTGGCCCGCCCCACTACACGCGCGCGCTTTGGGAAGGAAGACAAGGAAAAAAAAAAAAAAATGGCGATCGCCATTATAGAAACAGCAGTGATCTGAAGGCGCTGTTCACGCACACTATACACTGAAATGTCATAATAGTGTGATTCACAGAGTGACTTACACTATTACAGCGGAAACCAAGCTAGGAATTAGCTGTTTTTTTGCTGCTAGAACCGTTCTCGAACGTTTCTAGAACTATCGAGCTTTTGCAAAAAGCTCGAGTTCTAGTTCGATCTAGAACAGGCCCCAAAATCACTCGAGCCTAGAACTGGAGAACCTCGAACCACGAACCGCGCTCAACTCTAGTTAGGAGCCTTGCCCGCTGACGCTGACGCGTGGGATCTACTGGGCCCTGCCGGATGCCCTATCCCGCTCAGTGGGTGGTTGTCTGCTTTTGGGACTTTGGTTGGGACAGGACCTGCAATCCTGCCCTCAATTGGTTAATTATCTAGGCCGTTGGTTCCGGTTCTGGCTTCAGGGTCCAAGTACCCCCTCTGTGCACGTTTTCCCGGTCGGGTCTTTGGTGTCGTGCGGGCGGGCTCCAACCCTGCCCCGATCCACCTCGGATCTCCGGCTGCCGTCTTCCCATCTCCTGACAGACACGGACCACTGTCTGCCACCTAGCTAATACACCGGGGCTCCAACCCCGGCGCCTCTTCTCCCTGCACTTCGCCTGCACTTTTCTCCTCCTGCTCCACTCCAACTCCTCTCAACTCCTCAACTCAACTTGTCAACTCCTCAACTCACTGTTTTTCCCGCCCCAGGTTCTCTAGACCCATAGGTGGGCGTTTTCCATCCGCCTGGTCCCGCCCTCTGGTGTGCCTTTCCTACCCTGGGGGGGGTGACTAGGATTTAGTTGGCAAGGTTTAACCCTGTGAGGGAAGGTGTTGTGTGTGGGCCCAATCTGTGTGGCCACCTGGCGGTGCCAGGGCGTCACGCTTACACTCAGAGTTTCAGGAGACCAGAGGATCTACTTAACCCTAGCAGCACTGGATAAAGGAGAATGTGCAGAACCAGCAGTATTAACAAGAGCAAGTGTGTATGAAGCCCTGCGCTGTGATATCCTGACACCAGCAATAGGAGAGAACACTCTCTGTCATGGAACCCTCATGACACAGATCTGTTGTGCGAGCTGCAGTGCAATGCAGCTGGATTGGTGAGAGACCTGACAGCGATGCAGATCTCTGTGTGACAGCCTTTCCACTATTGGCACTTGCCAACTGTAATTGTTTGGAGTTTATTTGGGGGGAGTGTGCTTTCTTTTGGGGGTGTCTGCTTTCTTTGATGAAGAGTTCTGCTGTATTCTTTAACTTTTTTTAGTTGCTTGGACACTTCCTTATGGAACTGCAACTAGGGCTTATTTTTGGAATAGGGCTTATATTTTAAGCATAGTCAAAAAAGCCCCCAAAATCTTACTAAAGGCCGCTTTACACGCTGCGATATCGTGTCCGATATCGCTAGCGTGGGTTCCCGCCCCCATCGGTTGTGCGACATGGGCAAATCGCTGCACGTGGCGCACAGCATCGCCCAGACCCGTCACACTACTTACCTGCCCTGTGACGTCGCTGTGACCGGCGAACCGCCTCCTTTCTAAGGGGGCAGTTCATTCAGCGTCACAGCGATGTCACAGCTGCATCACCGAACCGCCGCCCAATAGAAGCGGAGGGGCGGAGATGAGCAGGACGAACATCCCGCCCACCTCCTTCCTTCCGCATTGAGGGCGGGAGGCAGGTAAGGAGAGGTTCCTCGTTCCTGCGGTGTCACACGTACCGATGTGTGCTGCTGCAGGAACGAGGAACAACTTCGTTACTGCTGCAGCAATGATATTCAAGAATGGACCCCCATGTCACCGATGAGCAATTTTGCACGTTTTTGCAACGATGCAAAATCGCTCAAAGGTGTCACACGCAACGGCATCGCTAAAGCGACCGGATGTGCGTCACAAATTCCGTGACCCCAACGAGATCGCTTGAGCGATGTCGCAGCGTGTAAAGCGGCCTTAAGGCTTATTTTCTGGGAAACAGGGTATTTACTGTTTGCTTTTTGTAAAGTTACATAAATGAAATGAAAAGCTAATAAACCTATTTAGTTTTCACCCCTAGCAAAAATTCATCCATTTTGAACCAAATAATCAGTGAGGCTTGATCATAACCCCTTCAGCCCCCGGGCACTTTCCGTTTTTGCGTTTTTGTTTTTTGCTCCCCTTCTTCCGAGAGCCGTAACTTTTTTAATTTTCTTTCAATCTTGCCATATGAGGGCTTGTTTTTTGCGGGATGAGTTGTACTTTTAAATGAAACCATAAGTTTTACCATATAGTATGCTGGAAAACGGCAAAAAAAATTCCAAGTGCGGAAAAATTGCAAAAAAAGTGTGATCGTACAATAGTTTTTGGGATTTTTTATGCACCGTGTTCACTATATGATAAAACTGATGTATCTATGTGATGCCTCAGGTCAGTGCAAGTTTGTAGACAACAAACATGAATAGGTTTACTTGTATTTAAGGGGTTAAAAAAAAATCACAAGCTTGTCCAAAAAAAGTGGCAGACGTTTTGCGCCATTTTCCAAGACCCGTAGCGTTCTCATTTTTTGGGATCTATGGCTCAGTGATGGCTTATTTTTTGCGTCTCGACCTGACTTTTTTAACAGTACCATTTTTGCTCAGATGCTACATTTTGATCGCCTGTTATTGCATTTTGCGCAAAATTTGCAGCAACCAAAAAATGTAATTTTGGCGTTTGGAATTTTTTTGCCGCTACGCCGTTTACTGATCAGATTAATTGATTTTTTATTTTGATAGATCGGGCATTTCTGAACGTGGCGATACCAAATATGTGTATATTTTTTATTTTTTTAACCCTTTAATTTTAATTGGGGCGAAAGGGGGGTGATTTAAACTTTTAGGTTTTTTTATTTTTTTAAATTTTTTAAAACTTTTTGTTTAACTTTTTTTTTAATTTTACTAGTCCCCCTAGGGGGCTACAGCGATCAGCAATCCGAACGCTCTGCCCTATCTGCAGATCACAGCTACAGAGCTGAGAACTGCAGATTTGGTGCTTTACTTTCAATGCCGGCTGTATTCCGGCATTGAGAGGAAGTGACTCATGTTAGCTACAGGCGTCATCACATGACCCTGTGCTACCATGGCAACCACCAAAAGTCACGTGATCACTCACGTGACTTCCGGTGGGGGTGGCGGTAAGTAAAAATCGTGACCACGCATATATACATCTCGCTGCCAGAAATTGGCAGCGAGATGTAAGGGGTTAAAGGGAACCTGTCATCAGAAATTTAGCTTGAAACCTAAACGTTTCCCCCTCTGCAGCTCCTGGGCTGCATTCTAGCAAGGTTCCTGTACTTTTTGTGGCCCCTTTTAAACCAAATTAAATACTTTTAAACTTGTACCTTTTGCTATGTAAATTTTGTAAATCGTCCACGGGGGCGGGCTCTCTGCTGACCGTTGCTGTTCCTCCAGCACATTGACACCGTCCCCTCATGCTCCATTTCATCCATCAGGACGCCGCCCACTGCGCCCGAGGTGCCGCCCACGCCAGGATCGCTGGTGACGTGTGTCACAAGCACGAGGTAATGGGCGGCGCTGTGATTGCATCACAAGTGCCCGCCCATAATCTCGTGGACGCGCTTTCCCACACTGCCTCCAGCGTTCTGCGCAAGCGCTCGCCGGCCAAATGACCCGACGTCACCTTCTTCCCATCTTACCCTGCAGCAGGGCAAGATGGGAAAGAAGTGACGTCGGGTCATCTGGCCAGCAAGCGCTTGCGCAGAACGCTGGAGGAAGAGGGGAAAGTGCGGTCACGAGGTTATGGGCGGCACTTGCTGATGACACTCACAGCGCCGCCCATAACCTCGTGCCTGCGCAAAACGTCACCAGCGGTCACACGTGCACACAGTGCACAGTACCGCTACAGTCGCACAGCGCATGCGCGGGACCACGGGCGCCCAGGGGCGGCGTCCTGAGATATGAAATTCAGCATTGGGGGGCGGCGTAAATCTGCTGGAGGAACAGCAACGGTCACCAGAGAGCCCGCCCCCATGGACGATTTACAAAATTTACATAGCAAAAGGTACAAGTTTATAAAGTATTTAATTTGGTTTAAAAGGGGCCACAAAAAGTACAGGAACCTTGCTAGAATGCAGCCCAGGAGCTGCAGAGGGGGAAACTTTTAGGTTTAAAGCAAAATTTCTGATGACAGGTTCCCTTTAATGTTACGGGTGGAATGCAATTCCACTCGTAACATGCAGGCACACATGTCAGCTGTTGAAAACAGCTGATATGTGCGCCAATCGCCGCATCCTGCCCGCGGCATGGGGCGGGGCTTAACGGCACATGCTCCATGACTGAAAGATCCGTCAAAGGTCGTGAAGGGGTTAATCTTTGTTTTATTATGGGTATGTATTCTTACCATTTTTTAGTGATTTTTAATTATCTTCTTTATTTTTGTTATACAGTGGGTATGGAAAGTATTCAGACCCTTTTTTCACTCTTTGTTTTGTTGCAGCCATTTAGTAAATTCAAAAAAGTTAATTTTTTTTCTCACTAATGTACAGTCTGCACCCCATAGACAGAGAAAAAAACAGAAATATAGACATTTTAGCAAATTTATTAAACAAGATAAACTGAAATATCACATGGTCATAAGTATTCAGACCCTTTGCAGTCCAGCTGTGTTTAATTAAACTAATAGGACTTGATTTGGAAAGGCACACACCTGTCTATATAAGACCTCACAGCTCACAGTGCATGTCAGACCAAATGAGAATCATGAGGTCAAAAGGACCTGCCCAAGGAGCTCAGAGACATAATTGTGGTAAGGCACAGATCTGGCCGAGGTTACAAAAGAATTTCTGCAGTACTCAATGTTTATAAGAGCACAGTGGCCATAATCATTAAATGGAAGAAGTTTGGGACCACCAGAACTCTTCCTAGACCTGGCTGTCCAGCCAAATTGAGTAATCTGAAAAGAACCTTGTGAGAGAGGTAAAAAAGAACCCCAAGATCACTGTGGCTGAGCGCCAGAGATGCAGTAGGGAGATGGGAGAAAGTTCCACAAAGGCAACTATCACTGCAGCCCTCCACTAGCCGAGCCTTAATGGCAGAGTGGCCCAACAGAAGACTCTACTCAGTGCAAGACATATGAAAGCCCACATAGAATTTGCAAAAAAAAAAACAACACATGAAGGACTCCCAGACTATAATAAATAAGATTCTCTGGTCTGATGAGATGAAGATAAGAACTTTTTGGTGATAATTCTAAAAGCGGTATGAGTGGCGAAAAAAAGGGACTGCTCATAACCTGCCCAATACAATCCCAACAGTGAAACATGGTGGTGGCGGAATCATGCTATGGGGGTGTTTTTCAGCTGCAGGTACAGGATGACTGGTTGAAGGAAAGATGAATGCTGCCAAGTACAGAGATATCCTGGAAGAAAACTTCTTCCAGTGTGCTCTTGACCACAGACTTGGCTTAAGGTTCACCTTCCAACAAGGCAATGACCCTAAGCACACAGCTAAAAAAACAAATAACAAAGGAGTGGCTTCAGAACAACTCTGTGACCATTCTTGACTGGCCCAGCCAGAGCCCTGGCCTAAACCCAATTGAGTATCTCTAGAGAGACCTGAAAATGGCTGTTCACCAACGTTCACCATCCAACCTGACGGAACTGGAGAGGATCTGTAAGGAAGAATGGCCGAGGATCCCCTAATCCAGGTGTGAAAAACTTGTTGCATCATTCCCAAGAAGACTCATGGCTGGGCTAGCTCAAAAGATTGCTTCTACTCAATACTGAGCAAAGGGTCTGAATACTTATGACCATGTAATATTTCAGTTTTTCTTGTTTAATAAATTTGCAAAAATTTCTAAATTTTTTTTCTGTCAAGATGGGGTGCAGAGTGTATATTAATGAGAAAAAAAAATGCACTTTTGTGAATTTTACCAAATGGCTGCAATGAAACAAAGACTGAAAAATGTAAAGGGGTCTGAATACTTTCCATACCCACTGTATATCCACAATGTCTGTCTGCTATTTCATCCTTCTTCTCTGCACGATTCCTAAAACTTAACATGGACAAAACAGAGTTCATTGTCTTTCCACCTCAGTCATCTCCTCCAAGAAGCCTTTCCATCAAACTTGATGGTTGCTCACTCTCCCCAGTCTCACAAGCTCGTTGCCTTGGAGTAACCCTCGACTCTGCTCTATCCTTCAAGCCACACATCCAAGCCCTCTTCAACTCATGCCGATTACAACTCAAAAATATCTCCTGGATCCGTGCTTTCCTTAACCAAGAATCTGCAAAAACATTAGTGCATGCCCTCATCATCTGCCGCCTCGACTACTGCAACCTCCTGCTCTCTGGCCTCCTTTCTAACACTCTTGCACCCCTCCAATCTATCCTAAACTCTGCGGCCCGCTTAATCCACCTCTCCCCTCGCTACTCCCCAGCCTCGCCACTCTGCCAATCCCTTCACTGGCTTCCCATCGCCCAACGACTCCAGTTCAAAACATTAACCATGACCTACAAAGCCATGTACAACCTGTGTCCTCCCTACATCTGTGACCTAGTCTCCCGGTACCTACCTGCACGCAACCTCAGATCCTCACAAGATTTCCTTCTCTACTCCTCTCTTATCTCTTCTTCCCACAATCGCGTACAAGATTTCTCCCGTGCATCCCTCATACTCTGGAACGCTCTACCTCAGCACATCAGACTCTCCCCTACCGTGGAAAGCTTCAAGAGGAACCTCAAGACCCACCTCTTCCAACAAGCCTACAACCTACAATAGCCCTCAGTCCAGTAGACCACTGCGCAACCAGCTCTGTCCTCACCTATTGTACCCTCACCCATTCCCTGTAGACTGTGAGCCCTCGCGCGCAGGGTCCTCTCTCCTCCTATACCAGTCTGTTTTGTACTGTTAATGATTGTTGTACGTATACCCTCTCTCACTTGTAAAGCGCCATGGAATAAATGGCGCTATAATAATAAATAATAATAATAATAATATCCATTATAGTTACTATTGTATATAAGCTATGGGTACTGTGGTGTGAAATACAGCATCCAAAGGTGCATTCTATGATTTTTTTTATGCATGGAAGTGAAATAATCCAGCACTCAAGGAGTTAAAATCTACTGGTTTGTTTTGTTCTTGAAAACACTTAAAGTATTCAGACATACTGAAGAGTCACTTAGGCATTGTCCTGCATGAGCTCTTACTCATCATGGATTTTGTTCCCCCAGGAGTGCTGGATTCTTTGTTACATATATAGAGATGAAGGGCTGAGCTGTTCCTATTTGCCTGTTATCTCAATTCTTTTTTTTTATCTGGCCTCCACATAATATCACATTAGGCATCTGTTATATGGTTGTGTGCCATAGTGACAGCTAAGTGTAGCCAGAATATGGCATGTGTCATACTATTTTTCGGTTTTGGTGCCCGGGTGCCCCCATGTTAGTTCTGCTCAGCCTGCCCCCATATGGACCCTTAAATCCGTCTTTGTGTAAAGTTATTATGTTCCTTTAACACTGTAACACTTTGAAGTTAGGAGGGCGATGATGTAGGCAATGGGTTTTGATTGAAGAATATACTTGTTCTAATGATACAAATTATTGTTTGTTGGTATAAAACATCAAGACGTTTTGTAAATGAACTTTTCCTCTTCATCAGGATTATGTCACCATATTATGGTGTATATTATATGATGTGTATATGGTGTTATGGTGTATATTATATGTGTATATTATATGATGTGTATATGGTGTATATTATATGTGTATATTGTATGATGTGTATATGGTGTATATTATATGTGTATATTATATAATGTGTATATGGTGTATATTATATGTGTATATTGTATGATGTGTATATGGTGTATATTATATGTGTATATTGTATGATGTGTATATGGTGTATATTATATGTGTATATTATATAATGTGTATATGGTGTATATTATATGTGTATATTATATGATGTGTATATGGTGTATATTATATGTGCATATTGTATGATGTGTATATGGTGTATATTATATGTGTATATTATGTATATGGTGTATATTATATGTGTATATTATATGACGTTATCATCCTGACAGCAAGATCGGTTCCATCTCAAAACTCAATGATTCATATTAATAAAAAACAACCTGCATCATCACAAGTGTCTTCTTCTATCAAATCACCAGCTGTAAAGAGAAGAGATGAGCGAACCCAAGGTTCGGTGTTCGGCATTTGTACCGAACACAGACTTTACAAAAAAACAGAGTTTGTGTCACGATTCAGTTGTGCAGAACATTCTGTATTGTTCTGCCATGCTCTCTGCAGAGCCGGTATATGTTGCCTATGGTGCAGAGCATTTTGCAGTGTTGTTTCGCAACACTGGGTTTCACGGTGTCCTGAAAGGTGCTCTCGCAAATGCTTCTTGTTCCCTGTGATTGCTCTGCTTCTTTAGGGAGCGTGTTAGCTCAGGACGCCAGTCGTACTTCCTGTTTACAGTTGTGCTGTTGGCTCCTGTGGGGCCCAGTGTTCAGATCTTGGTCACACAACTCCGGACTACTGTTTACATGTCTCTGCCTTTCCTCCCCTGTTTCTATTGTGACTTCCCAGCTTCTGACCTCAGACTTCCTCCTGACCGTGTCATCACCTGCTCCCTGTATCTTGTATTTACTCTCCTGGAACCTTTGACTTGTATCTCGACCTCGTCTCTGTCTGCCCTTTTGTACTGTTGTGCCCTCCTGGTTTATACTCTCGGCCCGTCTGACTACCTCTAATTTTCTGCATACTAGTAGAGTGTAGCGCCATCTTGCGACAGTCACCATAGTTGGAGTTCAGAGTTCGGGTGCTGTATGTATGAACACCACTCGCGCGAGCATCGCTGTCCTCAGGTTCAACCGCTGCTTGGCTTAATGTGAGCAGCTTGCAGTGGCTCGCTCGGGGGTAACAACAGCATAATCAGATGTAGTGTGTACTAAAAAAAATGGAAAAACTCCTCTCACCCACCCCCGAAAGTGATCTGCTTATGGCTGACTGCATGTGGGCGGAGATCTGAACTGTTCAATTAGTGACTTCCATTGGAGTTCAGGTCAAGTCCGGGTATCAGATCGAACTTTAAAAAATCCAGCTGCACCTGCCGAACCGAACTTCCATGGGTCCGCTCATCTCTAGTAAGGAGTTGACCGGCTGTCAATATTCTCCCCTGAAGACAGCAAGTGCTTTAGTAGAAAGTGATATTTATTCTGTTCATGTTTTGTATTTGCTTTTTGCATGCTGTGTCACCCTTTGCTTAGTCAATAGGGGGTTAGCACCATGGCAGTCGGTGAAAGAGGTGAAGCAACAAAGTTTAGCGAGAGAAGAGTTAGTTCCTGTAGAGGTGGTTGTTGGTGTAGGGCAGTCATGGCGAGCCTTTTACAGGCCGAGTGCCCAAGCTGTAACCCTAAACCCAATTTTTTTTCCGAAGTGCCAACCAATCCTATTATGTAAATAATTGATTTTAACCTTACCTTTGCAGTCTCTTCTCTTCAGCAGGGGGCATCACGCTCATGCATGCTTACTACACATTGAAGTTCAGCCATTCCCACTGCCCTTTCAAGACACAGCAGTTGGATTGATCTTTCTGGAAAAAATTGCAGCATATTAGACAGACAGAGATTTTAGCATGGAATGCAATGAGATTTCACCCGGTAATCCACATCTACATTTCAAAGTCTGAACATCTTGAAACATCTTGAACATCTTGAAACCCCATAAAGATGTACGAGTTGCTCCCCTCCCCTTTCATTGTGTAGTTATGTCCCCCTTCCTGGTCCACTTTCTGGTAAACATGTCCCCCATCCTGATATATATTTCCTACATTCTGGTATATTTGTCCGCATCATGGTAAATGTACCCCATCCTGTCATATTCCCCATCCTGGTAAATGTTCCTCATCCTGGTAAATATTTCCCCATCCCGGCATGTACCCCATTCCTAGTAAATGTACCCCATTCTGGCAAATGTACCCCTTCCATGCTGGTAAATGACCCCATCCTGGTAAATGTACCACATCCTGGTATATGTACCCCATTCTGGTAAATGTCCCGCTTCCTGGTAAATGTACCCCATCCTGTCATGTTCCCCAATCCTGGTAAATGTACCCCATCCCTGCATGTTCCCCCATCCTGGTAAATGTACCCCATCCTGGTAAATGTACACCATCCTGCCATGTTTATGTACCCCCATCCTGGCATGTCTCCCCCATCCTGCCAGGTCTCCCCATCCTGGCAGTTTCCCCATGCTGCCATGTTTCCACATGCTGCCATGTTTCCCCATGCTGCCATGTGCCCCCATCCTGCCCTGTACCCCCATGCTACCATGTTTCCCCATGCTACCATGTTTCCACATCCTGCCATGTACCCCCATGCTGAAAATGCCGGCCACTCATTATTCCAACTTGTATTCCTTGCTTCCCCCACCCACCGTCACCTATGATTGGTTGCATTCAGACGCGCCCCCACGCTGAGTGACATTCCCCAACACGTCTGCTTGCTGTCAGTGAATGGAAACATTCCCCACCGTCTCTGCTTGCTGTTAGTGAGTGGAAACATTCCCGATCAGCATTTTGGATGCATTTTTGACAGTGCGGTCCCACTCGGCTATGCTACATCCCCATACAACATGGCTGGCTGCGAGATAAAGCCGCGCAATCAGAATGAACTCTGATGAATTTCACCCGATTTCATTGTCATCGCGCGGCTCTGTCAGTGTGCCGCGGCCTGATTTGCGATCAGAGGTGAAGGACTCACCGGTGACTGCAAATCCCCTGACCCACAGCCAGCTGGAGTCCTCAACCTGAGAGCTGTGGCCGCGGGTCACCTGAGTGACGTCACCGCTGATTGCGCGGCTCACTTCAGTTGCTGCGTGGAGCTGACAGAGAGCGGCGGTGTTCTACGGCTGCTCTTGTCAGCTTCATGTAGCAGAGCTGGATGCGTTGCGGGACCTTGTGAGAATTACACCGGACCTGGAGGGGTATTTGGGGATTTTAATAAAGTGGTGGAAGAGGGTATTTTTTTTCGTCTTTTTTTTCCAAATAAAGGATTTTTTCGGGTGTATGTGTTTATTTACTTTCACTTACAGGGTAATCATTAAGGGTGTCTCATAGACACCTGCCATGATTAACCTAGGACTTAGTGGCAGCTATGGGCTGCCATTAACTCCTTATTACCCCAATTGCCACCGCACCAGGGCAATTCGGGATGAGCCAAGTAGAGTTCTGAGACTGTCGCATCTAATGGATGTGGCAATTTCGTGCGGCTGCTGGCTAATATTTTTAGGTTGGGGGGCTCCCCATAACGTGGGGCTCATCATCCTGAGAATACCAGCCCTAAGCCGTGTGGCTTTATCTTGGCTGGTATCAAAATTTGGGGGGACCGCATGCTGTTTTTTTTTAATGATTTATTTATTTATTTTACTGCACTACATAGACCCGCCCACCGGCGGCTGTGATTGGTTGCAGTGAGACAGTTGTCACTCAGCGTGGGGGCGCGTCTGAATGCAACCAATCATAGGTGACGGTGGGTGGGGGAAGCAGGGAATACGAGATGGAATAATGAGCGGCCGGCATTTTCAAAAGCTGGAGAAGCTGCCGGAGCAGTATGACAGCTGTGCAGCGCCGCGCCGGTGATCGATCAGTGATCAGTGAGTATGAGAGAGGGGTGGGAGAGGGAGAGACAGACAGACAGAGAGAGACTGAAAGACCTGCCTTCTGTTTGTCAAAAAAGCGATTTATGGAGCTGCTAGCAGCTACTGGATACTGTGTTCAGCCCTTACAAGGACTATTTATTAGTTGGATCTAAGAACGCTCTCATGCACACAATACAGTCTATGTACACTGCCAGCTCCCTATGGCTGCGTGTTCACAAAATAATTGCTGGCTTATATAGCCCCTATGACGCTGTGCAGCCAAGCCAATCACAGTAACACCACAACAAAGATGGGCGCGGCGTTACTGTGAGGACAAGCAACATCAGATGTGTTCATTGGCTGGAAAACAGGCGACAGGAAGTCAGAAATGAAAATGAAAGTATCGGAGCGGATGTTGTTTTATCCATTGGATACCGAATGGTGCGAATAGCCTGTTATACATTCGCTCATCCCTATTCGCCATCACTGGTGTAGAGGAACCAAAAGTGAAAGGAGAGGCATAATTGTGAAGAGGAAAACCAAGCTAAAGATGAAGATGTAACAGCACAGAGGAGGCAAATTACTTCAGATAGTTGGGGAACCCCTAGAAAGCATGCGTGTGAAAAGTGCCGACACAGTGTTGGCCAGCATAAATGGGCACCTGTAAAGAGAAGGGAGCACCTGGTTGAAGGACACTGGCATAGGAGCATCTTCTCTAGGCGCAGTTCCTGGAAAAGTAACGAAGTAGGGATACAGATATAATAACTAGTGATACACCTGGAACTGTACACCTACCTCTTCAATAGAATCTAGGCTTGGGAGTTTCATAATTTGTCTGGAAAGGAGCAGATAAGGTAAGTCGAACTACCATAGTAGTAATGTGACGCCCTGGACCCCAGGGGTCACAGGTAACAACACCTACCACATTACACACACACACACCCATCCCTTGTGAGAACACATCAGTCACCCGAAAGGGAGACCTGATGCCTCCCTCAGGGCCAGTAGGGCACACCAGGTGGGCAGAGTCAGGCGGAAAGACACGCTCACCGAGGAGACTACTGTCCTGAGGCAGGAAGGACAGTAGGCAGTTTGTAGTGTACAGTGACAGTGACAGGAGGTGTAGAGGAGCAGAGCTGTCAGGGACCCGGGTTGGAGCCTGGGATCCCCATAATATCAGGCAGGCAGACGGGGGTGGCCGCCTGCAGGAGTACCGGTACAGCAACCGGCGGAACCGTAGGGACCGGGCCAGGGTTGGAGCCCGCCGGCCCTGAACCGGGGAGTCAACCGCTTACCGGAGCACCAGAAACCGGGTACTCAGACCCCGTCCTAGCTTAGAAGCCACTGAGTGTAGACAAATTAACTGATTGCAGTCTGGACCTCACGGGTTCATCCACACCCAAAGTACCGAAAGAAGGCAAAAGCCCACCGATACCGGGTGAATGCCACCACCAAGGGCCAAACATCCGACGGGCCAGTGCCTCCGGGCAACCGAGGGCTCCTCCGGCAGCTAAACGCCGGGGAGCGGGCTACCACTGTCCAGGCAGGGGAGCCAAAAACAACAAGAGGTGCAAGGGAAAGGGGCCACCATCAGCCTCACAAGGGACACAAGCAGCCGGCTGCGGGACCCGACCATACCCGAACTTTGGTTTACCAGTGACTCTGAGTGTGAATTAATAGTGAGTACACCAGTGCCATCCGGGCACGACATCGCACCGCAGCACGGCACCTTGCACCCCGACACCACAGTCGCCCGTCCCTCCGGGCCCCGGGACACACCGCCCCTACCCACGGAGGGGCTAACATCTAAGCTGTGCCTGCAACAGCGATCCCGGGAGCCCCCTTCACTCCAGCCGCAGGGGTGGTGCATCCCGTCACCAGGACCCGTGGGTGGCGTCACAACCCGGACAAGGACGACGCGGCCCCCGGCTGTGCACCTCGTCCCACACCACCACCCCACTGCCTCCCCTTAACAGAGCGACATGGCCCCCAGTCCGGAAGCGCTCGTGCCACCGACAAACCCAAGCCCGGACCTCGAGCGGCTCGGCCTGAGCAGCGGAGCGGCCGAGCCCCTCTCAGGGCGGTACAGTAACACAATCCAGAATCATTCTTGGAAACTCAGGTTGATCCTAATAGCCAGAGAGTGCTCAGCCCTCACTCTCTCACTACCAGGAAGTTGCATCCTGTGTGATCATTTAGCATCTCACATCTTGGGCTAGTCCTGACTATTACATTTGTAGCCACTTCCCAAGGCCTCCAAAAGCAACTCCTATTATTTACCAATGGAAGATCTCAAGGTACCACAAGCTCCAGTTTCCCTGCTACACGATATATTCAGTTAGTTCATTTAAAGAGAACCAATCACCAGCATTCTAATATATAAACTAAATCCAGTGCTATGCTGCCATTGTCATGCTGATTCTATACATACCTTTAGTTGTCAGATTGGTTGTATAGTTTTTGAAATACAGGCAAGTAAAGTTACAGAAATATATAGCTTTTTGATTGACAGCAGCAGCCGAATAGCTAATATGTGGGTCGGGTTTTGCTCTCTATTCCTGCCCCTATCTGCTGCCTGGCCTCTGTAGATGCTAGACTGAATGGGCTGAATTTCTAACAGGCCCCTATCATGTAACAGAAATGACTTATACCTGGAAGAAGCCCATACAGTCTAGCATCTACAGAGGCCAGGCAGCAGACATGGGTGGAAATAGATAGCAAAACCCCACCCAGATATTAGTTATTCGGCATCTGCTGCCAATCAAAAAGCTATACAATTCTGTAACTTTACTTGCCTGTTCTTCCATGTGACTAATTTGCTTGCAGGAGGTAAAGGAGGACAATTGTGACCTATAGTCCGCCGAGTAAAATAAAAAGCGGAAAATCATCTCCTGCTCCGGCAGTAGCCCAGTGAGATCGGAAGAGGGTCTCCTGGTACTTGCATGACATGATAATGCCACAAAAATAACTGTGGCAGCAGAACACATTATTGGTGGGGCATGTACATATGTGAAATTACAGTAATATAACAAATAATCAGTTTAACGCTTTTTTCAGGAAGTCAGCGTTAAGTGACTGTATTTTTTTTACTTCTCTGTTTTGTTTTTCAACACAGTTCTCATATTCCAAAAAGGAGCGATCAAGAAATGCTAGGTAAACACCAAAAGAAAAACACCTATAACAGACTGAAATAGTGGTGTGGTGTGTATATGTCAAGTTAGACTAAAAGAAAAAAAAAAAGTGTGCAAAAAATGAATACTGAATTATTATTTTTTTCTTTCAGCAATATTGTTGGCTTATTTCTGCATGAAAAAAAAAACAACAAACTAATGATTGAAGTGCAACAGCAGAAACACTATAACCCAATTGATCATGCAAGTAATCTTAGTTCTGTCCATTTTTCACATAGTAAAAACAAAATCCTTAGATTCTAATTGGACAGTAAACACATACATGTGCTATTCTGATCTTTTCATTGATTTGCATTAATGAGTTTCATCCACATTACGGATGAAAGTGGGACGTGTCTCGTTTTTTGAGGGACAAAAAGTCACATTGATTGTAATGGGTCCATGAACTATATGAAAAAATGGCCGATAGCAAAGATACCAAAAAAACAGACATGTTAAAACAGTCTAATTCTCGGTGGCTCAGTGGTTAGCACTGCAGTCTTGCAGCGCTTGGGTCCTGGGTTCAAATTCCACCAAGTACACCCTCTGCAAGGAGTTTGCATGTTCTCGCCGTGTTTGCATGGGTTTCTTCTGGGTACTCCGGTTTCCTCCCACACTCCAAAAACATACTCATAGGGAACCTAGATTGTGAGCGCCAATGGGGACAGAGTTGCCATTGTATGTAAATCGCTGTTGTATTAACAACGCTATATAAATATTATTATTATTCTTTTACTCCCACGCATTCACTTCTATCTGTCACACACTATTTGTTCAATTGTTCAGTATTTTATGGTTTCTCTCTCTATCTCTATGGCTAAGCTGTGGGACGTGGTGTCCTGTCAATATCCTGATTCAGCACAAAATGGCAGCTGCACTTCCTACTTTTTCTTTTATACAGGCTCTCATAGTCCTTCCTGATTGGCTGGGCTATGTCATGTGATGTGATAGCTGTAAGCCATTCTAGGTAAGCCTGCTGAAGTCACGTGGATGTGATCCTTCTCTGGCTGCTGCTAAATTCTGCACCTTGTAAAATGGCTGGGATATATTTATCAGATCCAAGCAATTCCTTCAAGTTCAACACAGGTTAAGTTTGCTAAATACATAAACCATAAATCTAGAGATTTTCTTTTCTTTTCACTTCAGTAAACCCCCTTTAAGTATATATCACATTCAGTGGAGCAGCTTTTTGCAGCCATAAGTCATAAGTACCTGATCCTCGGTTAGAAAAGAGCAGCATTTTGAGCCTTCAGGCTTAGTGGTCATAATAAGGTTATTTTCCCCTGAATTTATAGCACAGTACAGAAGTCGACTCGCCGATCTGGGAATGACTGATCTGTACCTATTTTAGAATGTACAGAGCTAAAATAGATCTCACAAGTACCATCCGCCATGTAATGTGCAGAGCGCCAGCTGTGTGACCGAGATACGATGTGAACTAGATATTACAAGGCAGGAATTTTATCTGCTTTGAATGTTTCTAATAATTGTCTAACCGGAGTGTGAAAATCAAATTATCTCATAGAAATGTACAAAATGCCAGAAAGCATGTAAGATACTGATACTGGGAGGTCAGGGGAAAGCTGATAACAATGGAAATATACAGCCCATTATAGGGACATAACTAACCCCTAATGAGGTCAGGACACATTTTAAGATTTCCTACAGGCCACATATACAGTGAAGGAAATAATGATTTGATCACATGCTGATTTTGTTAGTTTGCCCACTGACAATGATATAATTTTAAGGGTAGCTTAATTTTAACAGTGAGATATAGAATATCCAAAATAAAATCCAGAACATCACATTGTATAAATTATGTAAATTTATTTGCATTTTGCAGAGAGAAATAAGTACTTGATTCTTTACCAACCATTAAGCGTTCTGGCTCCTACAGACCCAACCATTAAAAGTTCTGGCTCCTACAGACACTTAGACGCTCCTAACTTGTTACCTGCATTATAGACAGCTGTCTTAAATTGTCCCCTGTATAAAAGACTCCTGTCCACACACTCAATTAATCAGACTCTACAACATGGGCAAGACCAAAGAGCTTTCTAAGGATGTCAGGCACCAGATCATAGACCTGCACAAGGCTGGAATGGGCTACAAAACCATAAGTAAGACTCTGAGTGAGAAGGAGATCACTGTTGGTACAATAGTAAGAAAATGGAAGAAATACAAAATGGCTGTTAATCAACATCAAACTGGGGCACCATGCAAAATCTCACCTCGTGGGGTATTCAGGATCATGAGGAAGGTGAGAGATCAGCCTAAAATTACTAGGGGTAGGCCTTGTTAATGATCTCAAAGCAGGTGGGACCACTATCACTAAGAAAACCATTAGTAACACATTACGCTGTAATGGCTTAAAATGCTGCAGTGCCCGCAAAGTCCAACTGCTCAAGAAGGCACATGTGCAGGCCCATCTGAAGTTTGCCAATGAACACATGGATGATTCTGACAGTGATTGGGAGAAGGTGCTGTGATCAGAGGAGACAAATATTGAGCTCTTTGGCCTTTACTCCACTCACCGTGTTTGGAGGAAGAGAAATGCTGCCTATGACCCAAATAAACACTTTCCCCACTGTCAAGCATGGAGGTAGACACATGATGTTTTGGGGGGTGTTTCTCTGCTAAGGCCACAGGACAACTTCACCGCATCAATGGGACAATGGATAAAGCCATGTGCAGTAAAATCCAGAGTGACAACCTCCTTCCCTCCACCAGGAAATTAAAAATGGGCAACAAAGGAGTGGCTCAAAAAGAAGCACATTGAGTTCATGGAGTGGCCTAGCCATCTCCAGACCTTAATCCCATAGAAAACCTAAGGAGGGACCTGAAGCTCGGAGTTGTCAAGTGAAAGCCTCAAAATCTTAATGATTTAGAGATGATCTGCAAAGAGGAGTGGAGCAAAATTCCTCCTGACATGTGCTCAAACCTCATCATCAACTGCAAAAAATGTCTGACAGCTGTGCTTGCCAACAAGGGTTTTGCCACCAAGTATTAAGTCTTGTTTGCCAGAGGGATCAATTAGTTATTTCTCTCTGCAAAATGCAAATACATTTATATAATTTATACAATGTGATTTTCTGGATTTTATTTTGGATATTCTATCTCTCATTCTTAAAACTTACAAAATCAGCAAGGGAGCAAATAATTATTTCCTTCACTGTAGACTCCCATACCAAGCTCATATAATACCACTATAGATAAATAATGAAAATGGTTGTCTTTCCAGGATAAGTAATTACAGGAGCACACCACACCCGATGCACATTTCGCAAGGAAATGCTTCATCCAGGGGTCATCAAGATTGTTTGTCCTTTAGCGTTACCCAGGGTGCACCACGTGGAGGCGGACTAACATTACACCCTATATAATTTGATTGTTTGGTCATCCAGGGGTATTCTCACATGACAATGGAGGTTTCTCCTGACTCTGCACAGTTTAAGTAATTGATAATTAAATTAGTAATGTGGTAGACTGAACAATGCCCTACCAATTGAATACCCTTACAATGTGTGAAAGTAAGAAATGCCCTATCAACTTCATTCCCCCTTGCTATCTTTCATGAATTCATGTAACCTTAGTTCATGGCTATGCTTCATACATGAATGTAGCTTTTTTTGTTCAGAATAGTCACTATTTTTCCCACATACATTTTTCCCCTATACAATTTGATCTAGTTGCCCTTTTTTCAAAAAATGTTTTATGGTTTCACATACATCTTGCATTAATGACCTAACACCTTGCTTTTCTTTGGGACCCTGAAAAAAATTCAGGAAAAACACAACCAAAAAAGGCAGTAAGAAAAACAGCAAAACAGTCAAGAAAACCTGCGTTTTAGCTGCAACTTTTTTAAGGCCAAGAGATCAGGTTTTGTCTGCCGATGAAAAGCAGCAAAGAAGCAATGTGTGAACATAGCATTCAGGCTCAGTCAGACGACCGTAAAGGGGGCTTTACACGCTACGACATCGCTAATGCGAAGTCGTTGGGGTCACGGAATTTGTGACGCACATCCGGCCGCATTAGCGATGCCGTTGCGTGTGACACCTATGAGCGATTTTGCATTGTCGCAAAAACGTGCAAAATCGCTCATCGGTGACATGGGGGTCCATTCTCAATTATCGTTACTGCAGCAGTAATGAAGTTGTACCTCGTTCCTGCGGCAGCACACATCGGTACGTGTGACGCCGCAGGAACGAGGAAGCTCTCCTTACCTGCCTCCCGGCCGCTATGTGGAGGGAAGGAGGTGGGCGGGATGTTATGTCCCACTCATCTCTGCCCCTCCGTTTCTATTGGGCGGCGGTTCAGTGACGCTGCTGTGACGTCGCTGTGACGCTGAACGAACCGTCCTGTATGTGTGACAGGTCTGGGCGATGTTGTGCGGCACGGGCAGCGATTTGCCCGTGTCGCACAACAGATGGGAGCGGGTACCCACGCTAGCGATATCGGTACCGATATCGCAGCGTGTAAAGCGGCCTTTACTCTTGTCCTGGTCAGTTCCTTTCTTTTTGCGGACCTACTGATAAGACCAGCTTTTCAAAGTGTTTTGTGTAGAATCGGATGGCACACAGAAGCTCTTCCTTGTGCCATCAGTTCCTACAAAAAATACATAGGTGTCCATATGTCCGTTCAGTTATTATGGAAAATGTCCTATTCTGTTCTGCAATTGCGGACCGTGACACAATACAAGTCAATAGGTCCGCAAAATACCCAGAAGCCACTGGGAAGCACAGCCATGGGGCTTCCGTCTATCAGTGTCCCTGCAGTCTGTGTCCCACTCTCCCGCCAACCCTGCAGCTGCTTGCACAGCAGTGTGTGAGCAGCTGCGAGATGACGAGCGGCCACATCAAGATGTTAGCTAAATTGATTACCTGCGATGAAATCCGCTGCACTCCTGATGTCAGCACTGGTAACCGAGTTCCATGCCCACAGCGATATCACCTCAAGTCTCGCGAGGGGCCAGAGACTGTGATTAGTGGTGATGTCACACGCTCACACGATACTTCGCATGACAACACGGCGGTCATTGAAATCAGTGACGAGTGCTGACGTCACGAGTTCAGCGGCGTTCATCACCGCAGAAAATGTTCTTAGCTTACCTCTTGATGTCGGCGCTCGTCATGCCCTGCAGTGACCTGGCCTGATCTAATGATGTTAGCTCAGGTCAGTGCACTACTCTCCCAGCCAATAAGGAACATTCTGTTCTTCATTGGCTGGGATAGTGAGTATGGTTCGTCGTGAGACCCATTATTGGATTACGCCAGACCCGGATTTGTTTTTCTTTTCAATAAATTGGTGAAAGAGGGAATGTGTTGGGGAGTGTTTTTCAAATAAAAATTTGTTTTCTGATAGATGCCATGATATCAGTAATACCAGGGCTTGATGCCAGGTGATATTACACAGCTGGTATCATCCCCATATATTACCCCATTTGCCACCACACCAGGGCAATGGGATGAGCTGGGGAAAAGCACCAGGTTTGGCGCATTTAATGGATGCGCCACTTCTGGGGTGACTGTGGTCTGCTATTTTTATGCTGGAGAGTGTCCAATAACCGTGGACCTCCCTAGTCTGAGAATACCAGACCACAGCTGTCCGCTTTACCTTGGCTAGTAATCCAATTTGAGGGGGACCCCACGTTTTGTTGTTTTAATTATTTATTTAATTTAAAATAACAGCATGGGGTGCCTTCTGTTTTGGGTTACTAGCCAAGGTGAAGCTGCCAGCTGTGGTCTGCAGGCTGCAGCCATCTGCTTTACCCGAGCTGGCTACAAAAAATAGCAATAAATTATTTTTTGGCTAAGTACAAGGCTAAACACCCTTTAGTGCCATATGAAATGCACTAAAGGGTGCAAGAGTATAAAATGCTGGGGAGTGTGATATTATATATGTCTTTCCTGTCTATCTATCTTTTATCTATCTATGATCTATGTATCTATATATCTTTCCAGCTGTTGACTGTTTGTAACCTTCCTTCCGTTTTTTTTTGAGGACTGCACACGGACCGTATACGGAACGGAACGGATGCGGATGTCACACGGATGCATCCATGGAAAAACAGGACCATTTTTGCAGACCACAAAAACGAGACGGTCGTGTGAATGTGTCCTCCGTCTGATATTGCTGCAGTCATAGTGACCTGCTACTGCCGAGGAATTTTATTGAAAAATTAATACTGTAAAAAACCAAAAGAACAAAAAACAATGTTGGAATGGCGTTTTAGTTTTTTGACCATTTTACAGATATAGAATTTTTTCACCTGTTTTTCTGTACACTAGTAATTAATGTAGTAGTTTTTAACATTACATGTTAAAAACATGTTACATGTAACATTACACATTGGAGTGAATGGAGTCATTAAAAACTGCAACTCATTCCATAAAAATCAAGCCTTCATATGGCTATGTTGGTAGACGAAAAAGTAATGGATGAAGGGGACTAATCAGCGAAACAAAAAAAATCTCAGTATTTCCCAGTGATGAAGGGACCAGTATCATTAAAAGTGTGTAATATTAAATCATTTTAGGGTTGTTATATTTGGCTTGTTTTTTTAGTGTGCTTATATAATGGCAATATCCAGGAATGGCAGCAGAATTGTTACATGATAACTATTAAAAACTACATACTGTATATATCATTGTTTCACTGGGGGAACTGGCTCTGCAACTCATGTTACATAATTCTCTATTAATTTGTTGAGCCAAATTTTGTAAGATGATTTCTTCTTTAGTGCATATCTAAATGTGCTGTAGGAGTTCCACTGCTGGGTGCACAAATCCCTCATTTTTGTTTCTCAGTTCAGAAACTTGAGTATATTAATATTGTGCAATGCTGCCATTTAGTGGCTAAGAATTGAAATGTAGCAGACAAAATGACAGGGTCTGCAATATACCAAAAATCAGCCTGTTATACACTCCAGTCCTCACCATTGACATTACAACACTGAGGCCTGCTTCATACACCTGTGTCTCCACTATGTTTGACGTCCGTTTTCACATATACCAGAGATACGGACTCACATAGACCCATTAAAATCAATTGGCTTGGTCACACATCTGTGTTTTCACAAGGACTCTGTGTCCGTGTGATCCTCACAGCGACATGTCCGTTTTCTGCCGGCAGCATGAGCGTCACACGGACCACACATTGATGTGATCCATGTGACATGTCCCGGAGAAAACATAGGTCACCTAAAAATAAAGAATTTTTATAATTACCTGCCTCCGGTGTGGTTGTCTCTGTCTCTGCTGTTGCTTCCGGGTCCTGCTCATTAAGCTCATGCATCTTCAATGCACTGACCGTGAACCTGGAAGTAACAGCAGCACAGGAGACAGGTAAGTATACCAGCTCATGCTATCCGTGTGCTATCTGGATGTCACAGGACAGCACACGTAGAAGACAGACAAACACTCGCACACACATACGCACCTTCACCACAGACCATGGAAAACATTTGTGTTTTGCACGGATGTGTGAAGGAGGCCTAAAAGGGAAAAGTCACAGTATTATGGAAATGACAGGATCGATAGACATAATAATCACATACAAATGATGTAAAAATGGAAACAATATATTTAAAAAATATATATTTAGTATTCTGTTGGTATAAGTGCAATTTGTAGGCGTATATTCACACTTTGACCATTTAACAGACACAACCTAAGATAAAAACAAAATGAGCGAATAAATAGTCCATGTAAATAACATAAGTTGCTTAGTTGATACTACCTTGTTTAAAAAATGTGTAAAAGCCATTCCACCGCGTAGGAATATGTACCTACTTGTACCAACATATGATCCGGCTCTTTTTTTTGTTTGTATAAGGTTCAAAAAAACCAAACAGTGACATGTGCCTCCCCAGCAGCAGTCGAACTGCTCGGATCCGGTGTTGCTGTGGCTCGAGGGTCTCCGGACCCGGGGGCTTGCGGCCACTCAAATGTAAGGGGATATTTACAGGGGATGAATGTTCATGATGCCACCTGTGGGTTGCGGTAAAGGGGAGAACCGCCGCTGCTGATGGGAGTACCGAGGCAGCTGGTGTGGGGCAGCCAGGTGTCAGTCCCTCCGCAGGTAGGGAAGGCCCTGGATAGTGGGTATTGGATGAACGGGTGGCTTGGCCTTGGAAAGTAGGGTGCAGGGGTCAGATTACTCATTGCGGTAGTTGTGGTGCTGGATCAGGTGGAATAAGCAGACACTCACACAGATGGTAAACCAAAGTCTCTAGGCACTGCAGTGTCTACGGGGGAGAGCCCGTCTAGGTCCCGCTCCCACCAGTGTCACTTGGTGAGTCCGGAGCCCTGCCTCCGTGCACAAATTGATTGACAGTTGTGGCCTCTTGGCTTGAAGCTTTTGGGGCCCCGCTACCCGTGTGTATGGCAGCTGTGCTCCTGATGGCTGGCACTTGGAATTTCAGTGGGTTGTGTATTTTTGGAGAACCCTATGCCCCGGATTGTGCTGATGCCTCCAATATCTGAGCTCTTGGGGAAAGTTCATAAAGAGACTATCCTCCACAGGTTAATTACCAAGGCGCTTGAAGCTCTTCCCTGATCTAGGGTCCTGTACCCCGCCGTGCTCGGTACCGGTAAGGTGGCTGGGCTTTCTGGTGCCAACAGTCCTCCTAGACTGCGCCTGTTACACTCCTGTCCAGTATTCCTAATACCGGTCCCTGGCTCCTGAGGTCCCGGACCACCGTCTGCTACCCAATCTGTCGCCTCCCTGGGAGCTCCAACTCCCCTGCTCTGAGGGCTACAACTCAACTCCTTGTCTCCCCTCCCACCAGTCTGCCTGACCCCTAGGTGGGCGGCCATGCACCAACTTGACCAACCTACTGGTGTGTCTGTCCAGCCCTGGTGTGAGGTATGGTTGGGATTTGTAGTGCGGATGTTAGTGACACTGTTGATGGGAACCTGGAACCACGGTGGGTAGGCCCTGCACCCTGGGGTACAGGATGCAGTTCCCTGTAGCACCCTGATGTATTCAGGGGCGCTACATTCCCCCTTGGTTAAACGTAGCTCGTCCCCGAGCTACCAGACACCTAGAGTTTTATTAAAACTGTAATTTGAAAAAGATAACTGGTTAAAGATTCTTCCCACTCTGGCGAGGCAATACACTTGAAAAGTGACAAAACTCACAGAGTTTACTTAAGAACAACTGGGAATGCTACTGGTTGTAGCGGTAGCTGGCAGTTCAGCCTACTCTGCTGCAGCTCCTTCCTACGACAGTCCATTCCTATTGTCACTTTCCCACCACCCAAAACACCTGAACCCTGGTACCACCGCTAGCCATGGTGTCGCACCACCTTGAGTTCCTTGCTGTGTCCTTGGTGACGGGTACTGAACCCCGATGGTTCAAGGGATGACTCTGGTAAACCTTTTGAACTTTCTGGTAGTCGCTACCCTTGCGCCATTCTCCACCCAGAGTGTCTGGTACCACCTCCTAGCGGCACACCATCCGGGACCCCGATGGCCTTTTTACTTTTAACGGGACAATATAAAATGGTTCAACAAGAATGGCACGATACCTTTTTAAACAGTAACTCCTTTGCCGCCCTCCACCGGGGACCTCCGGGACCCTCTTGCATCACCCAGACCCCTGATGGTACTTCTCACTTAAACGGAACACTGTGGAAGGGTTCAACAAGAGCGACAAGTCCCATATTGAACATTCAAGCTTCAAACTTCTCTTGAGCTATCACTGCTGCTGAGAACCGGTTCCGGTTTCCTGATCTCGGCTGTTCCTTGGACACACTCGTGCAAAATGCCCTGGCAGGCCGCAGCGGCGACAAATTGGCACCAGCACATCAATGGTATCAGCCGGAGGCTCGTCATCGGAGGTGGATTCCTCTTTACACTCCATCACCAGGATCTCCGGCACCAAACGTGCTGACAGGGAGACTCGATAGCCGTTTCCTCCAAAGTGCAGAACCCAGGTCGCTTCCGGTGTACTGGAGCCTGAATCTATCTATTCCGGGTCTGAGGCAATGGGAACTGGAACAACTTGATCGGCGTTCACGGCCTGATTGTCCTTCGCGGGGGCCGGGGGTTCCTCTGCCGGTGTTGCTGGCAGTGTCTTGGTGGCAGCTCCAGTCGAGAACGGGGGAGGCGGTATTATGGTGGTGATATTTGAGGGCAGACGGGGTTCCGCGGCCGGGTAGGCCGGATCAACTGGAACTAGGTTTCTGCTTACCCGCTCCACATGCAGGGCTTCCATCTCACGGGCCTGCACTGCCGCAGCCACGCTTCTCATCTCGGTCCTTGCAGCCATCCCGGGAGTAACACCTTCAGGCGACAAGTCGCGTTGTTCCGACATTTTGCTGCTTCTCCTTCCAGGAACTTTAATGCAGAGTCTTGGTGTCCCTGCGCCAAGCTACGCCTTCACATCTTGTCTCCCCCCCTCGGATTTTTGTCACCAGGCTCTTCTGGGACAGGGGCGGGGCTTCGGCTTCACACTATTTTTTGCTGGGGATGATGTCGCAGTTGTTGTTTTTGGCACCAAAATATGGCGGGCAAGATGGCGGCAAGGTAATTTTACAGTCACTTTTTAGATTTAGACAGTTCTGTAAGGCGCACGTCACCCGAGTTACCGGGCCCAGTTCTTATCCTGTTTGTGATGCCAGGAATTTGAAGGTGTGCCACCCCAGCAGCAGTCAAACCACTCCAGGGTTGCTGTGGCTCGAGGGTCTCCGGACCCGGGGGATTGCGGCCTTTTTAAATGTAAGGGGATATTTACAGGGGATGAATGTTCGTGACGCCACCTGCCGGTTGCGGTAAAGGGGACTACCGCCGCTGCCGATGGGAGTACCGGCGCAGATGGTGTGGGGCAGCCAGGTGTCAGTTCCTCCGCAGGTACGGAAGGCCCCGGATAGTGAGTATTTGATGAACGGGTGGCTTGGCCTTGGGAAGCAGTGTGCAGGGGTCAGGTTACTCATTGCGGTAGTTGTGGTGCTGGATCAGGTGGAATAAGCAGACACTCACACAGATGGTAAACCAAAGTATCTAGGCACTGCAATGTCTACGGGGGAGAGCCCGTCTAGGTCCCGCTCCCACCAGTGTCACTTGCTGAGTCCGGAGCCCTGTCTCAGTGCACTAATTGATTGACAGTTGTGGCCCCTTGGCTTGAAGCTTTCGGGGCCCCGCTACCCGTGTGTATGGCAGCTGTGCTCTTGGTGGCTTGCACTTGGGATTTCAGTGGGTTGTGTATTTTTGGAGAACCCTATCCCCCGCGTTGTGCTGATGCCTCCAATCTCTGAGTTCTTGGGGAAAGTTCATAAAGAGACTATCCTCCACAGGTTAATTACCAAGGCGCTTGAAGCTCTTCCCTGATCTAGGGTCCTGTACCCCGCTGTGCTCGGTACCGGTAAGGTGGCTGGGCTTTCTGGTGCCAACAGTCCTCCTAGACTGCATCTGTTACACTCCTGTCCAGTGTTGCTAATATCGGTCCCCGACTCCTGAGGTCCCGGACCACCGTCTGCGACCCAATCTGTCGCCTCCCTGGGAGCTCCAACTCCCCTGCTCCTCACTCTCTGAGGGCTACAACTCAACTCCTTGTCTCCCGTCCCACCAGTCTGCCTGACCCCTAGGTAGGCGTCCGTGCTCTAATTGACCAACCCACTGGTGTGTCTGTCCAGCCCTAGTGTGAGCTGTGGTTGGGATTTGTACTGCGGATGTCAGCGACACTGTTGATGGAAACCTGGAACCACGGGAGGTAGGCCCTGCATCCTGGAGTACAGGATGCAGTTCCCTGTAGCACCCTGATGTGGTGAGCGGCGCTACAGACATGGCTCCCCCTTTTTCGGGCTGGATAGTCTGTCTTTATATACCTTTCCAGATGTCTGAACAGTCACGTTTGTGGCCTGCTTTGCCCCCAACTATTTTGATGTCTGCAGACACATAATCAGGTGGCATAGTGAGGTGATGTTACACTCCTGTCCCGAATCCGGGCTTTGCTCCCCTTTACCTCAGTCCTCTGGACTCTATTGTGCTCCAGTTTGGGCTTTGCAGAAGGCCCGGAGTGCTCTCATCTGTTGAGCTCCATGTCGGGCTTTGAAGGTGGCCTGACACGCTCCCATCTGTTGTGCTCCATGTCAGGCTTTGCAGGTGGCCCGATGCGCTCCCATCTGTTGTGTTCCATGTTGCGCTTTGCAGATGGCTTGGCGCCCTCCCATCTGTTGTGCTCCATGTCGGGCTTTGCAGATGGCTCGGAATGCTCCCATGTGATTGTCTACTTGGGGTTTATGTAAGACTGACCAAGACACACACCCATACCTCCCAACTTTTACAAAACAGAAAGTAGCAAAAACCATGTGTCACCCATAGTGTGCTGTAGTAAGTTTTGGCTATACCCTTGGCCACACTCCAAGCCACACCAATTTACCATTTTTTTTCTACTCTAGCGGGAAGTAATGTAAAAAGGGTGGTAGAAGTGTGGAACATTCAACTGAGACTGAAGTGCGTAGACCCAAATTTGTTTTGGTGCTTTTTTCTCTCTCTAACCTCTATGTGGAACATGACAAAAATGCATGTAAAAAAGAAAACGCCATTACGTTTTTAAATGTAAAATTACAGCTTTTCTGTACTATGAAAAAAGCATTAAAAACGCTGTTTCATATCTGCACCAAAAAATCATCAAATGAGAAAAACACAAACACGTAATAAGAAGATTGTTATTGTGTCATGTGGTGCGGACAGTGGCAGATAATATGCAGAAAAAACCCAGTTGAAAAAATGCAGCATCTTAGTTGTCTGAACACGGCCTCGGTGTTACATTTTTATTACATTTTTTATTGGCCTAATGGAGAAAAAAATCAATCACATTTTTTTATGTCATTTTACCGATCACCATACATAATCTGATCACTGTGTTGTGTGGGTTGTTATGATTATAGGGACACCAAATATGTCCATGTCATTTGTGTCACTGTGACATACTAAAGTAGAGCATCTCCCCTCCCTTGAAAACAGGGTGAAACTAGCCCCACTCTGGAGCCATGGGCAGAGTGACCCATGACTCACTTTGTAGGGCAACGAGGGGTTAACTTTTCGGAGGAAAAGAAAGTGCGGGTTCTGGGGAGTAAAAAATTTAGGGTGGTTGGAGTAAAGTTAGGTGGGTGGTTAGGTTTTAAATAGAGTATATGCGGTTAGGAAGAGGGGTGTGGGGACTACTAGAACAGTGTATGTGGCCACCAGAAAAGGTCCCGCCTTGTGTTGAGTTGGGGGGTGGGTTGCTCAGGAGGTAGTATTGTATTTTAATGAGCTGTTCAGTGTCATTTCGGCTAGCAGTAGTGAGGTGGGTTCTTGGAGTTGGTGGTAAATGGTGGGGGGTTGTACATCAGGTGGATGGTAACCCACTCCTTTTCCTTTGTAATGGTAATTATTTAGCAGATTTTGGGGCTCACCAGGGTGGGTTCTCCTGGGAGTCGGTGTTAGGGAAATGGTGCTCTGGTAAGAAGTGTCCCCGAGCTGATGGTCGCAGCTGGGGGCAACGCTGAATATGTGACGCCCTGGCCTATCAGGTCGTCACAGGGTATTTTGCAATCTGTCCTTCAGCGCAGCATCCAATCCTCCTTGGTTATGGATCCCTAGCCTGTGGTGTTGCCAAGAACATGCTAATCAAAATCCTAGAAACACTCTGCACCACACCCACCAGACATACCAGTGGACAGCCTGAAGGGAATAGGGCTGGCCACTTGGGGGGTTGGTAAGGGGAGGTTAGGAGTGTTAGGAGACAGTAGAAGCAGAAGGAGAAGACGAGTGGTGACTCTCGTGTGGAGAGGTCAGGGAGCTGGGCTCCTCAGTTACTTGGTGGCAGACGTTGGTCTGGGCCTGGTAGGAGCTGGAACCCTGGTCCCAGGGGACTGTGTCAAGGGGCACGGAACTGCCGAGCAGGGCAGCCGACGGCCTTGAGCTTTCTCCGGGCAGGGGCCAGGGCATGACGGGGTACGTGGACGCTAGGCTGGAAAGTAGCTTCACGCGTCCTGGTAATTTACCCGACGAGGACCAGGCCTTCAAGACTCGCCTTCCACCCACTCCAAAATCAGGGTACTAGCGCAATGAGAGGGATAGAACTTTCCCACAATACAGTCCAGAAAATCGCAAGCGTGAACCCTGAGAGCAAGTGTGACGCTCTGGCAAAAGCAGGTAGTCACACATAGGCCCACACATAACACCTTCCCTCAAAGGGTTACACACAGTCGACCTGAAACCCTAGTCACCGCTCCTTAGGGAAAGATAGGCACACCAGTGGGTGGGACCAGGCAGTTCGGAAATGCCCACCTAGGGGACTAGACAGCCCGGGGCGGAAAAAACAGTCAGTGCAGTGCAGTGAAGTTAAGTCATTCGAAGTTTTGGAGTTCAAGCTGAGAGGAGTGGAAGCTGGGGCTAGGTGTAGCTCCAGCAGGAGGAGAAGCTCAAGTTGAACGGTGCCAGTGTCGGAGCCCTGGTACCTTGGCTAGGTGGCAGACGGTGGTCTTCGTCAGCAGAAGACGGGAAGACGGCTTGGCCGATCCGAGGTGGACCGGGGCAGGGTTGTAGCCCGCTGGTACCGACACCGGAGACCCTACTGGAAACAGTACTCACAGAGGGGGTACTCGGACCCTGAAGCCAGGATCGGCACCGACGGCCTAGCTAATTAACCAATTGAGGGCAGGATTCCAGGTCCTGTCCCAACCTGTCACGAAAAGTAGACAACCACCCACAGAGAGAGATAGGGCCACCGCCAGGGCCTGTAGATCCCACGGGTCAGTGTCAGACGGGCACGGCTCCCAAACAAAGGACCGGGAGCGGACTCCTGCATTACACACCGGGAAGTCCAACACAGAACACACTAAAGTGCAGAAGAGAGAGACTTTGACTACCAGCCTGGGTGTGGGACCTGATACACCCGTCTGCGGCAGCCGGCCACCATCACCTTGGTTTACCACAGGACTTGTGTGCATTATTCGACCGTGAGTAACATCCCCGGCCTGGCCGGGTGCGCCGGCCCCTGCAATCTCCATCCTCAGCACAGAGACACTGGGCCCCGGGGCATCCATCCCTACTCACAGAGGAGTTAACATCCAGCTGCCATCACATCTTCCCCGGGCTCCCCATAACAGCAGCGGTGGTGCTACATCTCACCACACATCGTGGGTGGCGTCACAGACAGTTTACTACCATCCCCGTACAAATACGTCCCCATTTTATTCGGAGTGTCCGCGTGACCCCCGGGTCCAGAGAACCCCTCAAGCCGCACCGTAGTTCCGGATCCAAGCAGCGGCGGCTGCTGGTATGGGGGCGCCACACCCCGGGGCAGCAAGGTGGGATCCCCTTCACGGGTAGGGGAGGTATAGTCCCGGGGCCCTAGGATGGAACACGAAAGTGATGGCTGCTTGAGGTAGCGCGCTGCACCGGACCGGGGGACAGTGGTGTACTCACAGTTCAATAACTTCACACAAGACCAGTAGTAAACCAAGTTGCCAGTGGCTGGCTGCCTTTGGGGGGGTGCATTCAGGTCCCGCACAAGGGTTGATGAGCAGATAACCCTTCCTCCTGCACTTTGTGTTTCTTTCTCTTTTTGGACAACTTCGCATGGAACGGAGAAGTCCATTCCCGGTTCTATTTGTGTTGGGAGCTGTGGCCCGTAAAAGCTGACCCTTGGGATTTCAGTGGGTTCTTGGCGGACACCCTATCCCCCGCGTTGGGCTTCCGTTTCGCTCAATCTGGGCAGTAAATTGGGACAATGTCTGGAACTTTGTCCCCGGCTGGTCAATTGGAGAGGGGCTTGCAACCTTCCTCACCCTAGGGTCCAGGCACTCCGACTGTGCACGGCCTCTGGACTGGAATCCCGCTGTCGGTACCAGTGGGCTACAACACTGCCCAGGTCCACTTTAGGTCTCCCGCGACCGAATCTCCATCACCTGTGGCTCTGCCCACCGTCTGCCACCTAGCCAAGTAGTTCAGAGGCTACGACCCCTGACTACACTGCACTCTTTGCTCCTCACACTTCAACTGCCAAAACTGAACTCTCCACAACTGACTGGTTCCCGCCCCTGACTCCTCAAGACCCCTAGCTGGGCGTTCTCATCCGCCTGATCCCGCTCACTGGTGTGTCCTGGTTGTCATGAGGGGGTGGCTAGGATTTTATGGCTGTGTGCTATGTCTAGTTGTGGGTTGTGATTGAAACAAGGAGGATGTGTAATATTTATGACTACCTGGTTTTGCCAGGGTGTCACATAAATACCCCCATTTTATTTCGGGTGTCCGCACGATCCCCCCTCTCTGGTCCGGAGACCCCTCGAGCCACCGCGGATCCGTATCCGAGCAGCAGCCCGGCTGCTGGTGCTGGGGCCGTACAGATTTTTGGAGCTCCAAGAACCCTCCTCGCTTTAAGAAGTTTTGTTATTTATTTATTATGTTTGTTTAATAATGGGCCGATTTGGTCAATTTATCCAAGCAGGTGTCATGTGCTCATTGCAAGGGGAGTCCATGGGGAAAAAGGGTAAAGACATAGGATTGGTTGGAGTTGGGAAGGAAGCAACTACAATAGTGCAGTCATGGGCAGCAGGACAGAATTCCAACATGATAATGACCCCAAACACACCTCCAAGATGACCACAGCATTACTAAAGAAACTGAGGGTAAAGGTGCTGGACTGACCAAACATGTCTCCAGACCTAAACCCTATTGAGCATCTGTGGGGCATCTTCAAACGGAAGGTGGAGGAGCGCAAGGTCTCTAACATCCACTGACCAGGTGTCGTGTCAGACTCTACAGTGTGAACAGAGTCTGAAGACGCCAAGACACCTGGTGAGATTAGTGCCGAACACCGCATGACAATGCTTTAGGAGGGAAATTAGGGGTCTCAATTTTGTACATGATCATAGTTAGGAATTGTCAATAAAGTGAAGGAATCTTATTGTTGCTTCATAAAGGCCACGGGACATGACGGCTGCAAATACAGGGGTGCTGTGGACAGATTGATTTGCCCTGTAGGAGCACAGTGTTTTTTTTAACTATACCCATGATGAGGGTAATACCCCCAATATTTTCGGTAGGCCATTATTATATTTTATGTCCCTGACTAAATATAAAAAACTTAATCTAATACTAGAAATCCTTTATAAAGCTATCAGCCAAAGAACATGTAATATCAATTAATATAATAAATATGAATATGGCTTTCTTGTTTCCACAGATTGAACAAAGGAACAAAAACTTCTGCACAATGGAATTAATCAGAGCATATGGAAAAATGCAGACATGGAACCATGGATTAAAAATTATTATTTTAATTCAGTAATTAAGAAATTACATTAAAAAAAGTTAGGCAAGGGTGACATGCAGCAAAAAGACCAGTAGATGGCACTACAGCACAGCATAATCAGTATGATAGTAGGAAAGGCGTGCAAAATCAGTATGATAGTAGGAAAGGCATGGGAAATGCATAGAAATAGCTCCACAGCAATTAGTGATGTTGAAGGAAGTCTCAATAGTAAGTTACAATTGTCAGATGGAATGGTTAAAGTACGAAGGAGAAAGTATAATATTAGATCCCTAGGCTGTGCAGCAGTGCCATTTTCCCGCCGCGTTTCGGCAGGCGTGCCTTCCATGTGACAATTGAAACAGACTTGTTATTTGGTAATCTGTCAACATCACTATTGCTGTGGAACTATTTCTATATCCGCATTTTGCACGCCTTTCCTACTATCATACTGATTTTGCTGTGATATAGTGCCATCTACTGGTCTTTTTGCTGCATATCACCCTTGACTAACTTTTTTATTGTCATTTCTTAATTGCTAAAATAAAATTACAATTTTTAACACCCATGGTTCCCTGTAAACATTTCTTTATAAGCTCTGGCTAATTAACACTAGTATATATTTTTTGGAAAAAAAAATAAAAAAAAAATAAAATATATATATATATATATATATATATATATATATATATTAGAAAAAAAGAAAGAAAGACTATACAATAATGAAATAGATTAGGATATTGGGGAAGGGTTTATTGAAATGTATCTAGATTTTCTTTTTCTTCACTGACAGTACTCGGAGTATATCCCTCTTCTCTTCCACAACAAATACAAGGGGAGAAGAGAGTCACAGCCCAAGTGCTGCCATATTTACCAAATTTTTGCGTTTTGATCACTGTGATAGGGAATCAAGGGGAGTACTAGGGTCTTTCTAGTCTGTACAGGGACCATTTGGATGCAGGAGCGTCTCTGCATTTTCTTCCCTTTGCCCATTAGGGCGCTTTCACACTTGCGTTGAACGGCATCCGTCACAATGCATTGTGTGACGCATGTGACGGATGTGTTGTAAATAGTGTGTGTGATATAAAGGCAACAGATTCCTGTGAAATAACGCGTTGCGTTTAAAGCCAAGAGAGGGAGAGAGAGAGAGAGAGCCCCCATCATCACTGTACACACCCGGCACTACCACCCCCATCATCACTGCACTCACCCCGGCACTATCGCACTTATCATCACCGCACACACTGGCACTACCGCTCCTATCATCACCACACACACACAGGCACTACCGCACTCATCATCACCGCACACACCGGCACTACCACACCCATCATCACTGCATACACCATGGCACTACCGCACTCATCATCATCACTGCACTCACCCCGGCACTACCTCTCCTATCATCACCGCACACATGCAGGCACTACCGCACTAATCATCACCGCACACACGCAGGCACAACCGCACTCATCACCACATACACACCGGCACTACCGCAGTCATCATCACCGCACACACTACCTCAGTGATGTTCCCGCTGACAGCGCGACTCACTTCAGTTGCTGCCTGGAGCTCACAGAGAGCGGCGGTGTTCTACGGCCGCTATTGTCAGCTTCATGTAGCAGAGCTGGATGCGTCGCGGGACCTTGTGTGGATTACACCGGACCTGGAGGGGTATTTGGGGATTAATAAAAGGGTGAAAGAGGGTGTTTTTTTTTATCTTTTATTCCAAATAAAGTATTTTTTCAGGTGTATGTGTTTATTTACTTTAACTTACAGGTTAATCATTGTGGGTGTCTCATAGACACCTGCCATGATTAACCTAAGACTTAGTGGCAGCTATGGGCTGCTGCCATTAACTCCTTATTACCTCGATTGCCACCGCACCAGGGCAATTCGGGATGACCCGGGTAGAGTCCCCGGACTGTCGCATCTATTGGATTCGGCAACTCCGGGCGGCTGCTGGCTGATATTTTTAGGCTGGGGGGCTCCCCATAACGTGGGGCTCCCCATCCTGAGAACACCAGCCTTCAGCCGTGTGTCTTTACCTTGGCTGGTATGAAAATTAGGGGGGACCGCACGCCGTTATTTTTAATTATTTATTTATTGTACTGCACAATATAGACCCGCCCGCTGGCGGCTGTGATTGGTTGCAGTGAGACAGCTGTCACTCAGCGTGGGGGCGGGTCTGACTGCAACCAATCATAGGTGCCGGTGGGCGGGGGAAGCAGTGAATACTAGATGGAATAATGAGTGTCCGGCATTTTCAAAAGCGGAAAAGCCACCGGAACTTTGTGACAACTGTGCAGCATCGCACCCATGATCGGTGAGTATGAGAGAGGGGGTCAGAGGGGGGAGAGAGACCCAGAATGATTTTAAATGATTTAGATCATTCTGCTGGACATAATGAGCATGTAAAGGAATACGTCAGCAGATTCCGCCGCTTAGCGCATAGTGGCGGAATCTGCCACTGTCGCGGGCGGGGAGGGGACGCTGCGCTCACCATGCTCGGGTCCGGCGCAGCTGTTACTGCTGCTCGGTGACTCGAGCGGCACTCCTCGCCCGTGAGTGAAAAGGGGATGGTTTGGTTTGGGGATGTTGTCCGTGACGCCACCCACGGTTGTGGTGAGATTGGGACACCACCGCTGCTCTGGACGGGGATCCCGGGAGCGATGACAGGGAGCAGCCGAGATGTTCCTATTTCCCCTCCGTGTGTAGGGGGATTTGGTGGTCCCGGGGCCCGATGATGGTGACTGGAAGGTGGATGGCGGGGTTTGGTGAGGTGCAGGGTCGCGGGAGGGCAGCGCGGTGCCAGACGGCACGATGGTACTCACTCAGCCAATGATGTAGATGGAGTCTCTGGTAAAACAAACGGCTGGATGGACGGGTCCCGCAGCTGGCTGCGATGGTCACTCCCGGTAGGTTGGCGGTGACTGTATCTCCCTGCACCTGTGTTGTCGGCTCCGATGGCTTCCCACCATTAGCCCGCTCCCCAGCGGTGTATTCGCCAGAGGAGCCCCTTTTTGCCCGCAGGCTCTGGCCCTGGCAACTCTAGCTGTGGCGGTAGCTGTATTTCCCTTCACGGTTGAGCGGTTGCCTTCAGTCGGATCTTTGCTGCTGGGAAACCCCGGAGGTTCCCGTCGCTGACGGATTTAACCAGTTTAAAGGTGACTCCAAGCCTGGTCGGGGTCCGTAGGCCCTGCCGAGTGGTGCTGGCTTCTCTTCGCTCCCCGGTCCGGTACCGGCGGGCCACCGCCCGTCCCCAGTCCTTACGGTTGTGCATCAATCGGCCTCGCCTGCAGACGGTCACCACCGTCTGCCAACCTTGCTGTTTCTGTGCCCGGGCCATGTACCCGGACACGGCCAGTCTGCTCCACTACCACTTCCTCAACTCTCAAAACTGTTCTCTCTTTTCCCGCCTCCAGGACTGTGAACTCCTCGGTGGGTGGGGCCAACCGCCTGGCTCCACCCCACCTGGTGTGGACATCAGCCCCTGGAGGAAGGCAACAAGGATTTATGTGTGTGACTGATGTGCCTAACCGGGGTGTGGGGTGTGTTGTTGTAGTACCTGTGACGTCCTGGCTTGTCCAGGGCGCCACACCACCATAGACTATCATTAGACAACTTGGCGGATTCCAACGGAATCCGTCAAGGTGCGTTATTTTAACGACCCAAAATACGCTACATGTAGTGTTCCCTCCGCTCGACGTTGCGTCAAAATAACGACGCAGCGTCGTCCAGCGGATGAAACGCAGACACTTGAGTTACAGTGCGTCGCCAATACAAGTCTATGGAGAATAGCGCAGTGCGTTAACGGACTGCGCTATTCTCTATAGTGGTGGATTGCGCTGAACGCAAGTGTGAAAGCAGCCTTACCCATGTGTGAGAGTGTTTACATTCATAACAAAAATAAAATAATCATATTTTTGTAATACACTTATGTACTGTATGTACTATATGTATGCATGTGTAATGTTTGTGCGTAATGTACTAATAGCCTCATATTTTTGCATAAGTGGGCGGAGCCTTGATGGGAGCCCCTCCTCTCCTGGTGTATATGTATATACTGTATTATTTAAAGTTTTGGTTTTTTTCAGGGTTTTTCTAAAACATTCCTTCTCCATGCTATGAAACAATGATACAAAGAGCACAGCAATGGTAAACTCATAAGTCTTTTATATTTTCTGTATTTAGAATAATTCGGAAAAATATAAGGTACGATGCTCACTTACAATTTAACAATAATGATCATTCAAGAGATTTATGGAAAACACTGCTGCCAAATACAAAGTAATAAATTAAAGGTTCATTATATATTGAAGCAGAGACATTAAAAGTTATCACGAAATTTAGAGAATTAGAGGACCGCAATACAAATTTGCTTGTTATGTGAGGTCTGGGAGGTCATGGGTTGCATTCACATGATTTCATTACTGCGTCACCTGAGAGGCAACTGTGGCACAGCAAAATCATAGTCACTATGTTTTCAGGAACTAAGAGTCACAACTAGTGATGAGTGAGCACTACCATGCTCGGGTGCTCAGTGCTCATAACAAACAGTTGGATGCCAGGATGGGAGCGACTCGTGTACCAAGTATAATGGAAGTCAATGGGGAACTTGAGCATTTTTCAAAGAAATATAATGTTTGAGTTCCCATTTAACTTCCATTATACTCAGGTACTCGAGTCGCACCTATCTGAGCATCCAACTTCTCGTTACAAGCACCCGAGCATGGTAGTGCTCGCTCATCACTAGTTACGAGTACTGAGCACCCGAGCATGGTAGTGCCCGCTCATCACTAGCTACGAGTACCGAGCACCCGAGCATGGTAGTGCTCGCTCATCACTAGTTACGAGTACTGAGCACCCGAGCATGGTAGAGCCCACTCATCACTAGCTACGAGTACCGAGCACCTGAGCATGGTAGTGCCCATTCATCACTAGTTACCAGTACTGAGCAGCCGAGTATGGTAGTGATTGCTCATCACTAGTTACGAGTACCGAGCACCTGAGCATGGTAGTGCCCACTCATCACTAGTTACCAGTACTGAGCAGCCGAGCATGGTAGTGATTGCTCCTCACTAGTTACGAGTACCGAGCACCCGAGCATGGTAGTGCTCACTCATCACTAGTCACGAGTACCGAGCACCCAAGCATGGTAGTGCTCACTCATCACTAGTTACGAGTACCAAGCACCCGAGCATGGTAGTGCCCGCTCATCACTAGCTATGAGTACCGAGCACCCGAGCATGGTAGTGCCCGCTCATCACTAGCTATGAGTACCGAGCACCTGAGCATGGTAGTGCCCGTTCATCACTAGTTACGAGTACTGAGCACCGGAGCATGGTAGTGCCCACTCATCACTAGTTACCAGTACTGAGCAGCCGAGCATGGTAGTGATTGCTCCTCACTAGTTACGAGTACCGAGCACCCGAGCATGGTAGTGCTCACTCATCACTAGTCACGAGTACCGAGCACCCAAGCATGGTGTTAGGGCCAGATGGATGGGCAGACCCGGGAGGTGGATCCACTGGACCGAACTCCCCGAAGAGGGAACGGAGTCCGGTAGCCGGAGCACTTTAGGTAGCAGAACAGTCCGTGCACTTAGAACACAATGGAGAAGTCCCTGGGACCACGGGGTCACTGATGGTGGTCCGGGTGACGGAGCTCAGGTTCGGAAGCCGGGATGATGTCAGGCGGGGTCCGGAACCGTTGGAGCGAGATGGCGGGTCACCGCAGGGAACCGGGATGGTACGGACTGTCAGGATGGTAGATAGGCAGCGTTCGGGGTTTGAGATACAGCAGGACCGGATGGCAATGCAGGATCGGCTCTAAAAGAGAGAGAGGTAAGTATCTCACAGGAACACAAGGAGACCTGACTCCTAGCTTGGGAAACACGAAGAACAGGCCCCGCCCCCTTGGACATCAATCCCCTTTATACCCTGTACCTGTGTGCATCATTTCCTGTCAGTGGACACTGGCCCTTTAAGAAAGGGTCAGTGACCGCGCGCGCGCCCTAATGCGCATGTGCGCGGCCCGGGTGCCAGAAGCCAGGGCAGGAAGCTGAGAGGAGGAAGCAGCAGAGCCGGCCAGGGGCTGGGAAGCCGACGGGCGCCGGGAGCGGGGACCAGGAGGCCTGGGAAGCGCGGCCAATGGAGGCTGGAGAGCGGGGAGCGTGGCAGGTGAGCCGTGGAGCGGAGCAGAGGACCCGGGGAGCGTGACAGTACCCCCCCCACGCCCCCCTCCCCGCAACCGGGACAGGAAGGCACGGATCAGCGGAGTACCCACATTCTCCTTGGGCTCCCAGGACCTATCCTCAGGACCATACCCTGCCCAGTCCACCAGGAAGAACTGTCGGCCTCGTACGGTCTTCATGGCCACGATATCCCTTACCGCATAGATGTCGTCCTCAGCAATAGGAGGAGGAGCCGGACTGGCAGCAGCGGAGAAGGGACCAAGGACAACCGGCTTGAGCAGGGAGACATGGAAGGAGTTGGGTATCCTCATCGTGGCCGGAAGCTGCAGTTTGTAGGAGACCTCATTGATCTTGCCGATGACTTTAAACGGTCCGATGTAGCGAGGTCCCAGCTTGTAGGATGGTAACTTCAATCGGACGTACTTGGAAGCAAGCCAGACGAGATCTCCCGGAGAGAAACATGGAGGATCCAGACGTCTCTTGTCCGCGTGTCTCTTCATCCGCAGGGATGCACGAGCAAGGGATGCCTTAACTGAGTCCCAAATGGTTGTAAAGTCACGGAGTACTGCATCAGCAGCAGGGATGTCCGAGGAAGAGGATACAGGCAATGGGACAGACGGCTGAAGTCCGTAGACGACATGGAAGGGAGAACAGGAGGAGGACTCACTGACGTGGTGATTATGGGAGAATTCAGCCCAAGGAAGAAGTGTGGACCAATCGTCATGATGGGCGTTGACGTAGTGACGTAAGAAAGAGGTCAATATCTGATTGACCCGTTCCACTTGGCCGTTCGACTGAGGATGGTAGGCAGAAGAAAAGTCCAGCGTTACTCCCAGATGTTTACAGAGAGCCCTCCAGAAGCGGGAGGTGAACTGAGTTCCTCTGTCGGACACAATGTGTGATGGAAAGCCGTGCAAGCGGAAGATGTGATGTATATAGGCGTCCGCGAGTTCCTGGGCAGAGGGCAGTCCAGCCATAGGGACAAAATGGGCCATTTTAGAGAACCGATCCACCACGACCCATATGACTGTGTGTCCGGAGGACAATGGCAAGTCCGTAATAAAGTCCATCGCAATGTGTTGCCAGGGAACTGAGGGTATGGGCAGAGGCAGTAGACGGCCATATGGCAGGTGTTTGGGCGTCTTGTTCCTGGCACAAGAAGAGCAAGCAGAGACAAAAGAGGCGACGTCCGTGCGAAGGGATGGCCACCAGTAATGACGTACAATCGCACTCCATGTTCTCTTCTGACCAGCATGACCGGCTGTTTTCGAGGCATGGCCCCAGTGTAGCACTTTATGCCTGTCTGTCTCAGAGACATAGGTCTTCCCGGGCGGTATCTGGGCCAGGGTGACAGGAGCCACCGGAATAATCTTACTTGGACAGACGATGGGTTGGGATGTCTCCTCTTCCTGCTCCATGGGCATGAAAGACCTAGACAAGGCATCAGCGCGTACATTCTTGTCCGCTGGTCGGAAATGGAGCTGGAAATCGAACCGGGCAAAGAACAAGGACCACCTGGCTTGCCGGGGGTTCAGTCGCTGAGCAGACCGCAGGTATTCCAGGTTTTTGTGGTCCATGTAAATAATGACGGGGTACACTGCTCCTTCCAGAAGATAGCGCCATTCCTCCAGAGCCAGTTTGACTGCCAATAGCTCTCGATCACCGATGGTGTAATTGCGTTCAGGGGCGGAGAAGCTCTTGGAGAAGAAACCGCAAGTCACCATCTTCCCGGAGGAGGACTTCTGCATGAGCACTGCTCCGGCTCCTGAGGAGGAGGCATCCACCTCCAAGGTGAACTGGCGGTTTAACTCTGGACGGTGGAGTACAGGAGAGGAGGCAAAGGCTCGCTTTAGAGAGCCAAACGCGGCGTCGGCCGCAGGTGACCAGTCCTTTGGATTAGCCCCCTTCTTGGTCAAGGCGGAGAGAGGAGCAGTCAGAGCAGAGAAGTGAGGAATGAACTGGCGGTAATAATTGGCGAATCCCAGAAAACGTTGGATTGCCTTCAGTCCAGAAGGAGGAGGCCAGTTGAGAATGGCAGAGACCTTCTTTGGGTCCATCTGCAGTCCGGTCTCGGTGATGAGGTAACCCAGGAAGGGGAGAGAAGACTGTTCGAAGACACACTTCTCGTACTTGGCATACAGACGATTCTCTCTCAGTCTTTGTAGAACCAGTTGCACGTTCTCTCGGTGGGTCTGGAGGTCCGGAGAGAAGACAAGGATGTCATCCAGGTATACCACCACACAGACGTAGAGAAGGTCCCGGAACACGTCTTTCACTAATTCTTGGAAGATGGCTGGTGCGTTACACAGGCCGAAGGGCATCACGCAGTATTCATAGTGCCCATCACGAGTGTTGAACGCGGTCTTCCATTCGTCCCCCGAGCGAATACGGACCAGGTTGTAGGCACCCCGAAGATCCAACTTGGTGAAGACACGAGCTCCTCTGAGCCGATCAAACAATTCGGGGATGAGCGGCAGGGGGTACTTGTTTTTTACGGTAATTTGGTTCAATCCCCGGTAGTCTATGCATGGTCGTAGGTCGCCCTCTTTCTTCTTTACGAAGAAGAAGCCAGCTCCAGCAGGACAGGAGGATCTCCGAATGAATCCCCTACCCAGGCTCTCTGTGATGTATGTAGACATGTACCTTGTTTCGGCTGGAGACAATGGATATATCCTTCCTCGAGGTGGTGTAGTTCCCGGGAGCAGGTCAATGGCACAATCGTAAGGACGATGTGGCGGAAGTACCTCTGACTCCTTCTTATCAAAGACGTCCACGAAGGACCAATAGGCTGAGGTTAGTCCTGGTACGGTCTCTGGAACCGGAGGTCGCAAGAAGACCCCCATCGAGTGATATCGCCAGTGCCCCAGCTGACTGAAGGTTCGTGTGTCCGCAACCAAGGAAGACCCAGCAGGATTTGATGTGACATGTGAGGGAGGACGTAGAGAGCGATGTTCTCGGTGTGCAGAGCACCGATACGCAGTTCAAGCAGCTTGGTGATCCAGGAGATGGTGTCAGAGAGGGGTCTCCCATCCACAGAGGCAATCACAAGAGGTTTGGCGAGTGGAGTAACAGGCACCTGGTATTTGTCCACCGTGGCCTGCTGGATGAAATTGCCTGCTGCCCCAGAATCGAGGTACGCCTCAGCCGTAAACCGCGTCTCTCCCGTTGTCACTTGCACAGTCCATGTAACCGGGTCTGAGAGAGTCCCAGCACCTAGGGTGGCCTCTCCTACCAACCCTAGGCTTTGGAGTTTCCCGGCCTCTCTGGACAGGCGCGTAGCAGGTGTGTGCCCTCTCCGCAGTAGAAGCAGAGACCCTTGGCGAGTCGCTCTGCTCGACGTTGTTCAGACTGTCGCACACGGTCGATCTGCATGGGCTCATGGACAGAGGCACCAGAGGTCGTTGACTGGAGTACGGCGGGCTTCTGTGGAGGAGAGGCATGCCGTACCGGACGTCTCTCACGGGACACCTCTTTGGACCGCTCCTGAAAGCGAATGTCCACTCGAGTCGCTAGGGTAATCAGGGCGTCCAGGGTGGACGGTACGTCACGTCCAGCCAGCTCATCTTTGATTCGACCCGAGAGTCCTTCCCAGAAGGCGGCGGTTAGGGCCTCGTTATTCCACCCGAGTTCTGAGGCCAAGGTGCGGAAACGGATGGCGTATTGACCCACCGTCAGAGTTCCTTGACGTAACCGGAGAAGAGATGAAGCAGACGCGGAGGCGCGTCCTGGCTCGTCAAAGGTGACGCGAAAGGCCTGCAGGAACTCTTGGAGGTTCTTGGTCATAGGGTCCTCCTTCTCCCACAAGGGGTTCATCCACGCCAGTGCCTCGCCCTCTAGGTGAGACATTATGAAGGCGACCTTGGCTTGGTCGGAGGCAAACAAATGCGGCAGCTGCGTGAAATGAAGGGAGCATTGGTTTATAAACCCCCTGCAGGTCTTGGGATCTCCGGCGTACCGGGGTGGTGAAGCCAAACGAAGTCTGGAAGCATCCGAAGAGGCTGCCACGGGAGCGGGAGCCGTGGATTGACTAGTGGAGACCCGGGGCGCTGAAGATGTGACCGAGGCTTGTAGCGTGTTCAGGCGGGCGTCCACGGAAGTCATAAAGTTCAGCATGCGGGTCTGGACTTCACGCTGGCGTTGGAGTTCCTCTTGCAAGGCCGCTAGTGCTTCGGCGGGATCCATGGCCTGTTCTTACTGTTAGGGCCAGATGGATGGGCAGACCCGGGAGGTGGATCCACTGTACCGAACTCCCCGAAGAGGGAACGGAGTCCGGTAGCCGGAGCACTTTAGGTAGCAGAACAGTCCGTGCACTTAGAACACAATGGAGAAGTCCCTGGGACCACGGGGTCACTGATGGTGGTCCGGGTGACGGAGCTCAGGTTCGGAAGCCGGGATGATGTCAGGCGGGGTCCGGAACCGTTGGAGCGAGATGGCGGGTCACCGCAGGGAACCGGGATGGTACGGACTGTCAGGATGGTAGATAGGCAGCGTTCGGGGTTTGAGATACAGCAGGACCGGATGGCAATGCAGGATCGGCTCTAAAAGAGAGAGAGGTAAGTATCTCACAGGAACACAAGGAGACCTGACTCCTAGCTTGGGAAACACGAAGAACAGGCCCCGCCTCCTTGGACATTAATCCCCTTTATACCCTGTACCTGTGTGCATCATTTCCTGTCAGTGGACACTGGCCCTTTAAGAAAGGGTCAGTGACCGCGCGCGCGCCCTAATGCGCATGCGCGTGGCCCGGGTGCCAGAAGCCAGGGCAGGAAGCTGAGAGGAGGAAGCAGCAGAGCCGGCCAGGGGCTGGGAAGCCGACGGGCGCCGGGAGCGGGGACCAGGAGGCCTGGGAAGCGCGGCCAATGGAGGCTGGAGAGCGGGGAGCGTGGCAGGTGAGCCGGGGAGCGGAGCAGAGGACCCGGGGAGCGTGACACATGGTAGTGCTCACTCATCACTAGTTACGAGTACCAAGCACCCGAGCATGGTAGTGCCCGCTCATCACTAGCTATGAGTACCGAACACCCGAGCATGGTAGTGCCCGCTCATCACTAGCTATGAGTACCGAGCACCTGAGCATGGTAGTGCCCGTTCATCACTAGATATGTGTACTGAGCACCGGAGCATGGTAGTGCTCACTCATCACTAGCTATGAGTACCGAGCACCCGAGCATGGTAGTGCCCGCTCATCACTAGTTACGAGTACTGAGCACCGGAGCATGGTAGTGCTCACTCATCACTAGTTACGAGTACCGAGCACCTGAGCATGGTAGTGCTCGCTCATCACTAGTTACGAGTACCGAGCACCTGAGCATGGTAGTGCTCGCTCATCACTAGTCACAATATATCCATCACTCATCTGTTTACTGGCTGGCAGAAGAGGAAGAAAACATGACTGTAGGGTCATCACTGCTAACTATCTGGATGACCCAGCACAGTCATAAATTTATAATGTTAGGCTCTTATGGACACAACATCATTATGCCGGTGGCTTACTGCTGGTGAAAGGGATACAGCATAGTTGTATTTAACCTGCCTGGAATTAGTTTTATATGTCCAAAAACCTCACCTGTGCAGTACATTTTCTCCTATATCAATTTTGGAGCATTTTACTGGGTACTATGTCCAAAATGTCACTTGCTCTCCCGCCCTCTCCCAAATTCCCCCTCAAAAAATTTAAATAAAAAAACAAAATTCTAATATTTTCAAAATATTTTTTTCTAGAAAGAAATGCAAGCCACACAGTGAAGTAAAAATGGTAATAAAAGGAATAAAATAAAAAATTGAAAAAAGAAAATAGAATTTTTTTTCTTCTCCTTGACAAAAAAAAATAAAAAAAATAAAAAAAATTATACAATAAGCTATATGCATCCCAAAATAGTACCAGTAAAAACTTTAATCCATCTCACAAAAATACTTGTTTTAGTTTTCCGTAAAATAGATATGTTAAGTATGGCTCTCTGATCGTGGCTTCTCAATAGTCTTTATTCCATGAAACAGGAGTTTATTGTGCACACATTTTGATATGTAAAAAAACCCACAAAACCTACAGTATTTGGCATTGTTGTGTTTGTACGTACGCTTAGAATAAAGCTCCTTTGTTTATACATTATAGGAAGAAAAAAAAGAAAAATGGCAGGATTGCGGATTTTCTTGTAACCTCTCCCCCCAAAAGTTAAAATGGTACCAATGAAAAATACATAGCGTTGGAAAATAAAAAGCCCTTATATAGCATTATGGATGCAAAAATAAAAAAAATGTAAAGATCATTTTATCAATGAAAATAAAAATTAAATAATTTACATGGTTTATAAGGTTAGAAAAAGTGCAGAATTTAAGAGGTTAACAAAACATATACAGTTTATTGTTCATAGCCAGGACCCGCCACCATTCACCAGCATAGAAGAGCCAAGTTACACTATTCCGAGGAAGGTGAACGGAGTGTTGGTACTCCATGTGTCAGCGCTATTCAGTGTCTATGGGACTGATGAGCTACGGATGTAGCTAAGGTTATCATGACTTTCGACACATCCTCTTGAGAAGTTGTCCCAGAAAGTTATCTCACGTAAAGGGAATAAGATAACATTGCCCAATGTCAAGCATGGTGTTGAATTATATTTTTTTTGTACTGTAATATTGCAGTGTGTCAAGGTAACCATTGTTAGATCTATAGCTTAGTGCTGGACTAGTCGATTTTCATCATTCCTGTAGACATTCGATGGAGCTATAGTGCACATGCATGGCCAAAAAAATTCCTTTGAATCAAATGTTGGGAACTTTGCTCTAATATTGGGTCGAGTTCCAGTGATGGGGCGATCAGTGATCATACATTAATTATATGTCTTATAAATAGCAATAACTGTAAAAAAAAAAAGGACATGGCCCACACATCCAAAAATCATACTTTGATTTTATGCTGCTAGTCAAAAATGTATACACCTGAACATGAGGTTCTTGGTGTAAAGGGGGCTAGCGATGTCGCTCATGAAAGCACCCGCCCCCGTTGTTTGTGCGTCACGGGCAAATCGCTGCCTGTGGCGCACAATATCGCTAACAACAGTCACACGTACTTACCTTCCTAGCGATGTCGCTGTGGGTGGCGAACAACCTCTTTGTTAAGAGGGAGGTTCGTGTGCCGTCACAGCGATGCCACACAGCGGACGACCAATAGAAGCGGAGGGGCGGTGACCAGCCGCATTAACGACACGCCCACCTCGTTGCCGGAGGATGAAGGTAAGCTGTTGTTCGTCGTTCCCAGGTTGTCACACGTAGTGATGTGTGCTGCCTCAGGAACGACGAACAACCTATGTCCCCAACGACCAACGAGATTTTGAAAATGAACGATGTGTCAACGATCAACGATAAGGTGAGTATTTTTTGATCGCTAACACTCGCTCGGAGCTGTTACACACAACAACGTCACTAACGACGCTGGATGTGCGTCACGAATTCCGTGACCCTGATGACATAACGGGGCCTTAACATTCTGATCAGACTGTATGAAGCCCACTGCTACGTCACGGCGAACCTCTGAGTGGATCCCTAATGTATTTGAAGCCTTAAAAGGTGCAGTGCCGCGTGCCAAACACCGTCACAGTGACAGTGCACCAGCAGGGTAGGTGACCTGGTGCCTCACAACACCCATGCTGTGAGGCTGAGCCCCCATGGCTCCAGGCCCGACAAAACTTTAACAGCAATGGCCACCATAATCAGAGGTTTGCCGTGACCTGGCAGTGGGCTTCATACAGTCTGATCAGAATGTTAAACCAAGAAACCCATGTTCAGGTATATACATTTTTAACTTGCAGCATTACATCAAAGTGTGATTTTGGATGTGTGGGTCATGTCTTTTTCTACAGCTATTGCGTGTCCTATGAATAGGTAATAAATGTTTGTCATACGATAACATCCTTGAAGTGCACTTAAAGGGAATCTTTCAGCAGGTTTTTGCCATGTAAGCTAAAGGCAGCATGCTATCGGGGTTAAAAAGCAAAAATCAACTGTGCGTCTCTTATTAGGCTCTGTGCTATTGTTTACTTAAAAAAAAGGCTTTATCACTTGGTGATTATCATTGCTAGATCTAGCTGCCATGTGCAGGGCAATCCAGCATGCCCTGTCCTCTGACAGACACCTCACTCTTAAGGCCGCTTTACACGCTACAATTTATCTGACGATATGTCGTCGGGGTCACGGTTTTCGTGACGCACTTTTGTCATCATTAGCGACGTCATTGCGTGTGACACCTACGTGCGACTCTGAACGATCGCAAATAGGGTGAAAATCGTTGATCGTTGACACGTTGTTCAGTTTCAAAATATTGTTCATCGTTTGGAATGCAGCAGACATATTGCTACGTTTGACACCCTGCCAACGACGAAAAACATCCACACGACTGCCTTAGTCCAACAATATATCGCTAAACGGTGTAGCGTCATTTGTGAGATGTGTACGTGTGACCGCTACAAAACGAGCTATGAGCGATCTCAGCAAATCATAACAACGATCTGGGCGTGTCACATCGCTAACGAGATCGCTAGCGATGTCGCTGCAAGTAACGGGGCCTTTACTATGAATGTAGAATCTCTATAGAGAGCACGGTGTGGGCGAGGACAGCTTCCGGGGCTCAGCTACATGACTAAAGCTAAAAATTCAGATTGTGTCAGAATGGCTGCACCCAGTAATCTAAGTGATACATCATTGGATTAAGAATCTCCTTGCCTACATCATGCCGCTCTCAGATGAGGTAGCAAAAATCTGCTGAGAGATTCCCTTTAAGAGCTTCAAGTGCTTTACATTCACTGACAAAATTGAATAACATTGTTTGCATCTATATTTAGTGACAATTGTTCACAACCTACATTGCAAATTAAGCTTATTAGCAAAATAGTAAAACTTTCTGCTATTTGCAATAAATCTATTAAATAAAAATAAGTAATATAATAAGTGTTTTTTCAAATTTCCATAAACAATCCCATTTGTAATGACTGCTGCAATCTCTATACTAAAGGGTACTTCACACGCTGCGATCTCGCTAGCGAGATCGCTAGCGAGCGTACCCGCCTCCGTCGGTTGTGCAAAACGGGCAAATCGCTGCCCGTGGCACACAACATCGTTAGTCCCCGTCACACAGACTTACCTGTCCTGCGACGTCGCCCTGGCCGGCGATCCGCCTCCTTTCTAAGGGGGCGGTTTGTGCGGCGTCACAGCGACGTCACACGGCAGCCATCCAATAGAAGCGGAGGGGCGGAGATGAGCGGGACGTAACATCCCACCCATCTCCTTCCTTACGCATTGTCGGTGGACGCAGGTAAGGAGATGTTCGTCGTTCCTGCGGTGTCACACATAGCGATGTGTGGTGCCGCAGGAACGACGAACAACATCGTACCTGCAGCAGTAATGATATTTTGAAAAGGAGCAACGTGTCAATGATCATCGATTTTGAACGATTTTGCAATCGTTGATCGTCGCTCCTTGGTGTCACACGCTGCGTTGTCGCTAACGGCGCCGGATGTGCGTCACTAACGACGTGACCCCGACGATATATTGTTAGCGATGATGCAGCGTGTAAAGCACCCTTAACAGTACTTGTCATAAATGGGTAATTAATTCTTAGCAGATCTGTTAAGATCTGCTGTGAACATGATGCATAACCAGACACCAGCTTCTGGCAGCGTTCCTGAGGAATCCTCATTGGCAATAGTTTCTAATTTGATACTGTTTTCTTGCTGCAACCACCTTTTTCAAATCCCATTAAAGATTTTAAAATAGGGTTCAAATCAGGTGAATGAGACCACTACTGCAGAATCTTCCAGAACTTCTTTTGAACCCAAACCTTTGTTGACTTTGAGGATGCTTGGGATCATCGCTCCGCTGAAAGTTCCAATAATGCCAAAACCTCAGTTTCCTTACAAGCTGTTATGATGTTTTTTATTCACTAGGGGTTAGTGATATTTGACTCAGTCAATTTTTCCCTCCACACACTGCATGTTTCCAGTGCCAGAGGTCTCAAAGAAGCCCCCAGAGCAAAACCGAGCCATTGCCGAGTCACTGCCATGCTCCACTGTAGGAAGGGTGTTCTTTTCATCATTCACTTCATTATTTCTCCTCCAGATATATTGCTGATTCATAGGGCTGAAAAGTTCCAGTTTAGTTTCATTGCTCACCAGAACAAAATCCTAGAACTATGGAATATATATATTGTTTGAAAGGTCAACTGTCAGTAGGATAAACCCTCCTAAGCCGTATATATAAGCATGCAGGTTATAGGAAGATGAATAAAATGATAAAATGGTAACTTGATATATACAATCTGATATCTAATTCCAGATAAATTTTTCTTAATATGTACATGAAATGTTAAGCTTAATGGGCCAGACACAGATCTCTCGGAGAATTTGCTTCCACAGCTTGTTTTTAATGAAAGGGGGTACTACTAGTGTGAAACATAAATCATTGATATTTTCCTCTCATATTCACACACAGTTCTGCAGTGATATCAAAATTAACACAGTACAGCAGAAGTGAAATTTGTGTCACTACAAACACATTTGCAGTTGTCCTCTCATTATGCTTCAGGTTTCCTGCAATACTCCTCTCCCCACAACATTGGCTACCTTTGAGATAGAAGCTGAAGCACTATGAGGAAACAACTACTGCTGCAAATGTGTTTGTAATGACACACATGTCAACTCTGCTGTACTGTGTTAGTTATAATCAGACACAGCTCTGCAGCAGAGCTTAAGTACTAAAGAGGTGTTACGGGGGGCTGTCTGATAATAAAACCTAAAGGAATATCAGACAGTCAGGGTCCACGATGCAAAGACTCTGCTGCAGACTATGGCAGAGTGCAATACCTCTGTTAAACTCACAGAGGAATATAATTAGTAAATAAGGCAATTCCACCCTTACTTGGAGGGTGTGTGGAATGATCTCTGTTAATGATCACAGAGACAAAAGCAGTGAGTGTGAAATGGCACCTACCTAGGTCCGTTCCTCTAGCGGTGCCAGGAGACGGACAGCAGCGTAAGCCGCACAAAGCTCCTACCTGCGTTCGCTCCACTAGTGTGCGAGGACACGAACCACTAGATATGGCACCTGCCTAGGTCCGCTCTTCTCGTGGTGCAAAAGAGACGGACAGCAGCGTAAGCCGCACAAAGCTCCTACCTCTGTTCGCTCCACTAGTGTGCGAGGATACGAACAACTGCCAGATGTAGTATAAGGAACGTTACCCTAGCGGCAACGTCCACCTACGAGTAGAATCACAAGGCCCAGCCGGACCATGTGCCTCAAGCACCTGCCTATGTCCGCTCCACTAAGAGGTAAGGATACGGACTCCAGCCGAAGCTGTAAGGTATAAGAACGCTACCCTGCCGGTAGCGCTCACCTAACATAGACAGAGATGCCTAGAGGGACGTGCACAGGGCGTCTACCCTCATGCATGAACCAAGAGGACTGAGCGCTGGGCGGCGTGCGTCAGGGTCTTATATAGACTTTGTGCCTCATCCAAGATGGAGGACACCAGAGCCAATCCGCTGCCAGAACGACAGGAATGACGTCACGCTGGCCTATCACCGAGCAAAGCGTCACAAGCACATGACCAGCGACCAATCTGCATAGAAGGTGTCAGAGACATGTGACCACGTGTCACAAGCACATGACCAGCGGCCAATCAGCTTAGAAGGTGTCAGAGACATGTGACCTCGTGTCAGCGATGATGTCACCCGCACATGTGCAATGGCTCCAAGATAGGACTTAGTCTCCAGTGCTCGCACATGTGCAGTAGCAAGAAATCCGAAGATAGTCTCCAGAGAAAGAGCAACCGTAACAGGAGGATAACTGCAAATGTGTTTGTAATGAGACAAAGCTCACTTCTGCTGCACTGTTGCTCTGATCTCACTGCAGAACTGTGTGTGATTATGAGAGAAAAGTGTCAGTCATTACTTGTCTCACACAGGTAATGCCACCTTTTATTTAAAATAAACCCTGGAAGTCAATTCTCATACAGATAATAAATCTTAACAGCTCATTTGCATGTAAGAAAAATGTGGCTTTTTCTAGAATAACACATTGGATTGCAGATAGCAAAGTATCATTTTATTCAACTCTCTATACCCATATAGACGCCGTAGGAGGGATGATCCTACTGACAAACTCCATTTAAGTGTATTGGAGCTGATATTTCTTAAAGGGAACCTGTCAGGTCTAATATGCACCCAGAACCACGAGCAGTTCTGGGTGTATATTGCTAATCCCTGCCTAACTGTCCCTGTATACACTAGCATAGATAAAGAGATCTCTAGAAAAAGTATTTCTAAAGATCTTTTATCCTATGCTAATGAGTGAGGGGACTAGTCCCCTGGGCGTTACTTCCCCTGGCTAGTCAGCTCCATTAGCATATTTTTGGTTGGATTTCGGCTCAGTGCGCATGACCCCTGAGTTCCTGTCATGCGCACTGAGCTGAAATCCAGCGTCGGGCAGGGATGGCAGCTGGAGAGGTGAATGAGATCATTCTCTGATGCTGCACATTCATTAACATGTTAGCACATCCACAGGGGCGTACTAACATGCTAATAGAACCGACTAGCCAAGGAAACTAACGCCCAGGGGACTAGTCACCCCGCTCATTAGCATACGATAGAAGATCTTTAGAATTACTTTTTCTAAAGATTTCTTTATCTATGCTACCAGATGCAGGGATTAGCAATATACACTCAGAACTGCTCGTGGATCTCGGTGCATATTGGACCTGACAGGTTCCCTTTAAGCTTTTGGGTCAGTAGAGTTGTAATATGTTTCTTACTGTGGACACTGATACTTCAGTGCCGACTACCACCAAACTGCTACTGGTCTTTTATAGTTACTTGAGAATTTTGACCGCCTTCCTCCTTAAGTATCTGAAGATAGCCGGTGACAGTGTCCATCTTCTGCCATGTCCAGGTAGTGTAGCCATTTGTTCCACCACATCCCCTTTATCCTTGATCTTGAGAATTATATTTTAATTATTCTTGTATTTTTTTTGTTTGTGAAAGACGATGATTTCTTTCTTTTTTTTTTTACTACTCTTGCCAACTTTTGAATATTAGTGAACTGGGGACCATTGCTCATGAGGAATGGACTAAAATTGCTCGGGAACACTACCAGACGCTGGTGTCTTGCTATGCAGCAGAATGATAGAAGGTCATAATGGCCCACTAAAAAGGCTCTACTAGGTACTTAAGACTCTTGTCATGAAGGGGGGGGATATTCTGAGACTGCAGTAGTCAGTAAAAGTGACATTTTGAGCTGTATTGGGAGAATCCACTTGTTATATTAGTTGAGTTGAACTAAATAGTTTTTGTTTCATTGCTTCATTGGTTTATTGCAGACAGTAGAAAGTTTGTAAATGTTACTAATAAACCAAAATTGCAATGGAGGATGCATAATACTGATTGAAATTGTCAACTATAAGTAAATGGAAACACTATTTCAATGTACAATGATTACAAGAGTTTGTGTACACATGAAAGTTTAACATTGAGGAACAACAATACATTGTGGCTTTTGCGCTAATATTATTGTGTTAGTTCATTCTATAGGTCATATACTCCTATGGGGAGTTGGATTTTTGGAGGATCGTTTCAAAATTAAGCTAACATTTTTCTCAAGTGTTGTTCTCATATCATATAAGGCAATCACACTTTTCTGTAATAATATCGCAATACATTGTGAATTGAGTGGTTTGATGATGCTCCCAATGGCACCCAGCAGCTAGGGTAAGTTACTATGACCATGTTCTCCATAGGTACACCCCTGATGTGTATATACAGTTAGCTCCAGGAATATTTGGACAGTGACACAAGTTTTGGCATTTTAGCTGTTTATTAAAAAGTATTTAAAATACAGTTATATAATCAATATCGGCTTCAAGTGCAAACTCTTAGCTTTAATTTCAGGGTGTTCACATCCTAATTGGAGTAACGGTTTAGGAATTACAGTATCTAGCTGCCTCTTTTTCAAGGGACCAAAAGTAATTGAACAATTCTCTCTTTAATGGACTGCATGGGCTATTACCTCTTTCACCCATCATCAATGAAGCATGTAAAAGGTCTGGAGCTGATTCCAGGTGTGGCATTTGTATATGGAAACTGGTGCTGTGAACCCACAACATGTGGTCAAAGAAGCTCTCAATGGAAGAAAAACAGACCCTCATTAAGCTGGAAAAAAAGAAGTAATCCATCAGTGAGACAGCAATAATGCTGGGGGTGGCCAAATGATCAGTTTTTTTACATTCTGCAAAAAAAGAAGAGTGTTCTGTGAACTTGGAAATTCAGAAAAGCCTGGCCGTTCATAGAAGACAATAGTGGGAGATGATCGCAGAATCCTGATCATGGTAAAGAAAAAGCCCTTAACAACATCCACCCAAGTGGAGAACACTCTCCAGCAAGTAGATGTTTCATTATCTAAGTCTAAAGAGAAGACATCATGAGAGCAAATACAGAGTATTCACCACAAGGTGCAAACCATTAATTGGCCTTAAAAATAGAGTTTGCAGAAGTAAAAACATCTAAAAAAAACCACCCAGCTGTGGAAAAGCATTTTTTCGACAGATAAAACTAAGATCAACCTGTACCAGAATGATGGGAAGGAAAAAGCATTGAGAAGGCTTGGAGCAGCTCATGAATTGACACTACATGCTCTGTAAAAGCTGGTGGAGGCATTGTGATGGCCACACCTGCATGGCTTCCAGTGGCATTGGCTCACTAGTATTTATTGATGATGGGACTGAAGACAGAAGAAACTACATGAAAGGATTCTGCAGTTACTTCTGAGCCCCTGAAATGAAGATGATTTGAGAATAAATTATTGCAATTCCTACACGTTTCACAGGATATTTCAGTTCAACCCTTTGGATTAAACCTGAAACTCTACACTTCAATTACCAGAAGAGAAACAGTATGTGGGTCATCTGCATTGCTGATGGGGATTTGAAAAAATCATCCAGGATACATAGTAGACACGATGCAGTTTTATTATGTATGTTTTGAAGTTTCAGACTTCTTCATCAGGATATAACCACATGCATAGCTTTTGCATGTGGTTATATGCTGATGAAGAAGCCTGAAGACTTCGAAACGCATATTATGCACGTTCCAAACTTAGCATGAGTAAAGTGAGAAATAAATTATATAACTAGAGATGAGCAGACCCGTGGAAGTTCGGTTTGGCGGGTATAGCCGGACTTTAAAGTTCGGTTTGGGACCTCGACTTGACCAGAAACCCAATGGAAATCACTAATTGGGCAGTTCGGGTCTCCCGGGGGTGGGTGGGCAGGGTTTTCAATTTTTTTTTTTTAGTGCATGCTACATTTAATCACACGGTTGTTACCCCCCCAGCACGAGCCATTCAAATACTGCAAGTGGCTTGACCTGGGTTAAGCAAAAAAAAGTGTGTGTTCGGTATGAACACTGAACCTCGGGTTCCCTCATCTTTATCTACAACACAACAGCCGCACCCATGCCCCACTGATTCCTGAAGAGACTAGAAAATGCCTAGTCGCACAACTAAACACACAAACTTGGAACTAGCTACCTGAAAGGCAATTCTTCATACCTCTTAAGGAATCAGAGGGGAGTCCATTCCACACAACTAACCAAGAGAGGGAGAGTGTACAGTAGTAAATGGGGACCCAAGGTGAGGAAAATTAATGCATGTGCACAAAGGGGGAAAAAGAATAATAATAAATTAAAGCAAGGGAAACTGCCAACCAACCTGTGGACAGAGGAAAGGTGTTAGGAAGGTAAATGACCAAACACAGAGCAGTAGCACAAGTGGTCTCTGCCTAGCAGGCAGATTTCCTCAGTTGCCGCTCCTTAGCTGTAATCCAGCTTAAAATAGGGCCAAGGCTGGTGCATTGTGAGTATAAATAGCCCCACACAAGCTGTGATAAGACAGAAACAAACTATTAAAGAGAGAAACACCTGACTAGCAGAAAAACTGTCATTATTCACGTATGACTACTCTGCAGAGCCATTGTATATGTTTTTGTTCCTGTTGTCTGTATTCTCCAGGGTCAGGTCTAGTGAGAGGAGCCTATCCTGCCGTGCCTCGTACTTGGAGTCACACTACTTTATCTTGGTTCTGTTTTCGTCGGTACGGTGCCAGTTATAGTTCCTGCTCTACAGTGTGCGTCTCTGGTCCTTTAAATCTGTTCTGATCCTGTCCGCTACCCAGTCCTCTTCTCCATGACCTCTTCTCCCTGACCTCCATCCTCCTCTACTCGTCTTTCGTCCATGCATCCCTACCCGCTCTCTGTTTAGTCATCCCATTTCCGTACCCTCTTCCTACTGACTTGTCCTCCCTAAATTTGGCTTGTTACCTGACTATGGCTCTGTTACCTTTCAGATCCTGACAATACCTCCTGGCTTCCGACCCTCGGCTCTAACGTGTCTCTGGCTCTGCTTTCTCCTCTGTAACTTCCTGACTCTGACCTCAGCTTGTAAGGACCACTCTATTGCATCCGTGCTTGGATGTTAGTGCTCTCTAGTGGGCTTGCACCAATTTACACTTAGAAACATCACATCTTGCCGGAGTACTGGCTCCCCTTAGTGCTAGCTTTACAAAAACATAGGAAAAAAGCAAAGAGACCCATCAGCAGTTGGACAGACACTGACCAGGTTGTGTCACAGCAGGGAAGGAAACCAACCACGCAGCAAGTGGTCACTGGATCGAGTCCCGAAACCAAAGCATGACGTGTAGATAATAAAACTGCATGAAGCCTACTTTGAATCCTGGACAATTCTTTTGGATCTCCATCAGCAGCACAGACTCACCTACTGCTTCTCTTCTGGTATTTCAATGGTTGCTTAACCTGTGGGACTGCAGCAGCTTACAATTTTAAGCTTTATCCTTGTTGTGTGATACACAACTTTACCAGGTGACCAATTACCTGCAACTTATTGTCCTTTATCATCAGATAAAACCCTATTGCACTTTTGGCTCCTCAGTTTTTTCCTACACTTTAATCGCATCTCAGTTATTTCACTTTAAAGATAAATTAGTGGCATGAAGATCTCAAATCACGAAGAATCCGTCACTGACCAAATATTTCCGACCCTAGCTTGTCTCTTGTGAATGTATTTAATAAAAGAGTTCAAATATAAGACAATATTTGCATCAGATAATATGCACTGCACCATATTTTGATTAATGAATGAGCCCTGTAACATATGACTAAAAATGTGCACACAATACGTGATGGAGAAAGTTACAACATGCAGGAAAACAGCAATAGCTGCAGATCTCCTTGGACGTAGTGGAGACAAACAGACAGTAGCATGGATACGTAAACTTTGAAACAATATGCCCTTTATATAGACCAGATCTATCGTCAATATTTACAGTACATGAAGATCCATTCTGTATTATGCATCCAGATATTCCAGAAGTGCAAGTGGATGAACAGCACTGCCTAGACTGAAGAAGAGGTGGATTCGGACATTCTTGTTGGTTGGGAGAGAGATGAAAAGCAAAGATTTCTTATATGTTTTATACATACATCATCAGGATTAGTTAACAGCTCCTGGCTCAAAATTTAAAATCTGGAACTTCACTTCTCTCTGTGATATGTAGCAAGAGTTTTTGAGTACCCTTAACCTCAACAGCCCCAATGCCATCCCCACCTAAGTTTTTAACCTCGAGGGTACAGATAAAAGCTACAAATGTAAAAGTCTGTTCACATTATATGTTAAAGCTCTACACTGAGGGGTTTACTTTTGAATATCGTGAAATGTTTTTTAAACTCCTCATAACCATACCCCTTACACCCTAAAGAGAATCTGTCACCAAGTTTTTGCTACCTCATCTGAGAGCAGCATAATTTCCCTCTTACCAAAATGTCTCTACCCCAATCTGTCCAGAATGCGGCAGCCAGAATCATATTTCTGTGCAGCCGCTACATTGATGACTCCACCTTGTGCCAGTCATTGCACTGGTTACCCATCCTCTACAGAGTAAAATGTAAACTTATCACTCTCACCCACAAAGCTCTGCACAGCCTCCTTCATCTCTATCACCCTACTTGTGCTCTCTGTTCTACAACCAATCTAAGAATAACATCCTCCATTATATGAACCTTCCACTTCTGTCTGAAAGACTTCATTCGTGCTGCGCCAGTTTTCTGGAATGCACTACCCCTGACTATCTGATTAATAGCTAGCCCCCATGGTTTTTAAACGTGCTTTAAAAACATATTTCGTTAGACAGGCTTATCAGTTCACTTCACTAAATTAACTCTTCCTTGTGGCTCAGAATCTGGTCCTTCTTGCTCATCTTCTTACACATTTTTTACAATTTTCCCCACTGTCCACGCTTTTCGCTAAATAACATGATAAATTAATACTTGAGGTTATTATGCTCGTGTAGATACCTCATGTGTGTAGGTCTTTTGCAACATGCAATAAACTACACTGTGTGCAGAATTATTAGGCAAATGAGTATTTTGATCACATGATACTTTTTATACATGTTGTCCTACTCCAAGCTGTATAGGCTTGAGAGCCAACTACCAATTAAGTAGATCAGGTGACGTGCATCTCTGTAATGAGGAGGGGTGTGGTGTAATGACATCAACACCCTATATAAGGTGTGCTTAATTATTAGGCAACTTCCTTTCCTTTGTCAAAATGGGTCAGAAGAGAGATTTGACGGGCTCTGAAAAGTCCAAAATTGGGAGATGTCTTGCAGAGGTATGCAGCAGTCTTGAAATTGCCAAACGTTTGAAGCGTGATCACCAAACAATCAAGCGTTTCATGGCAAATTGCCAACAGGGTCGCAAGAAGCGTGTTGGGCAAAACAGGCACAAAATAACTGCCCATGAATTGAGGAAAATCAAGTGTAAAGCTGCCAAGATGCCATTTGCCACCAGTTTGGCCATATTTCAGAGCTGCAACGTTACTGGAGTATCAAAAAGCACAAGGTGTGCCATACTCAGGGACATGGCCAAGGTAAGAAAGGCTGAAAAACGACCACTTTTGAACAAAAAACTTAAGATAAAACATTAAGACTGGGCCAAGAAATATCTTAAGACTGATTTTTCAAAGGTTTTATGGACTGATGAAATGAGAATGACTCTTGATGGGCCAGATGGATGGGACAGAGGCTGGATCAGTAAAGGGCAGAGAGCTCCACTCTGATTCAGACGCCAGCAAGGTGGAGGTGGTGTACTGGTATGGGCTGGTATCATCAAAGATGAACTTGTGGGACCTTTCCGGGTTGAGGATGGAGTGAAGCTCAACTCCCAGACCTACTGCCAGTTTCTGGAAGACAACTGCTTCAAGCAGTGGTACAGGAAGAAGTCGGTATCGTTCAAGAAAAACATGATATTCATGCAGAACAATACTCCTTCACATGCATCCAACTACTCCACAGCGTGGCTGGCCAGTAAAGGTCTAAAAGATGAAAAAAAAAATTACATGGCCCCCTTGTTCACCTGATATGAACCCCATAAAGAACCTGTGGTCCCTCATAAAATGTAAGATCTACAGGGAGGGAAAACAGTACACCTGTCGGAACAGTGTCTCGGAGGCTGTGGTGGCTGCTGCACGCTGTTGAGTGTCATCATAAAGAAAGGTGGCTATATTGGTCACTAATTTTTTGGGGTTTTCTTTTTGCATGTCAGAAATGTTTATTTGTTTATTTATAAATTTTGTGCTGTTATATTGGTTTACCTGGTGAAAATAAACAAGTGAGATGGGAATATATTTAGTTTTTATTAGGTTGCCTAATAATTCTGCACAGTAATTGTTACCTGCACAAACAGATATCCTCCTAAGATAACCAAATGTAAAAAACCCCACTCCAACTTCCAAAAATATTAAGCTTTGATATTTATAAGTCTTTTGGGTTGATTGAGAACATAGTTGTTGATCAATAATAATAAAAATCCTCAAAATTACAACTTGCCTAAAATTTCTGCACACAGTGTATTTTTATTTTTTTTTTAATAGGGACTTGTTAAAAATGTTTCTGTTAAGTTTTTAATTACATACTTTTCTTAAATAAGTATATTGTTTTTGTTACATAATATGTCACCAAAGAGATAGCACAAGACCTATGGGCAGTATTATGGTACCTTTTTTTCCTCGGAGGCCGGCAGGTAGAAGGGGCTGACCATTTTGGGGATTCAAACGCAACCCCAAGGCAGAATGCTGTGTGTATATCATTAACATTATATGTGCGCACCCAAATTTCGCCTTGCTAAACTACCACAGGCACCCAAAGATTCGCACGTTGGTCATATAGAAAGTAACAGCTTTAATTGTATCCTGAGAGCTATCGGTGCCTGCTTAGGATATACAGTCACCTATGTAGAATTCCTTTAAATTCTACATCTTCTACTATGTATTATTTAGCTTATACTGCATCAAATATCTCAAATATATAAAATAAAAAGTGCATTTCTTCCAAATAAAAAATGTATGAATGGAATTTATAGAAATAGCTCTGCGTAGAAAAGCAATCAATGCTTATGTGTCACCAATTTCTCCTATAAGGAGAGTATATATGGTACAATGTTCAGTCTTCAAAACTACACATTGAGATCCTCCACTAAAAGGTAAGGGACCTGAAGGAATGGCGAAAATTAACCTAAGGCCCAAGTGGGATACGAAGCTCATTGGACTTCTACCGTAGGTTGTCAAATGGTATGGTGGCATCTCAATGGTCCAACACAGACAATCTTTAGTACTAGTCTTAGGGTTCCAGCAGCCATGTTGACCTTGTCTTCTCTATTCATGTCCATGAAATCTACAAATGTTTCCAAAAACATTCATTGTTGAGACCCATCTCACAAAAGAGATGCAGGTAAGTGCATGTTATTGAGGCATCGATTCTTCTAAGGCTCCACCTTCCATCACGTCGTCCTGTCATTTGTTTCCTCGAAAGATTTTTTATGGAGAAAGCCAAGTTTAAGAGAAGAATGCTGGATGGCGGGGTCCTCCGTCCATACTAGTGAGGTGGATAAACTTTTGCGTTCGTTCCTAAATATAGATCTTCTGCGTTGTCTATGGAGCAGCTGTTTCAGTTTTTCTTTGAAGAAGCTTGTAGTCAAAGTGTATAGGATGGGGTTTAAGGCACTGTTGATGGGGAGGATGAATATGACAATCCAAGAGGTCACAGTGCCTGTGAAGAGAAGAAAACAAGAGCAGAAGGTTGATGACTATATTGCCATGTGGCAGCATGAGAGAATATTGTTTTGTAAGCTTTATATAGAGAATGGAAACCATAGAACATATGTCCCCATAAACCCGAGAGGATCTTGATTGGTTGCGACACTAATTTTATTTGGAAAAATGGTATTTTACATTCCATTCACTAAGTCTACTTTTTTTTAGTGTTCTAAAATGACCCATCTGTTCTCGGCCTTTTATGTTAATGGTTTATATAGAATTAGATAATATTCATAATATGATCGCATCCACCACCTTATGTTCTCTTCATAAACAGCTTCAGTTTTTGGATATTAATCCTTCTCGAGGATAGCATGTAAATAAAGAAAGGCAAGCTTTCATTTCTTGGTAAAGACATTTTATTTTTAAAGAATAGACTTTAATATTTTATGCCAGGAGGGTCCGAAAACGAAACACTTTGGGGGGGTTTACCATTTTCTAACTGGTAGAAAAATATATTAAAATGTTTATGTTGAACAGTTATTTTCACACTCGATAGCTCTATTATTTGGTACTATATGGTGGTATTATTTATAATTGATCTTTGTAGTGATTGTTTTAATGTTAACAATAGTGTACCGTATTGTAACATTACATTTTGTCATTTTCCTATATCCTTTTAAAAGGAACTTGTCAGGTAAAAAAATGCTACTAACCTGCAGATAAGGGGTTAATCTGCAGGTTAATAACATTCTGAACCTGCCCGGTGTCTACACTGAGAGCTCAACTGCTGGTTGGAAATAAACTTTATTCCTCCTGGCAGCAATTAGCTTTCAGTCAGAGAGGTACGACCGTTGCAGGTCCAGTCACCACTTTGTATAATGCATTAAAGTCGGCTGTCAGTCAGAGCTAGCTATCAGTCAGAGGCAGCTTTCAGTCAGAGCCAGTTGTCAGTCAGAGCTAGCTGTCAGTCAGAGGCAGCTGTCAGTCAAAGGCGGCTGTCAGTCAGCACTGACTGTCAATGAGGAAAGAAAGAAAGCTAACCAGTAACTCTGTAGATCCACAGGTGTACAGACGTGGCTGTCAAACACAAGGCAACAAAAAGCAAAGAAAATTCCAGCACCAAATCTTCCTCAAAATAGAATTCTTGTTTATTCAAAAATCACATACATGATGCTATTAAAAACATGTGAATACCATGATATAGGCCACATCGGCGCCCACTTATGCATTTCGGAATTAAAACTATGCCTATGAATAGGAATTTAATCTTAAATGTTTAAGTCGGGGTCCGATGTGGTCCATATCATGGGCCATCACATGTTTTTAATAGCATCACGTATGTGATTTTTTTGGATAAAGAAGAATTCCATTTTAAGGAAGATTTGATGCTGGACTTTTTTTTTTTGCTTAGAGCTGACTGTCAGTCAGAGGCAGCTGTCAGTGAGAACTGGCTGCCAGTCAGAGCCAGCTGTCAGTCAGAGTATGATGTCAGTCAGAGTTGGTTGTCAGTTAGAGTTGGCTGTTAGGCAGAGCATGCTGTCAGTCAGAGCTTGCTGTCAGTCAGAGCCAGCTGTAAACATCCCGCCCACCTCCTTCCTTCTGCATAGCAGCCGGGACGCAGGTAAGGAGATGTTCCTCGCTCCTGCGGCTTCATACACAGCGGATGTGTGCTGCCGCAGGAACGAGGAACAACATCGTACCTGTCGCTGCACCGGCATTATGGAAATGTTAGACCCTACACCGATGATACGATAACGACACTTTTGCGCTCATTAATCGTATCAAAAAGGATTTGCACACTCCGATATCAACTGCGACGCCGGAAGTGCGTCACTTTCGATTTGACCCCACCGACATCGCACCTGCGATGTTGTAGTGTGCAAAGCCCGCCTTAGTGCCTGTGACACCTCCATGCTGAGGAATCACAGCTTCTTTAACCTCCGAGCTGGGACTCCAACCAGGCTGTGGCGCTGAGGGTATAACGCATATAGCAGGGGCATATACCTGACAGCGGTTTTTATTTTCATAGCTTACCGGGAATTTCTACACGAAATAGAGAGAGAATTTTGAGAAGAAAAACAGGAATCCAGCAGATGGCGTCTGAGATAACTATGAAAAAAAATCTGTTGGCCACAGCGACATCCATGTGCATGTGATTCTTCACTTCGGACGTTTGTAGAGCCGTCTTCTGTATTGAGCAGAACATACTGACATAAGAAAAGACGATAATGATGAAAGCCACAAGGTTCACACCTGTTGGTGGATAAAGAAATATATAAGGAAAAAAATGGGATCTACATATAGTGGTCATTATTTTACATTGATACTTATAAGTACATGATATCATCATGCTTAAAACAATACGTACATATATGAGGTATATTACAGTATACATTATAGGGGGTCTGTCAGAAGCAAAATGCATATTAAACTTGCTGTAAAGTAATATTAGGGACTTGGCCCTTATAAAAATCCCATCCCGACTACCGATCCGCATAGGGAATAAAGTGGATTGCGACAGTGTGAAAAGCGAACAACATAGTAATTATATAGACTGTAAGCTCCAAGGGCAGGACCCTCTCCCCTCTGTACCAGTCAATCTACTGTCATTTATATCTGTATTTTGTATGTAACCCCTTCTTATGTACAGCTCCATGGTATCAATGGTGCTCTATGCATAAATATTAATAAAATAATAATAATGTATTTATTTATTCACATTTGCATTGATAATACATTTGCTTTATTATTGTTTATTGGTATAATCATGTGTTATTTTTTGTTTATTTTGCACATTTCAGTAATTCACTATATTTATAGTTCAATGGTCATCTTAGCCTTCCCCTCTTTTTTTAATTCGTCTTTCATTTGCACTTTTTCATTGCACTTTACACTTTAGTCTCTAGATGTCAGTATAGTCCATTTTCTAATTGATTACATAAACTGGCCCCTTTCTATGGATTTCTCAAACATAGCGTCCTATTTGTGCATGTGCCCTAGTCTCAGCATCCTCCTGCAATTCTGAAGGCCTCACTGTGCCTCCGGCGCACCTCACTGACGTCAAGGAGATACTTTCTCTTGACGTGCGGCGTTAGCTGAAGAGCTAGAATAAGGTGCACCTGTAGTAGATGTAGTATGGGACTGGTGTTACATGAACCGCTTGTTTGGGCCAAATGGAAATGAAATCCTCCTAGATATGTAAGACATTTAGAAGAGGGTGTTACACATATTCCCTTTGAGAAAGCACTATGTTCGAAACGCGCGTCGGAGTATCTGCGGTGGTCCCCACAGTATTTTTATGAGTAAGCATTGACATTTTTGGTTTGAGATATTTATGTCCTTTATTATATGCATTATTTGCACAATACTTTATATATTCAATGAGAGTTTACCATCTCTATATTTATTTGTATGAGCAACATACTTACATGGAACTATGCCTCTCTCCATGCTATGTACTGGCATTTGCTATGTATAGGTACAACATTGTTCTCTCTATACTATATTTTTGTTTTAATATACTAATATATATATATATATATATATATATATATATATATATATACATACATACATACATACATACATATATATATACATACATTCTGGCTGGTAACAATAGACTGGCTTTATTACTTCTTTTATATTTTGTATCTATTAATATTGATTATTGGGCTCAGCCACTTTTTTCATCATTAGGTTTTGTGCATTATGTTTTTAATCATGAGTAATAAAATTTCTATGCATTTCATGTATGTTTGAGTGGTTTTGTGAATAACTTCAGTATTCATAAATAGGCAATCATTTTGGAGTAATTACCTGTAGAAATTGATGGAGAGATTTGGACTATTATTTCTTTAGCTAGAATTATTATTCTTATATGCCTTTTGACTATTAGTGTGCACATAGAATGACTGCAGACTTTTCATTTTAGCCCGAACAACCCTATAATGTCTCCTTCCCTGGTGGTCTGTGGGTAGTGATAGGTGTAATACCTACTTCCCTGGTGACTAAAGCGGGCTTTACACGCTGCAACATTGCTAGCATTTGCTGGCGATGCCGAGCACGATAGCACCCGTCCCCGTTGTACAGCCGATATGTGGTGATCCCTGCCGTAGCGAACATTATTGCTACGGCAGCGTCACACGCACATACCTGCTCTGTGACGTCGCTCTGGCCGGCGAACTCCTTTCTAAAGCCCGCTATACACGCTTCAATATATCTCACAATCCGTCGTTGGGGTCAAGTTGTAATTGACGCACATCCGGCATCGTTTGTGAGGTATCTGCGTGTGACAGCTACGTGCGATCAGGATTGAACGCAAAACCGTTGATCGCAAACACATCATATCTTTGTCTAGAATTGAGCGTTTTGTTGCACGAACCTAGTCAATTGTAACGTGTGACATCCCTCATACGATTTTGGTGTCTGCTGCTATGTGCGCAGGTGTGCGCTCTGCACCGCAGCTTAAAAAAGCTGCGTTCTGAAGCGCCTCACAATGTCTGTCATTCAGTAATCTCTGTCAGTCGGTCACTATCTCTGTCCCTCACTCTCTGTCCATGTCAGTCTATCCCCCTCTCTCATACTCACCGATCCCCGATCTCCGGCGCTGCACGGCATTCACACTGCTCCGGCGGCTTTTACTGTTTTGAAAAAGCCGGCCGCCCATTAAACAATCTCGTATTCCCTGCTTTCCCCGCCCACCGGCGCCTATGATTGGTTACAGTGAGACACGCCCCCACGCTGAGTGACTGGTGTCACACTGCACCCAATCACAGAAGCCGGTGGGCGTGTCTATACTGTGCAGTGAAATAAATAATTAAATAATTAAAAAAAACGGCGTGCGGTTCCCCCCAATTTTAAAACCAGCCAGATAAAGCCATACGGCTGAAGGCTGGTATTCTCAGGATGGGGAGCTCCACGTTCTGGGGAGCCCCCCATGTGGAGACACGGGGCTCAGTGGGTGCTCTCGTCCACTAAAACCCGCCGCCTTTAGAAAGACAGCGTGGCTCAGGGCTCATCCCAACTGAACGCCGGCCTCCTTAACCGTGGGCGTAACACTACTCAGACAACACAGGGTGAGGGAACCACAATAATTAGACTTTATTGGATCCCCAAAGAATTAACGGCACATAACACATAACCAGCAAAACACACAAATGTAACAGGCAACAGAGTCTCACCCTTCTGCTGGCTCACCAGGGATTTAGAATGTCCATGCCTCAGAGCTTCCAGGGCCGCTTACTCCAGTCCAGCAGCACCCCGCTTTTGGTGGGCACCCACCGAGAAAGGAATAACGCCAGATTTAGGAAGCTGTGTGAGGTCTGCAAAGTCTGTAACAGGTGACTGAACTGTCCCAACCTGAGTGTCCTCCTTAGGTAGTCCTGGTATGATGTTACAATCCTGGCAGCCGGAGTCGAAATCCCTAGGCTGTTGATATGGTCTCCAACCGGATCCGGAGTCCCTAGATTGAAGCCATAAGATATCCTGATCCTCTAGTCAGCTCCAAGAGCTTAGACTGGATCCATCAGCATCCATCAACCTTCATCAACCCTGGTGGCTTAGAGAAGTCCCTTTTATAGCCATAACCTTCCCTTAGGATACACTGCATCCTCATCAATTGGTTGGACAAGATTGCTTCTCCCATTGGATGAATTTCAAGCTGCATGGATAATGTTCATTTAAATGATGTGCATAGAAAGACTCAGTATATCTACATGGAGTCGGCAAGTCACCGACTAGACAATGGCTACTAAGGTAATTACATTATCAATACACAACTACAATACAATGGTTACTGGAAAAGTCTGGAGAGCAATAGCAAAGCAAACATGACTTAGCACACATAAGAACAATAGTCTGGCTGAATGTTAAGAAACTTTAACCCATGAGAGTCCATGTCGTCATATTCCTCCCCCTTCTTAATATTAGCCAGACATGATAGGCTTCCGATCATCCTTCTCCTCTTGTCGGTAAAGCCCATCCGCATTTCCATGGTTCTTGCCCTGTTTATGGGAGATGGAAAAATTGTAAGATTGTAATGCCAGACTCCACCTGAGCAAGTGTCCATTGTCCCCGGCAGTGCGATTTAGCCAACTCAATGGATTGTGGTCAGTGAGGACTGTGAACTCATTGCCATAGAGGTAGGGCTGCAATTTTTTTAGGGCCCAGACTATGGCCAGGCATTCTTTTTCTATGGTGGCATAAGCCCTCTCTCGGTCCAACAGTTTCCGGGAGAGGTAAGCTATCGGATGTTCCTCACCGTTGTCCCCCACTTGGCTAAGTACAGCTCCTAGTCCTGTGTCCGATGCGTCTGTTTGGACAATGAATCTGCGACGGAAGTCAGGAGCAGTCAAGACTGGGCTTTGGGCTAGCCGGTCTTTCAATTGGAGGAACGCAGTTTCACATTCTGGGGTCCAGATAAGGTTACGGGCATATCTTTTGGTTGTGAGGTCAGTGAGCGGTTTTGCTATGGTACTGTAATTGGGGATAAACTTTCGATAGTAGTTTGTGGTTCCTAGAAATGCACGGACCTGTTTTTGATTGACCGGGCGTGGTCACTGGATAATGGCTTCTACTTTTGCAGGTTTGGGATGAATGCACCCACTTCCCACCCGATGTCCCAGGTATAGCACTTCGGCCATCCCCATTTGGCATTTGTCAGGTCGGATGGTGAGCTGGGCTTTGGCTACCCTCTGTAGCACCTGGGACACATGCTGAAGATGCTCTTCCCAAGTGTCGCTGAAGATAGCGATGTCATCCAAATAGGCCTGGGCATACACCTGACATCCCTCTAGTAAATGGTCTACCATCCTCTGGAAGGTGGCTGGGGAATTTTTCATCCCAAAAGGCATGCTGGTAAACTCAAAGAGGCCAAAAGGGGTTATGAAGGCCGATTTCTCTTGAGCGCCTTTTGTGAGTGGGATCTGCCAGTATCCCTTGCTCAAATCGAGGGTAGATATTAACCGAGACCCCCCTAACCTATCTAGTAGTTCATCCACCCGGGGCATGGGGTAAGCATCTGTAATCGTGACCTCATTGAGCCATCTATAGTCCACACAGAAACGAGAACTCTTGTCCTTTTTTGGCACCAACACCACACTGGCAGCCCATGGGCTATGGGAGGGGACTATGACTCCCATATTTAACATGTCATCCACGTCGGCCCTCATCATTGCCAACACAGGAGGGGTCACCCGGTAGGCGGGTTGTCTTAGTGGGGTGGCTGCCCCTGTATTGACATGATGCTGGACCAGGGGGGTTCTACCAGGCTGACTTGTGAACAGGGTTTCATATGTTCCGAGTATGTCTGATATCTGTCGCTTCTGTGATGGACAAAGCTGCTCCCCTAGTGATACATCTTTTACCCCCATTTCCCTTTTGGAGTCCACTAATTGGTCTGGGATCTGGTCCAACTCTGGATCATCTAACTCTGGACAGCAAACTGCTAAATTGGTGACTTCTCGTTCCTCATAAGCTTTTAGCCTGTTGATGTGGTAGGTACGCTCACGAACACCTGCTCAATCCAGGGCCACGGTGTAGTCAGTATTGCCACATTTCTTGGTAATGGTGAATGGACCCGCCCACATGGCTTGCAGCTTGTTTTTCCGCACCGGTACTAGTACTAGGACCTTCTGTCCACAGGCAAATTCTCGGGGCCGGGCAGTGCGGTCGTAACATCGTTTTTGCCTTTCCTGAGCCACTTCTAAATTCCCATGGGCTAACGCCATGAGGTGCCTCATCCTTTCCCTAAACTTTTGAACATAGTCCAGTATGGGAACCTCTTCTGTGGGGAAGGTGCCCTCCCAACTCTCTCGTACCAGCTCTAGGGGCCCTCGTACTTTTCGGCCGTACAGCAATTCAAAGGGAGAGAACCCAGTGGAGTCCTGTGGCACCTCCCGGTAAGCAAAAAGGAGCTGCTGCAAGTTTTTCTCCCAGTCCCCCTCCTTGGACTCCACATATCGGCTAATGAGCTGTTTGAGCGTTTTGTTGAAGCGCTCACACAATCCATTTGTTTCAGGATGGTAGGGGGTTGTGCGCATGGGGCGGACTCCATGTTTTTCCCACAGGGTGTGAATCAGTTCACTTTGGAACTGTGCCCCCTGGTCAGTCAATACTTCCTGTGGAAACCCTACCCGGCTAAAGATCTCCAGTAGAGCTTGAGCCACGTGCTCTGCATCTATGGAGGTTAAGGCAACGGCTTCTGGGTAGCGGGTGGCAAAGTCTACCAGGGTGAGGATGAATCTTTTTCCACTGCGGCTGGGGATGGCTAAGGGGCCTACTATATCAATGGCAACTCTCTGGAATGGTTCTCCTATCAAGGGCATGGGTTGAAGTGGGGCACGGCATGGGGCTCCCCCCATACGCTGACACACTGGGCAAGAGGCTCTGTATTTTTGCACTTCTTGAGTGACCCTTGGCCAGAAAAAACTACGAAGCAGGCGGCCTGAGTGTTTTTGGTCCCCAGGTGCCCAGCCGCAGGAACATCATGAGCTAAACGCAATAGTTGGGGTCGGTATTGCTGGGGTACCACAAGCTGATGTACACGGGTCCAGGGTTTTTCTGGGCAGGATGCGGGCTTCTCCCGATATAAGAGGCCTTTTTCCCATCTATATACCTCCCCCTGATTTCCTCCCCCAGGTTGGGTGGCCGCACTACGGATAAGCTCTAGGGTGGGGTCTGACAGTTGAGCTTCCCTGAACTCCTTACGATCTATCTCCCCCCAATCAATGGCCACAGTTGGGTCTGATGTACTCACATTTGTTGGCTCTGATGAGGAGGCTGAAGATTGAGGAGTTGGGTTCTCCTCTGTTGGCTGGAAGAAAGACCTGCACCAGGATGGTGTTTGGCTTGGCTGCGGGTGATGGCGGTGACAAACTGGCTGGATAGTCCTTGTCCTAGGTCATTTCCCAAAATTACAGGGGTGGGGAGGCCGTCCATGAGCCCCACTTCAACTTCTCCTTTGTCAGTTCCCCAGTCCAACTGCACTCGTGCCAGAGGGATGTTCGAGCGCTGGCCCCCAGCAAGGGTGATGGTCACTTGGCGGCCAGGTAAATGATGTTCTGTGGGAACAATATCTGGGCTGACCAGGGTGATGGAAGATCCCGAGTCTCGAAGTCCCTGAGCCTGTATATCACCGACCTTGACCGTCTGGATGTGGGGATGGAGGTTAGCTGGTGTACGGTGTCCGGCCTGCCGTAGGGTGTGGACTGGATAAACCACTTCCTCAGCTATTGGTGTTTCTCGGGAGTAGCATTCCTCAGGTCTCGTTGGTTCATCTCGGCATATGTTGACTAGTAGATGGGCTCCAGGCATGGGGCCCCGGTTTTGTAGACACTCTTTGGCCATGTGTCCAAGGCGCCCACACGTATAACAGCGCCGTGGGTTAGACAAGTCACCCACCCTGTTGGTAAACCTTTGTCTTGTTGGGGCTTCTGTGGGGTAATGACTTAGTCCAGCATGTGAGTCTGGGGGTCGCTTGGATCCATGGTTGAGGGACCTCCTCAGATCGGTGGGCCTATTGGGCCTCCAGCTGGGTCGGTTGGCTGTAAATTCGTCAGCCAATCGCGCTGCTTGCTCTCGGGTGTCGGGCTTCCTGTCAGCTACCCATTCTCGGATTTCCGGGTCCATCTGCTCCAGCAGCTGTTCAAGCACTATCACATCCCGGAGGGCAGCAGCGGAGTGGGCAGCCCGACCATTGAGCCAGCGATTACAGTGTCGTCGGAGTTGACTGCCAAATTCGACGCACGAGACACCCTGGCGAGACATAGTCCGGAACTTAGTGCGATGTCTCTCGGGTGTTATGGTAAAAAGGGCCAACAAAGTGTCCTTAATAATTCCGTAGTCCAAGCAGTCCTGAGGCTCAAGTGATCGGACAGCCTCCTGGGCCCGGACCGGCAAGCTTGTCCACAGGTATTTGGACCACTCATCTGTGGGCACCTGGTGCATACGCATTAGTATCTCAAAGTTTTGCAAGTGTTCATCTATCTCAGTGCTGGAATCATTAAACACTGGCACATGCCTGTAGCGAAGATGACTTCCTTGGTGGTGGTCTATCCTGGAGGTAGGTGCTGATGGTGAGGAAATTGGAAATCCAAACACAAATTGCAGAACACCAGCCCTCTCTTCCCTTGAAGCTTCAGGCCCCAATGCAGTAAACAATTCCTTGACTCGGTCTGCTTGGGTTTGGTTTGTTTCCAGACTGTCACTGGATCTAGGATAAGACACAGGGTTTACCTCCTCTGATACCACAACGGCAGTGTCCTCATCGTCCTCTGCATCATTCTGGGCATCCCAACAGACTAATTTCCGGATCAAGTCTGACCGAGTATCAGTGTTCCTGTAGTCAATCTTTCGCATCTGGCACAGATCCTGTAGCATCCATTTACTACTGCGGTCGTAACTCCTCTCTGGTCCTTGTCCCATGGCTGAGCTGGTGGGGTTGGACATGGCAACGTCAGAAACCTGAATGCCTCCCCTATGGCCTGCTGGGTATGCTTATGTGCCTCCCTGGTTGTTGAGGCCTGAACGGTGTCCGAAAACACCAGTCCACTTCAGCTCCCCTGGGTAAACCAGGCTGAGTAGTATCCCACTGCTGCCACCAATTGTGGAGACACGGGGCTGAGTGGGTGCTCTCGTCCACTAAAACCCGCCGCCTTTAGAAAGACAGCGTGGCTCAGGGCTCATCCCAACTGAACGCCGGCCTCCTTAACCGTGGGCGTAACACTACTCAGACAACACAGGGTGAGGGAACCACAATAATTAGACTTTATTGGATCCCCAAACAATTAACAGCACATAACACATAACCAGCAAAACACACAAATGTAACAGGCAACAGAGTCTCACCCTTCCGCTGGCTCACCAGGGATTTAGAATGTCCATGCCTCAGAGCTTCCAGGGCCGCTTACTCCAGTCCAGCAGCACCCCGCTTTTGGCGGGCACCCACCGAGAAAGGAATAACGCCAGATTTAGGAAGCTGTGTGAGGTCTGCAAAGTCTGTAACAGGTGACTGAACTGTCCCAACCTGAGTGTCCTCCTTAGGTAGTCCTGGTATGATGTTACAATCCTGGCAGCCGGAGTCGAAATCCCTAGGCTGTGGATATGGTCTCCAACCGGATCCGGAGTCCCTAGATTGAAGCCATAAGATATCCTGATCCTCTAGTCAGCTCCAAGAGCTTAGACTGGATCCATCAGCATCCATCAATCTTCATCAACCCTGGTGGCTTAAAGAAGTCCCTTTTATAGCCATAACCTTCCCTTAGGATACACTGCGTCCTCATCAATTGGTTGGACAAGATTGCTTCTCCCATTGGATTCATTTCAAGCTGCATGGATAATGTTCATTTAAATGATGTGCATAGAAAGACTCAGTATATCTACATGGAGTCGGCAAGTCACCGACTAGACAATGGCTACTAAGGTAATTACATTATCAATACACAACTACAATACAATGGTTACTGGAAAAGTCTGGAGAGCAATAGCTAAGCAAACATGACTTAGCACACATAAGAACAATAATCTGGCTGAATGTTAAGAAACTTTAACCCATGAGAGTCCATGTCGTCACACCCCAGCCTAACAATATCAGCCAACAGCCGCCCAGAATTGCCGCATACATTATATGCGACAGTTCTGGGACTGTACCCGACTCTTCCGATTTGCCCTGGTGCGTTGGCAAATCGGGGTAATAAGGAGTTATTGGCAGCCCATAGCTGCCAATAAGTCCTAGATTAATCATGTCAGGCGTCTATGATACACCTTCCATGATTAATCTGTAAATTACAGTAAATAAACACACACACCCGAAAAAATCCTTTATTAGAAATAAAAAACACAAACATATACCCTGGTTAACCACTTTAATCAGCCCAAAAAAGCCCTCCATGTCCGCCGGAATCCAGGATGATCCAGCGTCGCTTCCAGCGCTGCTGCATGGAGGTGACCGGAGCTGCAGCAGACACAGCCGCTCCTGTCACCTCCACACAGCAACTGAAGACAGCCGCGCGATCGGCTGAGCTGTCACTGAGGTTACCCGCTGTCACTGGATAGAGCGGTGGCCGCGGGTAACCTCAGTGACAGCTCAGCTGATCGCGCGGCTGTCTTCAGTAGCTGTGTGGAGGTGACAAGAGCGGCTGTGTCTGCTGCAGCTCCGGTCACCTCCATGCAGCAGCGCTGGAAGCGACACTGGATCATCCTGGATTCCGGCGGACATGGAGGGCTTTTTTGGGCTGATTAAAGTGGTTAACCAGGGTATATGTTTGTGTTTTTTATTTCTAATAAAGGATTTTTCGTGTGTGTGTGTTTATTTACTGTAATTTACAGATTAATCATGGAAGGTATCTCATAGACGCCTGACATGATTAATCTAGGACTTATTGGCAGCTATGGGCTGCCAATAACTCCTTATTACCCCGATTTGCCAACGCACCAGGGCAAATCGGGAAGAGCCGGGTACAGTCCTAGAACTGTCGCATATAATGTATGCGGCAATTCTGGGCGGCTGTTGGCTGATATTGTTAGGCTGGGGGGCTCCCCAGAACGTGGAGCTCCCCATCCTGAGAATACCAGCCTTCAGCCGTATGGCTTTATCTGGCTGGTTTTAAAATTGGGGGGACCGCACGCCGTTTTTTTAAATTATTTAATTATTTATTTCACTGCACAGTATAGACACGCCCACCGGCTTCTGTGATTGGGTGCAGTGTGACACCAGTCACTCAGCGTGGGGGCGTGTCTCTCTGCAACCAATCATAGGCGCCTGTGGGCGGGGTAAGCAGGGAATACGAGATTGTTTAATGGGCGGCCGGCTTTTTCAAAATAGTAAAAGCCGCCGGAGCAGTGTGAATGCCGTGCAGTGTCGCGCCGGAGATCGGGGATCGGTGAGTATATGAGAGAGGGCTGCTCAATTCAGTTACTCAGGAGTTTAGCGGTCACCGGTGAGCCCTTCACTGGTGACCGCTAATCAGGGCGCGACACAGACAGAGCTGCAGCATGACAATGAAGTCGGGTGAAGTTCACCCGAGTTCATTCTGACAGTGCGGCTCTTTCTGTGTCTGCTGTCATCTGCCATTCAGCTCTGCTACATGGCTGTCTGTGTCTGCTGTCAGCGGCCATGTAGCAGAGCTGAATGGCAGATGACATAGTAAAAACGCATCCCTACACATAACACACGCTTGGCAAGTCAATAAATAAAAAAAAAAAAAGGGTGCCCAATGCATACGTCACAGAACACATGATCTAAAGGAGCGCACACAAAATTGATCAATTTAACATAGACTACTAACGCTCGTGTGACAGCAAATGAACGACCTACGTGCAATCTCATAAGATCCCGTATGCAACCTGGGTGTGTCACATCGCAAATGCGATTGTACAACTAATTGCAAAGTGTAAAGCAGGCTTTAGGGGGCGGTTCATGCGGTGTCACAGCAACGTCACACGGCAGGCATCCAATAGAAGCGGAGGGGCAGAGATGAGCGGGACGTAACATCCTGCCCACCTTCTTCCTTCCGCATTGCCGGTGGAGGCAGGTAAGGAGATGTTTGTCGCTCCTGCGGTGTCACACATAGCGATGTGCGCTGCCGCAGGAACAACGAACAACATCGCTAATAAGCAGAAAACGATTTTTTGTTTCAGGACGAACTCTCTGCGGCAAACGATTTTGACCGCTTTTGCGATCGTTTAAGGTCGCTCATAAGTGTCACACACTGCGATATCGTTAATGACGCCGAATGTGCCTCACAAACAACGTGACCCCGACGATAATTCATTAACGATATCGTAGCGTGTAAAGCCCGCTTTAGAGTAATGTAGGCATCAATACGATGATTCCGGTCTCTCAAATAGGAAATGAAATGTGATGTGCTTATAATGGTCGGCTTACGCTTCGTTCTTTGCAGTGATCAGACAATTAGTGATGGCAGGGATATCGTGAACTATACGTTTGTGATTAGATAGCTTTTTGGTTCTCTCTGTAATTGGGCAGAGCACATAATAATTTGCATGAATGCTGAGGTTGCATATGAAATCCAAATATCTTTCCTATTTTTGGGCACATATTCATACTAAATTTGTGAAATCTCATTGAAATCTTTTCCATGGAGAGGTTTTAAAAGGATTGTCCCCTACTTTTACATTGATGGCCTATCCTTAGGGGTACTTTGCACACTACGACATCGCAAGCCGATGGTAGCGATGCCGAGCGCGATAGTCCGTGCCCCCATCGCAGCTGCGATATCTTGTGATAGCTGTCGTAGCGAAAATTATGGCTACGGCAGCTTCACATGCACTTACCTCCCCTGCGACGTCGCTCTGGCCGGCGAACCGCCTCCTTCCTAAGGGGGCGGGTCGTGTGGCGTCACAGCGACGTCACACGGCAGGTGGCCAATAGAAGCAGGGGACGTAAACATCCCGCCCACCTCCTTCCTTCCTCATTGCAGCCGGGACGCAGGTAAGGCGATGTTCCTCACTCCTGCGGCTTCACACACAATGATGTGTGCTGCCACAGGAATGAGAAACAACATCGTAACATCGGTCTTTCCGAAATTATGGAAATGACCAACGCTACACCGATCATACGATTTCGACGCTTTTGCGCTCGTTAATCGTAGTAAAAAGGATTCACATAGTCCGATGTCGACAGCGACGCCGGATGTGCGTCACTTTCGATTTGACCCCACCGACATCGCACCCGTAGTGTGCAAAATACCCCTTAGGATCGGTCACCAATGTCTGATCAGCTGGGATCTGACACCCCACACCCCCCACCTATCAGCTATTCTTGGTTCCGGAGGCGGCAGCAGGTGGCTGGGAGAGCTCAGTTCCGGCGCTGCTCCATCTTTGGATAGCGTCGGTGGCTGGGTACTGCACATCCGCCTCCTGTTGATTAGAATGGGAAGCAGATGTGCAAGACGTGCCCGCTTTCAGAAGATGGAGCAGCGCCGGAACTGAGCATTTCCGGCTGCTTGCTGCCGGGACTGACAACAGCTGCCCCGGCTGCTCAGACATTGATGACCTATCCTACGGATAGGCCATCAATGTAAAAGTAGTGGACAACCCCTTTAAGACAAAAATGAAATGTGAGAAAATTAATTAATCAGCCCCCCATGAAATATAGCATTGTACCATGCAACTGCATCTCACCTAGAAATATCCCCAGTGAGTATCTTTTGCCTCCAGATTCTTCCGTTTGATCGGGATACAGAGGAAAGCAGACTCCATTTTTTCCATAATAATTTCCAAAAAACTCCTCATTCCAAAATGGAATCACAGCAATTACAAATCCAATGACCCATATTAACATCAATGTCACAAGGGTCTGACGCTTGCCCGGCCGAATGTTGCTGAACGGGAACACAATGGCCAGGTACTTCTCCAATGTTAAATATGTCAGAAGCAAAACGGAGACTTCTGTGGAAAGCATGGCTAGAAATCCAAGGCTTCGGCATTGCAGGCTTTCCATCCATATCAGCGCATATTTTTTATATTGTCCCCGATATTTGACGTCGAATACCCCAATAAAAAAGAGATAGACTCCCATTAAACAATCGGCACCTATTGAAAAAAAAAAAAAAAGATGACAGATACAGCGTTATAAGCAAAGAAGATTGAAGTTCTAATGTGTGAAAATCACCTAATAGAGTCATCAGGAAACACTCTACCAAAGTGGGCTTTACACGAGACGACTGATCGTGCGATGCATCGTCGGGGTCATGGATTTCGTGACGCACATCCGGCATCATACACGACGTCGTCTTGTGTAACACCTCCTAGCGACGCAGTAATGCTCACAAATCGTGAGTCGTGTACTCGTCGCTAGGTTTCATAAAATTGTTTAATTAAAATGGCGGCGGTTGTTCATCGTTTCCGTGGCATCACACATTGCTCCGTGTGACACCACGGGAACGATGAACAGCAGCTTTACCTGCCTCCTGCGGCACCCGACGGATTAATGGAAGGAAGGAGGTGAGCCTCATCTCCGCCCCTCCGCTTCTATTGGCCGGCTGCCGTGTGACGTTGCTGTGACGCCGAACGTCCCTCCCACTCCAGGAAGTGGACGTTTGTCACCCACAGCGAGGTCGTCCGGAAGGTAAGTACGTGTCCCGGGGGTTAAACGAGTTTGTGCGCCACGAGCAACTAATTGCCCGTGACGCAAAAACGACGGGGGCGGGTACGATCGATCGTGCTATCGCACAATCGGTCGTCTCGTGTAAAGCAGGCTTTAGGGGAATACTAAAATACCGATGGTATCTTACGCCCCATGAACATAGCCATAATACTGCTCCATATAACCTGAGCCTGAAGCTGTAAAATGAGAGGAAAACCATGGAGGATGAGTCTTTAACCGCGCTGACGAAGACCATGGTTTGTCCTGATGAAGGAGTCTATGAACTTTGAAATGCGTTGACTAATAAAACTGCAGTTCTCCACTCATAACCTCCTGGATTAATGATGTAGCACACACTAATTCTTCTCATCAGCTTTTACATAGTTACATAGGTTGAAAAAAGATCTAGGTCCATCCAGTTCAACCTTCCTCCACCAATTATACGTTTTGTGACTATATTATTGATAACCCACAATGTTTTGTGTACTGAGGAAATCATCCAGCTCTTTTCTAAAAGCCGTTATAGTATCTGCCATTACTATCTCTTGTGGTAGGGCATTCCACAGTCTGACTGCTCTAACTATAAAGAACTCTTTCCTATTTAGCTGCCAGAATCTCTTTTCTTCCACTCGCAGTGTATGCCCCCTGGTCCTTAGTATTGTCTTTGGAAGGAATAAGCTTTGTGATTACATTTTTATTCTTCCAGAAAAATCTTCACTTGTTCTAATTCATAAGATATTTTACATTTAATCCCAAGATTACAAATATTTACTTACAGCATAAGATCTTTATAGACATTGTATGCGTCTTGTTCTCCGACTGAATGAACGATCTCATCCCGATTACAAAGATATTTCCGAAACAAGTGATGCAGGCTATTACCCAGACGAAAACGCGAAGGATGGTGTTTGCCAGCAGGTTTTCAAATGAAGATATCCCATCTGTAGGTGGTGTACATACCCGGACATGAGGCGCGAAAGAACAATAGCGGAATTTTTTAAAGTATCTTTAAAAAAAAGAAAGAAGCATCAAATTTTAAGATAAATAAGACAAAATTCTATCCTATTCAAATCACATGACATTTCAGGCGCATCCTTCTTTACCTTAACATGCCATTGATTGTGGTCCGTGAACTTGGACACTCAAAATTTACATTGCTGCAGGTCATTGCAAACTACAAGAACTTGTCCATCCTTAATGCTGTAGCCAGGGTCACCTATCTGGCTAAATGTTACTCGGATGCTTCTGCTCTGTGCCAGTCATTGTACTGGCTGCCCATACATTATAGGATCCATTGCTTGGTCTCACCCACAAAGCTCTTCGCAACATGGCACCCTCCTACCTATCCAAATGACGGAGAAGGAAAATCCGGACACAGCTTCCAGACGGCAATTAATGCAAAGTATCACCTGTCTCAATAGATGGGAACAGCGTTCGATAGTATGGAACTGTCACAAGGGGTGCACCTCACAGGAAAACAGAAAAGTGGTACATCAAAAAAGAAGAGCAGAGGGCACTCACCAATTGAAGGCAGAAATCTTGTGTTTATTATTTACATGGAGCAGGCATTAAAGGACGGAGGGGAGAGGGACTGACCACCCACGGACGACAGCTGTTTTGCACCGGTAACCGGCGCTTTCTCAAAGCACCGGTCGCCGATGCAAAACAGCTGTTGTCCGTGGGTGGTCCGTCCCTCTCCCCTGTGTCCATTTATGCCTGCTCCATGTAAAAAATAAACACAAGATTTCTGCCTTCAATTGGTGAGTGCCCTCTGCTCTTCTTTTTTAATGTATCCTCCTACCTAACCACCCTCATCTCTGTCTATCGCCCTACCTGTTCTCTTTCGACTAACATCCACACTAATCCAAACCTCCCACTCCCGTGTCCAAGACTACTCCCGAGCTGCACCAATCCTCTGGAATGCTCTACCCCAAGAAACTAGGATTATCCACATCTTGCACAGCCTTAAACACTCCTTAAAACACATCTTTTTAGAGTGGCCTATCATCCGCCCTAATCTCAGAACATTAATTCTTCCTCAAATTCCACTGTACCCAAAGCTTTACAAAGACAGGCTGATATGAGAAAAAATCCCAATGAATGAGCCATACGGTAAACATGCAGCCAGCATGTATATACTGGCGGCATGTATGCACTACTCACAATCAATGCATAGAAAGAGGACAAACGAGTATCTGTGCAATAGAATAAATTTTATTTAATGACAACCAGGCAAGACAGCAATACATGCAAGTTTAAAAACAACTACCATAAGATCAGAAGGGCATGGAGTATGAGTACGGAGTGTAAATCAAAATAGCCAATAGCCGTAGGAGAGGCGAAAAGTTCACACAATGTACTGAAGAAGTTCAAGTGAGTATAATGAACAATAACACCCTCAGTAGCCGTGGGAGGCGTAAATAAGGGTATACAAACAAGGGCCAGTAAATGTGTAGTTCACACAATGAAGCACAATGAGCGATATATAGCCATGGAGGAGGTGACCGCTATATAGTGTTGTAAGAATATATATTCAATTACAGAAATAGCCGTGTGAGAGGTAAACAATAATCACAAACGACTACGGTATATATTGGCCACAAAAAGGGTGTAAAGTATCAACAACAAGGTTCCCCAAAGTATGATCACCAAGACTGACCCAAAGTGTACACCATGGTAGCCAGGAATACCTAAAAAGGTTTAACATAGTTCAATATAAAGTGCAAATGCATTTGAATCAAAAAGCAGGATCCCAAGGATACCATGGAAAAACAAGGAAGTCCCACAGATACACACAGCTAAAGGTATGAAAATATATTTAAGACATAATGCACATACCCGGATAGGAGGGATCACCACCAACGCGCGTTTCACGACGGTATTATTGCTTTCTCAAGGGGGGGATTCTTGGTGATCATACTTTGGAGCTATGCAAAGACAGGCTGATGACTGGTTCATACAACCTTCATCTATCCCCCCATTTTTCGGAGATGGCTGGACTGTCGTTGTAAATAAACACTTGAACCTTGTTTAACCCCCACCTCACTCCATTGAAGATTATAAGCTTTTACATGCAGGGTGGTCTATATTTTTGCTTTAATTATTGTATCTCCTATAACTGTTACTTATGTTTATTTGTATATGAACCTCTGAATTGTAAAGCGCTGCGGAATATGTTGGCGCTATAGAAATAAAGATTATTATTAATATTATCGGGGTCATTCCATTTAGGAGACTTTAGTTACAGAGCTTGTACCCTTTGAACCCTTTCAGAATCATGGAAATTTTTGTTTTTGCTCTATAGTTTTTTTCCTCTCCTTTCTCAAACAGCCATAACTGTTTTCTTTTTCTCGGAACATAAAGTTATGAGGCCTTGTTCTTTGAAGGACGAGCTCACATCATTTGTTTTGCCATGCAATGCACTGAAAAACTGGAAAAAAATTCCACTTGGGATGTAATGGTGAAAATAAAATGCAATGCCACCATTGTTTTTTGAGTTTCACAGCATTCGTTGCGTGGTAAAAATAATTTGGAAGCATTATTTTCCAGGTCAATGTTATAATGGTGATATCAAACTTGTTTTGATTTTATTCTATTTAAGCCATGAAAAGAATTCAGAATTTTGTAAAGAAAAAATGTTTGTGTTGATATTTCTTTAGGCCTGTAACATTTTTATTTTTACGTCGATGGAGCTGTTACGGCTTGATTTTTTGAGGTGAGCCGTTTTTATTGAATCCATTTGGGGTACATATGACTTTTTTTTATCACTTTTTGGTTTTATTTTTTTTTGTTAGTTAGGTAAGATGTCCAAAATACTGCAATTCTGGAGTTTTGGTCTTTATTTTTCTCTTGATGGTGTTCACCAATTGGTAAATTAATTATATATTTAAAAGGCTCACAGTTTTACAGGTGCATTCATACCAACTATTTTTTTCCCCTTCATTTTTAAAGGGGGGAAAAGGGAGTGTTTTGAATTTTTTTTATTTTTTTGTAATTGTAAAAACTTTTTTATATTTTTTACAATTTTTTGAGGACTTGATCTTTGGAATTACTCGATCATTTGTGCTGAATACTGCAATACTATGGTATTGCATCTGTTAGAGGAAATAATACAAGAGTTCTAAGATGATAGCCATGTGGGTTTTCAGCATGTCCCCATCTGCTATTATAACTCATCTGCAATCACTTCATGGGGGCCAATGGGAGCCAAAGTGCATGAGCACTGCAGCGCTTGGCCCATATAAATGTCACTGTCTGTGATTAACAGCAGCATCTATGTAGTTAACAGCCTTGGTCGGAGCTCAGTTCTATTTGCTGCTGTTAGACACACATGTTGGTTATTCATCATAGCCAGAATCAATAGCATGTGACAAGAACACAGATCCTGAGCCCCCTTCACACATGTGGACCCTGCCAAGGACATTAATTAATGTCTTAGTCTAGGGGGTGTCAAAGGGGTTCTCCAAGAATGATATAAAATAGTTCCCTAATATAATTAAACTGCAGCCTGTACTGTGTCAGGATAGGCTGCAGATAGATGGCATACAGCTCCTGAGACCTGTGTCTCAATTAACAAGAGCTGTATCACACATACCTCAGATGGCTGGAAGCATGGCTGTCATATGTGAAGAAATATAGCTAAGCATAATGGAAGGTTATCGCAAGGGTTGTCCTCCTCAATGTTTATTTGTTTTCATGCTGAATGCAGTTTCCGTGCACTGTTATAAAGCTGTCATACTGATGGAGGAAGAGGATGAATCAAGAGATTTCCTCACTGAGGACAATATGGGTTAAAACATATTTATTCATGCATCACAGCCATGCTCCCTGATGCCAACTAAGTTATGTGTGATACAGCTCATCTCACTTGAGACACAGGTCTGTATGTCTTCAGTCTGCAGCCCGTGCTGACATGTGACTAGGATGAGCTTAAGTTTGAATTATATCAGAGACTCCATTTTATTCCATTTCTGGAAAAACCCTTACTGTTTTTCTACTGCTGAAAATGGATGGTGCATTATAATAATAATAATAATAATCTTTATTTCTATAGCGCCAACATATTCCGCAGTGCTTTACAATTCAGGTGGATCATATACAAACACGTAACCGTTATAGAAAATACAATATTTAGAGGGAAAAAAAGACAACCCTGCTCGTGAGAGCTTACAATCTACAATGAGATGGGGGGGCAAGGTACAAGTGCTTATTTACAATGACTAATGACAATCCAACCATCTCAAGGAAATGGGGGATAAATAATGACTTACTGGACCAGTTGGCCAGAACCTTGAGATGCATTTGGGTGCCATGGAGTTTGACGTTGGGTTATGTTCTGAGAGGTTGTGGAGGGACTATGTAAATTTAGTTTGGCTAGGGAGTGTGATAGGCCGCCTTAAAAGATACGTTTTTAGGGAGCGTCTGAAGCTGAGTGAGTTGTGATTCATCCTAACTTCTTGGGGTAGAGCGTTCCAGAGGATTGGTGCAGCTCGGGAGAAGTCTTGGATCTTGGAGTGGGAGGTTTAGTAGATTTAATATGTTGTATTCAGGTCCAGTTTGAAAACAGCCAAAGCAATATTGTATATTATTTCTCTATGAATAAGTGATAAGTTATAGCTATAAGAAGTAGAGTGAGAACTACCATGCTTGGGTGCTCGGTACTCGTAACGAACAGTTGCATGCTCAGATGGGTGCGGCTTGAGTGTTCTAGTATAATGGAAGTCAATGGGGAACTCAAGCATTTCCCTTTTCATTTAGAAAGATTTCCCAATTGACTTCCATTATACTTGGGAACTTGAGTCATACCCATCCGAGCATGCAACTGCTGGTTACGAGTACTGAGCACCTGAGCATGGTAGTGCTCACTCATCACTAGTTATAAGTTTTCCTCTACACTGAAGCAAGAAAGTGATTCACTGCCACAAAATATTAGATGTTAAAGCAATGTAATATAATTTGGAATCTAACCAGAATATTACATAAAACCTAGGTGAACGTACAATTTGCAATTACTGTCTGTTTAACCCCTTAAGGACACTGCCAATTTTTATTCTTGTGTTTTCGTTATTTCTTACCTTTTTTTAATGAACCATAAGTTTTTTATTGGATGGAAATAGCAGTATGAGTACTTTTTATTTGCAGAACGTATTGTAGATTTGAAAGACATCATTAACTTTACCATATCGCGTACAGATCAATGGGAGAAAAATATAAGTGAGGTGAGATGGTGAAAACACAATGCAAATTCACCATTATCAGTATGTTTATGGCTATGTGACATGTTTAGCTTTTTTTAACTATTTTATTGGCTGAAATAATTCAGAACTTCGTAAAAAAAAATTGTTTGTGCTGGCATTATCTTTTATTCAATTGATATAGCTATATGAGTAGTCGTTTTTTGCATGCCAAGGTGTAGTATTTAATAGTACAATTTCGGGTACATAACCAGTTTTAATTGCTTTTTTTGCATTTATTGTGGGAGATGCTGTGACAAAAAAAAATGGTAATTTTTGCACTTCAATTTTTTTTCCTTTTTCTTTCAAACATTTAGCACATGGGTTAGGCAATTTTATTTGTTTGGCAGATCAGATTTTTACAGATGCAGCAAGATCAAATTTTTTTTTTTACTTTTTAAATTTATATTTTTAACTGGAGAAAAGAGGATAATTAAATTTGTTGTAGGAGAAGGAAAGATTTAGCATTAAAATTCCATAAAATCCAGATTTATAAGAATTTCTTAAAAAAGAAGGTTTTCATTCCATAAAAACAAACGCGTTTCGGATCTTCAAATCCTTATTTATTGTTCATACAATGAATAAGGATATGAGGATCCTTAAAATAAATCTCGATTTTATGGAATTTGATGCTGGATCTTTCCTTCTCCTACAATATTTCCCAGCGGACATGGCTGTTTTCGATTGCACGGTTCGCTGATGGATGGATGAGCTGACCTTCTAAACTTTTTTGCCTTCTAATTAAATTTGTTGTTTTTTATTTTTAATCTGAGTAATATTTAAAATCAATTTTTATTTTTATACTTTTCACATTTTTTTTTTAGTTCTGACTTTTCCTGTGTTTTGGACTTAGTTAAAACATGGTGATAAGACAGATGAGATAACTCATGCATACAGTAGGTTTACTTCATTTTTCTGATTTGTTTTTCTCTCTCCAAAAACATATTTGTGAACCTAGTCCTATAATTGTAGTAAACTTAGCATGAAATCAAATATCCCTGTAATCACCAATTTTATTTTATTTAATTACACAAGCCAATACTTTAATGCAGAATATTTCTACAGCGCCTTAGCTTTTTATTGCCACTAATGATATAATTCCATATTTAAGTTTAATAGAAATATTTTCAAATACAAATAGAAATGTACATGATAAATTATGTTCACGGTGGGAAATGCACACTGTAGCATTGTAATTAATCTAGCAGATGTAACACAAGTTACTCACTGTTCCCGCAGATACTTACATGTGAGATAGATTCTTCATCGGCTCAAACATTCTTGTGCTTATATTTGGAATTTCAATTTTATCCAGTGCCCTATAAATAACAATGTTTAGAGTAATACATATTATACATATACTTCTTACATACTTATATAATATAAAATTAAAATTGCCTGTATCTGTAACTTTGAATACTTTAGGATGCACTACGTGCCACATGGCATCTCCAATTTCTAGAGCAGAGGTCCCCTACCTTTCTGACCTTGATGGCGATTAAATAATCACTGTGATACTAGCCCAGAAAGTGGTGTGAGTGTCATGCGTATGGTCTGCGTTTTGTTTTCTCACCTAGCATTCGTATGACATGCAAGTGTCATGCGAGTGTCATGCGAGTGGTATGCAAGTCTGTAGATTTTTCATACCAAGGATCCGTGTGACATATGTATGCCATCTGTATGACATGCTTATGCCATCCGTATTGCGATATTTTTCTCGCTCCCAAAGGGTCGCATGTGGGTGCGAGAGCTGAGTCTCACTGACAATTGCAGCATGCTGCAATTTCACTATGAGTGCGATTCGTGTGGAGTAAAAACGCTCAGGATGGCATGGTCACATAGATTAACACTGGTGCGAGTGCAATCCGATTTTGCATCGGATCGGACTCGCACAAGAAGATCGCAGATGGAAAAGAGCCCTGAGAGCCACAATCAGCTCTAAGGGCTCTTCTCTACTGGCGTGTAAAAAATCACAGCGATACTCGGCTCAAAATGTGAGTCGTGTGTCCTGCGTGTGATCTGAGTACGGTGTGTGTTTTTTTTCCTCACATAGCATCCGTATGACATGTGAGCGTCATGCGAGTGCTATGTGAGTTTTTAGTTAAGCAGCGTAGGACTGGCTACGGGGGAAATCTCCTGTAAAACCAGGCCTGGCCGCGGTTACCTGCACTGAGCTCCGGAGCTGTAACCTGAGCTCCAGCGTTCTGCCTGATCTGTCTGCAGCTGTGCTGACCTAAACAGCAGTCGCCGGGAAATCAGTCACTCGGCGCTCGCTGTTCAGGCTGCAGCCTGGAGCTCAGGTGACAGCTCCGGGGTTCAGTGCATGTAACCGCGGCCAGAACTGGTTTTACAGGAGATTCCTCCGGTAGCCAGTCTGACGTGGTATGCAAGTGTCAGGATCCGTGTGACATGCGCATGCCACCCGGATTCTGACTTTTTTCTCACCCCCATAGGATTGCATGTGGGTGAGAGAGCTGAGAATCGCATCGAATCGCAGCATGCTG